>NC_135321.1:60986084-61315007 GCF_048772815.1 Callospermophilus lateralis
ATGCCAATTCAATTCAACTAGGATATGGTTTTGAGAAAAAAAAAGAAAAAAATGAAGGTTTATTGCTTTGCTAGCAAAAGAGAAACACAGGAGACTAGTTTAAAAGGCTATGACTCTGCCCATCAGCAGGAACAGGGGGCTTTTAAAGAGGTGATTCAAAGGCTACATTCCAAGTGTTCTCTGTCTGGAGTTGTAATTCACTTGTTAATTTGGGAGACAGTCATTCCTGACATCTTCTGGTACCATCCCCAAAGTCTGGATTACTTCATTCCTATGGTGGGTGTGTACTCAAGGACACCAAAATCTGCCTAAAATGTGAAAGAAAGGTTTCCCCTGGGAGGAAGAGAAACAAATCCATTATTAAAAATAAATTGTACACACCTGTAGTCCCAGTTTCTCTGGAGGCTGAGATAGGAGGATCCCAAGTTCAAAGCCAGCCTAGGCAAAAGCTAGGCAAATCAGTGAGACCCTATCACTAAATAAAATACATAATAGGGCTAGGGATCTGGCTCAGTGATAGAGTGCCCCTGAGTTCAATCCCCAGTACCCCATAAAAAAATAAATAAGTTACAGTGGCAGAGCAACAAGGGTTATATTCAACTCATAAAGTGGATCACTGTTACATTATGATGACAAAGTACTGCTTTAATGCATTTTGGTGGCCATGAAATGAATCATGAGAACAGCCCCTGGGAGTGGACATTAAAACCTGTAATCAACCTTGATTTTCTCTCTGATAAAGCAAAGACAATGCAGGACTCCTCATGGGTGCTAAGAAGACTAAATGAGGAAAGGCAGGGCCATAGTTTAACACAGAGCAGGGAAGATTCTGGGAATCCAAATGTCACCCTCTGCCTCATTATCATGGTAGTTTTCTGAAAGAACTCTGCAGCATCAGGACAATAGTATTAAGATGGCTGAGAAAAGCAAGTGACATCTACACACCCATGAGCCAAGTGTTGGAGCATCCTACTGACCCCATCCAGGCTAACCTAGAAGCTCAGAAGTGACTGCCACACCATTGAGCTACTGTCATACATAACTGCCTAATAAAAAATTTATTCTCAGTCTTTTGAGGTTTTTGCCTTTGTTGATGATGGTAGGCATTGGTGTGGAAGGGTGGTTCTGTTCCTAGGGCAGTATGGAAAAGAAGGCTCATATAACCTGGAAAAGAAGGACATATTTTTTGCCTTGTCTCCACCAAGAGCTGACACTTTCTTGTCCAAATCTTCAGGGTCCCTGGAAGGCAAGGAGCTTTTAAAAGACCTAAGCAATTTCGTTCTGCTTGGGATCTTATTTTGCTCTGAAACTTAACCTCTGACTTATTGTAATCCTAAAGTCAAGAAAAAAATCTACAGAAAAGCTCTGTGGAAACAGTTCAGTTCTCGGAAAAGTCGGAAAAGCTGCAGATAGGCCAAGATAACCACATATCTGAAATTCCAGATGGCTTCCACCTACGTGTGGTGACCAATATCTAAACTAGAAGCCCTGCAGTTTGGCACGTACTCCCCTTGCGACATCCTCACGGTTTAAACCAATCAGTTTAAGTGAATCCCCCTCTTGTAGTGACCAATCCCTCCTACCCAACTTGTTCCCTCCAGTGAATGTGCTAACCATGTTTTAGAATTGTTATTTGATTTTCCCACGGTGTGTGATGATTTGCTAGGAGATGCTATGAAGTATGTGGAGGTCCCTGCCTTCTCCAAAGAATGTATAAAACTGCTGCAAAACCTGGGCTCGGGGCCTCTTAGCATCACCTGTTGCTGTGTGTGTGCGCGGAGGACCGAGCTAGCTCGCAATAAACACCTCTTTGCTGCTTACATCGATCTTGGGTCTCTGGTGGTCTTTTGGGGGTCCCGAATACGAGCATAACACTTTCTTTCCAAGATATGGTAAATTGTGACATTCATGGTTCCTAATAAATAATACTCCAAGATTTCACTCTTGTTTTAGTTATCTGTTGCTAAGTAAGAGCTGATGCTTTAAGCCACTAGGTTTCAGGGTAATTTATGACACAGAAGTTGACTGACAAAACAAAAGCACATGAATGAAACGTTGATAAGTTTTCTCCTAACTTCTGGCCATTTACCTCATAGGTCTTCTCACCTCCCCCATGTGCTCCTAGGAATAGGACTTGGACCCCACTTTTCATGGGACCCAAAGCTCAGTTTCAGTCCCCCAGGATCACCCTCTTTTTTAATCAATTGCTATGGGGTACTATGTAATAGTTGAATACATGTATACAATATATAATAACCAAGTCAGGGTAGTTAACATTTCTATCTCCTTAAACTTTATTTTAATTTTTCAATTAACCTGTAAGATTTGAATGTATTTATGAGGTACCGTGTGCTATTTCAATACAAGTATACAAGGTATGCTAAACAAATCAGAGTAATTAATGTTCCCACTCCTTTATCATTACTTTGTGTTTGGAGTATTGAATCTCTTTACTTATGGTTACTCATAAAACATAGAATAGAAGGACAAACACTACATGTTTTCTCTTACATGTAAATGCTAAAAACAGGTGCACCTGAACGTGAAATGGTGATTACTGGAAGCTAGAAAGGGTAAGGAAAGAGAGATATAGGGAGACTGGGCCAAGGGTACCCAATCATGAATAGAGGGAATAATTTCTAGTGCTCTGCAGCACAGCAGGGTGTCTATAGTTCACAATAAGCCTTTCATTTCCCCTCTGCACACTGAAATTAATGGGCCTCTTTCCCTCACCCTTTGCATAAATATCTTAAATAGCACAAGTTTTCAGAAAATAAAAGCCAGAAAGGAGCTGGGCACTGTGGTGCACTCTTACAGTCCCAACAGCTTGTGAGGCTGACGCAGAAGGATCTCAAGTTCAAAGCTTGCCTTGGCAATTTATCGAGATCCTAAGCAACTCAGTGAGACTCTGCCCCTAAATGAAATGTAAAAAAGGCCCAGAGGTTGAGCATTCCCTAATTCAGTCCCCAGTACCCAAAGAAAACAAGAAAAAGCCAAGAGGGAAGATTCCTTCAGAACAATAACACCACAGACAAGGACATGAACTTCCTAGGTGAGAAGGCAGTACAGAAGACTTCATACCCTTTTAGAAGGCTGGGAAAAGAGACACAAAAATTAAAACATGAACTGTATCCCCCAAAATTGTCCTGTCATCACAGGAAAGCAGGGATCTGAAACTCCAAACCTTGGTTCTTGTGTTCCAATGAAAAAAAATTTAAAGTCACCAAAAGTCATGCAAGAGAACTTTTTTACAGGTTCAAGTAAAAGTAAAGGCAAAGTGAGGTTTAAGGAGAAAGCACTCAAGAGAGAATAGGTCATCTCCAAGCACAGAATGACAAAGGAGACAATGCTGTCCCCAGATTTTACTACTGTTGGATGTTTAGCAAGAGAACTGGGACCACCATCTGTACTCTTTGCCGATCAGGTGTTCAACTCCTCCTTCACATCAGGTGGTAGAGTTTTTGACCTTAGTTGGTTCTCTCCAGAACTGTCAGTGGCCATCCTATTTAGGGGGGCTTCATCTACAAGTCAGCCCCATGCTAATGTGGGCACTACGGTCAACAGCTGGTCAGAAGTTACCTTAGTGTGCCTGCACTACTAAAGCAATCTTTTTTCCCAGATAAATGGAGACATTTATATACATAATTCTTAGCTTCATATCAACCTCAGTGGATCCTGTCAAGGGTTAAGTCCCATTAATTCCTTTCTCTTGACAGTTTTTTCCAATTAGCTCTTTTTTGCATCTGTTTATTTTCCACAAATCAACTGCCACCCTTGGCTTCCTCGACTACTTTGGAATTAGTTTAAAGAAGGACCCTAAAGTAATTTAAAGAACATTTTATGCCCTTTCCATGCATTTCACTGTTCATTGTTTGCTACTACCTAACACTGTCATTATTCCTACAGAAGGAAGTGAAATTTAGTTGCACATTTCCTTTCTTAAAGATGGAAATGCCAAGAAGGCAATGGGAATTCATTTCATCACCATTTTTGAGTCTCAACAAGGAATGTTTTAGAATAAAGCATATTAGGTTTTTCAGTTTGTTTGTTTTCATAGAAACTATTATTTCTGATTCTTTCAAACATGCAACTATTTACAGCAGGAGTGGAATGTCAGATGTTTGCAGGGGTAGGGGGGTAATCTCTCATTAAAGAGTAGATATAGACCAGAATTCTAGTTTATTAAGAGAGTTCAGAGCAGTAGAATCCTAAAATCACGCCTGCTTACCAAATAATAAGTGCTATATATTTGTTAAGAAGCAAAGTATACCAAGAGAAGGATTTTGAGGCAATGGAGCTCCTGGTTATTCAAATGAATCTGATTAAACAATAATACACTATTTTTGAATGCCTATAGATAAACCCTAAAAGAAATGGGTAAATGGATTTGGAGGTCAATATATTTGACATAGATTTTATAATTGCTTTTAGAGGTAGAACCTCTCAATCGCAATTTTGTAAATGAATATTTTAGAATCAAATCACTTAAAAAAGCAATAGTAGTTAAGGAGGTAAATTAAATCTTAGATTGTATATGAGAACTTGTGATTTAGGATATAAGTTGAGTGCCAGCATCATCAAAATGTCATTCACTGACTAATACCACTCCAAATTAGTTGGAAGCAAAGATGAAGTAGTTTGAAAAACCTTTGAGTGATTAAAAATATGGCTCAGAGCTAGCCCTGGTGGCACATGCTTATAATACCAGCTACTCAGGAGTCTGAGGTAGGGGGATCATAAGTTTAAGACAAGTCTATTGACCAAAACAAGACCCTGTGTCAAAATACAATTTTTAAAAAAGAGGTTTGGGATTTCATTAAGTAATAGAGCACTTGCATAGCATGCTTAAGGCTCTGGGTTCAAGTCCCACTACTACAAAGCAAAACATGACTGAAAAAAGGATGAAGGTTTTATGTAAAGATGTGTGTGAAAAGTAAATAAAAGCTTCTTAAGCAATGTGACTTTAGAAAAGGTAATTTCAAAATTAACATATCACACAATATGATTTAAATGTTAATGTGAAACTGCTGACACCTGAGTTTTGAGCTGAACTTATATGCCCTGCTTTGCCAATTTCCTTCTGGGTTTTTGTTTTGCAAATTTAAAGGATAAAATCCATGGGCAATAACAAAAGGAGAGAGTAAATGAAATAGTATTTATTTAAGTGAGAAGAGAACCCCCACAATGTGGTCATAGGGGGAGAACCTGATAGCAGGAAAATCCATTTTGATGTGCTAGCTTAGGGGCTTTTATGGTTTTGAGCCATGAGCATTGATCAAAATCTATGTTAAACAGTTATTGAAAAAGTACCAAAGCCATCGGTTAAAATCTATGTTCAACAGATATTGAATTGTTGGTTATGTCCTTTACCTTTGCTTTAATCCTTGCTATAACTCCCATTAGGTTTACCTTTATCTTCCATTTTCCTAGCCACTCTGTGACAAAGGAATTGGCTGAAATATTCCAACAGATAAGCCTCCTGGTCTTTACATATGAACTAGGTCTTGATGGGATCTATTAATGTTTCTACTGGTTAGTCTCCTGATGTGCTCTCTACATTTGAACAAGGCCTTAATTCGGGCCCATTACTTGGATTGCTTGACATTTTATTATCTATTTTATTTTTATTCACTACATTAATAATAACATAGTCTAAATATAATTGTACTTACTTCATATCTCTATATAACTCAAAACAGAAACAAAACCCAGAGCCAGAAGCTAAAATAGTAAGAGCAAATTTTATTCAGGACTATTGTAATAAGGGAATAGAGATCCCATTATCAATCTGGGCTGTCTCATATACAACAGGGACAAATGAGGAACTCTGGACAAAGAAAAAGAGGGATCAGTATATAGAAAACTCCTGAAAAATACATTGTCTACAGTTTATTCAGCTGAACCAACCTAACAGAATTCCTGCTGCAAATAAGACAGTGTGATCAGATATCAAAGATAGAGTGAATAGTTGAGTAGATATTGAAAGTGATCAAATATTAAGGACTAACTTAGCAGGGTTCTTTGTAAAAACTGGATTTTATAAGGAAGTGCACAGTTGGGCCTATAGAAGGATCAACAGCCTACTTCAAGTTTGGTCAAGCAAAGAATTTCTGTCAATTATGTTTTTTGTAATTTATGCATTCAGGTTGGTCATAAGACATTCTTATCTTTTCACAGGGAATATGAGATGTTACATATTCAGGGTAATACTTTGACTTGAGAATTTGTAGCATTAAGGACTTCATGCCACTTCATAAGAGCTTCCATTTCTTCAGAACAAGCAGATATGCTGGCTGTTTGTCCTTCACACAAAGAATGCCTAGGCAGAGAAGTCCCTGAAGCTATAGCACACATTGGTGATTCATGGAAAATTGGCTCATCAATGGGTCTGTGAATTTCTGAATGACAAAACATGCCATTGGCCTAAAATTGAATATAAGAAATGTTTTATAATGATCTCATGAATGTCAGACACTTCCCATCAATGATAATTTAATAGTTGCATAAATAGTTATATAAAACACAATAAATTGCACCCATTTATTTCAAAATAATTGAAACCAAAATGTTGTGAATTTTTAACATTATTTAATTTACACCGTGGTGTTAAAGGCATCCTGTCTGCAATCAGGTAAACAAAAGTTCAAAATGATAATGTCTAAATTCAATAGTTCCTTAATGTATTTAGTGTAAGGAACAGTACATTAAGGGTAAGCAGTCTCACTGAGAGGGAATTTTATAAGAAGGACAAGTTCCCTGACATTTTTCTCCTCTAGAGACTGGAATCCAAAGTCTATCCAGTCAGAGATATCTACTCACAGTGATTTAGAATCTTGAACTTGGAACTTCGTATAACTAGCCAAACTATTTGCTGACTCGATGAGTACTGAAATCAAAATTTTACATACTATGCAAATTTCCCTGATTTATATATATATAATCTTTAAAGTACATATAATATATACAATTTAAAAATATATATCTAATATGCATATGGTTTAATGTATCACTTCTTATAATTACATATAGTTACATAATATATAATTACATATATGTATATACATATATATACATGTATATCTGTATACAACTATATATAGTTATATACAGATATACATGTATATATATAATTACATATACATAATGTATATGTAATTATTAGAATGGATACATTAGATTCTCCCATGTTCGGAGACTGACTCTCCTCCAATGGTTGTCTGTAGAGTGGAGAGCCAGGGAAACCAGAGAAACTCAATCCAAAAAAACTGGAAGTCTTAGAGCAAGAGGGATGAATGATGTCATCCTGGTCCAAAGCCAAAGGCCTAAAAGCTCTCTGAGGGTTTCTGGGGCAAGTCTGTCTTCAAAACCTGAAGAATCTGGAGTCTGAAGCTCAATGGCAGTAGCAAAAAAACTCACCCACTCAAAGAGAAGGCAGCATGTGTGCATGATTTTTGTTCCATTCAAGCCCCCATTCAGTTGGATGATGCTGCTCACTTTCTGGACAAGTGTTGTCCACTCAGTTCACTGACCCACATAGCCATTGTTTCTGGAAACATCTGACTGATACACCCAGAAGTTTGCTTTACCAATTTTCTAGGCATCTCTCAATCCAGTCAGTTGATACAACACTGACCATCTCAGTAATCTAATCCTACTAAGTCTATTTTCACTAGACTATTGCTAGCTATTTGGGCATGATAAAAAAAAGTTAACATGACAGAAATTTATCTGTTAGAAAAAACTGAGGGAATACATTTATCATGTTTATTATATACAGGAATTTAGCCTCAACTAAATAGAGTCCTGTCTTTTGTCCCAGGTCCTATGGAGTAACTTCTAAATACTGGAATTCTCCAAGTGATAAGAATATTTTTGTTATTCATAGTTTCTGCTAATGATCTTTTTTAAATTTTTTTGGTGCTGTTATGCTCGAATTCTGGACCCCCAAAAGACCAAGATCGATGTAAGCAGCAAAGAGGGTTTATTGTGAGCTAGCTCAGTCCTCTGTGGACACACAGAAACTGGTGACACTGAGAGGCCCCGAGCCCAGGGTTTGCAGCAGTTTTATACACTCCTTGAGGAAGGCAGGGACTTCACATACATCATAGCATCTCTTATCAAATTATCACACACCGTGGGAAAATCACAAAACAACTCTAAAACATGATTAGCACATTCACTGGTGGGAACAGGGTGATTGGTCAGTACAAGAAGGGGATTCATTTGAACTGATTGGTTTAAGCCACGAGGGGTGTACGTGCTGAGCTACATGGTTTCCCAACATGTTATCAACCACCATAAACTACTGGGAGGGTCATCTGGCATCCCAGGTATTTTCCCTGTCTCATGCTGATTGGTGGTTGCTAGGGGGTTGCTATGAGTCCTCACCTATCCTGACTGAGTCAGGGACACCTGGCTTCACAGATCTCTCCTGTTATTTGTAGATAAACAACTCATCAAGGTGGGTATGTGCCTAGGAGTGCTCTGTGTGTTTTTCCAAGGACAAGGGTCATGCCCTCTTCCTTGGACAGGCTTTGCTCTGAGGTAGAGGCTGGTTTCTCAGTGCTGGGATCCTTAACCACTGAGCCACATATCCAGTTCTTTTTAAATTTTATTTAGAGACAGGGTTTTGTTGAGTTGTTTGATTGCTAAATTGCTCGCTAATTTGCTGAGGCTGGCTTTGAACTTGTGATCCTCCTGCCTCAGCTTCCTGAGTTGCTGAGAATAAGGCCACCGTGCCCAGCCGAATAAGATATTTTAATGTGGGACTAGCCACACTTATGGCCTTAAGATCAGGGCTGCTCAAGTGAGAAAGATCAATGTGTTTAGAGGATTGGGACTTTGTGTATAGAGATACCAACCTGGCTCCAGTTATTGCAGACAGGGCTGGAGTTTGAATTCAATTGCCTGAGCAATGATAAAAATCAATCATACCTACTTAATAAAAGCTCCATAAAAACTCTGGACTCTACAGTTTTGGTGAGCTTACTGGTGCTCACCATGCTTACTATGCATGGCACTACTATGTGTGGATGTCAGAACGGTAATACATTTCCAAAAACAAGAGAAATTTTACTTTTGGAACTCTTCGAGACTTCTCCCTACACTTCTTACTTTGGTTATAATTTCTATCCTTTTGCTATAATAGAGATATAAGTTTAGTTTTTTCCTAAATTCTGTGAGTCATTATAAAGAATTATAAAACCCCTTAATTTGTGGCCAACTATTCTGAAGTGAGAATAGCCCTGGGAACTTATGGCTGTCAGCAGTGAGAGTAGTCTTATAGGGACATTTTTGTCACACTTCACTGCCTGGCAAACTCACTGCAATATTAAAGTGATTCTGCCTAGTATCTTCTTGAGTTCGTGGTGAGAGTAATAATTATTTGTTCAAAATAATCTCCTTATTTTCTATTTGTTAGCAAATGTTCATAAGAACAACCATAATACCCTAGATCCTTGCTACACAAACCTTCATATTCCCTGGTAGACATACTCAATTTAAGAAACACTAAATTTTAAGTCACAAAATAAGGAAGTTTTAAACCCAAACATGCTACTTATATGACACTGACCAAATTCCAATAAGCCTGAATTTGAAATACTCAAATATATATCAATGATGTGTTTCCATGTAAAATAATATTTAGAAACTCAAGTGCTGTCAAGCCCTTTGTAAATACAAAGGTGCTAAATGTGATCTAATGGAATTATGGTAGCATTTTCTCTATGAGAAATTATGCTTTATAGCTTAACTCTTGGGATAATGACATTTCTACAATTGCTTACTGGAATGGAAATACATAAAGAACCCCCACAATGAAAACAAATAGAGGCTAAAAATTTGGAGTTTTTAATTGTACAAGAATCAACCAAAATTATTTATGCTTGGCAAGGATTTAAAAGCTAGCAGTGGAGTTGGAAGGCTTCGTAAAAGTGAAAAACAGAGATGGTTTCAAGAATGCCATAATTAGAGGTTGCTGGCATGGTAGACTGGACATGATCTTATCAGAACTAATTAGGCTAACTGGAAACATCTTTTGTAATAAGTTTGGGAACCATTCTTGGCTTTTTTTGGTTGACCTTGAGTTGGAAACAGAGACATAATATAAGAAAGTTGGGATTGATTGACCACATACTGAATATTTGGGGCTAATTACAGTTCACCCCCTGAACTGGTTGCTGCAGAGTTCATGGTTCACAGTCATGTTGTCATGTACAACCTAGCCATAATTATTTTGTATATTCAGTCTATCACCAGGAAATTAACTATGCTGTTCATCAGCATACTCTGTTTTCAGATGGACACTGCAAAAGGAACAGAGAAATGCTTTAAGAAAAAAAATGTTTCTAAACAAATATAATATACAAATATAATCATATACCTAAGAGACAAAAGAAGAAATAGAAGATAAAAATATCAAATAAGTAATTGATGTATGTTAAACCACAGTGGCCCTCCTGATAGCATTATTGACCTCATTGGAAAGATTTGCTTGTAAATATTTTTCAAAGTAATAAAGATTGACTGTTTGTTTTATAAAATTGTTCAGTTTATAGAAATTGTTCTCGTGCATGAAGAATATATCTGCCAGAGCTGTGACTGAACTCATTTTCTTTAATCCTTGGATTTGAAATTTGTTTTGGTTGATGTAAGGTGGGGGTGTATATTCTACAAGGGAATATTCTACAAAGGCATATTCAATATCGCAAAGTCCTTGGAGACAAAGGTCTCCAGATTGAGATGTCACATTCCCCTAAATTGTTTCTGCATCACAAGAATTCTTGATTGCCTTTCCTTCTAATTCAGTTGAGACACTCCTTTAGAAAAGCCAAATCTGTCTACTTTTCAAACCTCCCATGAATTAACCTATTTTTGGGTGAAAATTTTCACTTTTACCATTTAACTGACTTCTCCTCATCAGCTTTTAAATTCATTTAAATGTCACTCTTCTAAAAACAAACACTCTCTTGACCCCATTTTCTTATAAACTATTACAGAAGGCTTTTCCTCTGTGCTATGAAAAATGTTTTTTGTCTTAGTTTATCTTCCTACAATTCTCCTTTTAATTTTCTGCAATCTAACTTTTATTCTCATTATTCACCAAAACTTCTCTGATTCTAGTATTAAGGTATTGCTTGCTTTTCCCACTTCTTCTTTGTTGCCTTCAGGGTCTTGTCCTTAAATGGATGCAGTTTATACATTCAAGATGGCAGATCAGAGGAAGGATGTAAACTCAATAGTCCGATATATTGGCACAGGTATTAACTTTCTTAACAAGACAACTAAAGTGCAAACAATAAAAACCAAAAATCCATAAATGGGATGGCCTCAAATTAAAAATCTTTTGTAAAATAAAGGAAATAATTAAGAGAATGCAAAGAGAGCCTACAGAATGGTAGAAAATCTCTGCCACTGACTCCTCAGGGAAATCTAGAATATTTAAAGTATTCAAAAAAAAAAAAAAACTTAACAACAACAGTAAAACTCCACAAATAATACAATTAATAATGGGCAGAAGAACTAAAAAGGTACTTTCCAAAATAAGAAACAAAAAAAGCAAACAAATACACTTTAAAATGTTCAACATCTTTAACAATCATGGAAATGAAAATTAAAACTGTGTGGAAATTTCATCTTACTCCAGTCAGAATGACAATTATTAAGAATACAAATAATTATAAATTCTGGCAAAGATATAGAGTGAAATGTACACTGATACATTGTTAGTGGACTGTAAATGAGTACAATCATTCTGGAAAGAAGTCTGGATATTTCTCAACAAATTAGGAATGGAACTACCATAGAACCCAGTGGTCCCAATACTTGGTATACATCCAAAATATCTAAAATAAGAATACTACTAGGATACAGCCAGATCAACAGACAAGTAGATAAATCTGGTATGTATACACAATAGAATTTCATTCATCAATAAAGAAGAATGAAATTATGACATTTGCTGATAAATGGATGGAACTGGAGAGCATCCCACTAAGTGAAAAACCCAGAGAGTCAAGGTTGAAATTTTTTCACTCATATGTAGAAGCTAGACCAAAATAAGGGAAAAAGTTGTGGGTGAATTATATGAAAGTAGAAGATATTAGTGAAGGTATTCAGAAAGGGTATTCAGAAAGTCAAGGGTTGTATATTCATGTATGGAAGCTAGAGAGGAAAAATGAAAAGCAAGTGTGGGGCATGGAAATCAAAGGGAGATCAGTAGAATATAGGGAAGGAACTAGAGGGAAGGATGAGGGAAGAGAAAGGGGAAATACTGGCAAACAATATTGACAAATTATATGCTATCTTGTATGCTTGTACAAATACATAACAATGAATCCCATCATTATGTATAATTATAATGCACCAATAACATATGGGAAAAAATAAATTGATGCGCCCTAATTTGAGGATTTGTATCTTGGTCCTATTCTCAGTTTACACTTATCCCTGAGTAATCTTTGTGACTTCACTTAATAAAATGGTGACTCCTTTGTCTTCATCTCTAGCCTGGCTCTATCACCAAATGTGTGCCTATATATTCTGACTTAACTGCCAGAGACATTTACTTGAATGCTGCAATATGCCTTTAAATGCAATATATATTCCGATTTGAATTGATAGTATTCCTATTGTATTTTCTAACTCAAAATTAAGGTTGCACCATCTAGTCATCTTCTGAGAACTTAAGAATCATCCTGGCTTCCTTCCATTCTAATTGCAGTCAAGTCAGTAAGTCCCATCAATATAACATAATACCTTTTGAATACATGCACCGTATTCTGTGAACGATTATAGCATTTTTAGATAAGTGCCCAAAATAAATAAAATGTGTTTTAATTGTATATATATTACAATGATAAATTAATTCAGAAGAAAAATCATAATTTGTATAAAATTATATTCACTTTTAAAAATTAAAGTAGCCTTCAGAAGTCATATTGATTAGTAATTGTGAAACATCACTTAACAACATAGCTTATAAATTTGAGTTGACATTTGATCCCTAACAGATTGTACCAAAATATTATTAGATATAATTTAAAGGCTCATCAACAAGAAAGTGTTATTAAAAAATAATTATATTTAAAAAATAATTATAATAGTGTGAAGTTAATGGCCTCTTGCTGTTTTCAAAATTCACCTTATTATAAATAATTAGTTGCTCTTCCCACTCATTCTTCCTTTCTTTATACTCTATGATGTCAACTAACATTTGCCGCCTCCATAGTTTTGCCTTTTCTAGAATGTCATGGAGTTGGAATAAAATTACCTGAAATATTGACTTCAGATTGTCTTCCTTCAAGATTTCCTGAAGATTTAAGATTTCTACGTGTCTTTTCCTGGATTGAGAATTCACTTGAGTTTAGTGCACAATAATATTTAATTTTCTGGTTGTAAATAGTTTATATATTCATTCACCTACTGAAGGACACTTTGTTAATGTCCAAGCTTTGTCAGTCATGAATAATGGGCCCATTTTCCTTTCCTTTGGATAAACACCACAGAATGTGACTGCTGGCAAAAAAAAAAAAAAAAAAAAATTAAGAAATTGTGAAACTGTCTTCCAATATGGCTGCATTCCAAATAGCAATGGATGAGAGTTCCTATTGCTCCACATCCTCCCCAGCATTTGGGAGGGTCAGTATTCTAGATTCTTGCCATTCTAATAGATTTTGTTGTTGGTGGTGGTGGTGGTGTTGTTTACTTTAATCTGTACTTTACTGATGGAAAGTGATCATGTTAGGCACAGAAGACTTTTTCTCAACTCTTTCTTATTTTCTACATACATATAACACCATCTGCAAACAGATTCAGTTTTGTTTCTTCCTTCCCAATGAGGAAATTTTTTGTTTCCTTTTCTTGTCTTCTTGCATTGGCTAGGTCTTCAGTATGATGCCAAATAGGAGTGGTCAGAGGCATTATCTTGCCTTATCCCTGATTATAGCAGAAAATCTTCCCACTATTAAATATGATGATAGCTGTAGTTTTTTTCATAAATGTCCTTCGTCAAATTGATTAAGTCTGGCACAACCAGAATAATATACCTTGTGATTAAGTCAAAATTAAATTGGGACCTTAATTATATTTGGAAAATCCCTTAACATTTGTCACACATACTTAACTGAATCCTGAAAGTGATAGCTCACCACATTCACAATTCCAGCCCACATTTGAGGAGAAAGATTAGCTAAACATGATACCATAGGGTAGAAAATGTGGAGGACATTTTGAAATTCAGACCTCCATGCTTTTCTCTATTAAACTGACATATGAGATAGAGGCAATAAATGCAGCCTATGATCTTTGATTACCTTAGTCTGAATAAACTAGTTATAAAGTGACATTCTGGAGATAGTCTGGGAATATGATAGGAAATACTGTTAATTTTAGTGGGTTTTTTTTTCAGTAGAATTTTAGGTATCTTAAAAAATGCTGTTTAAAAGATATTAGCTAAAATATCCAGGAATAAAATGTCATGTTAATATTGATGTCTATAATTTTCATTAGTATATTTTTACACAAACAAAAATTAGAAGAGGCAATTATGGCAAAATGTTAATGGCATTCAAATCTTGATAAGTATGTTCTGAACAGTCTACCTTTCTTGCTATTTAAAATATTTTTTAATTAACAAATTAATTATTGTATATATTTATGGTAAATGGTGTGATATTTCAATATATGCATACAATAAGCATTTTTCACATCAGGCTAATTGGCACATATATCACTTCAGTCATTTATCATCTCTTTGTAGTATTGCAAACACTCAAAATTGTCTCCACTTACCTATTTTAAAATATTAAATTAATTTTCAACTAATTACCCTACTGTGCTATAGAATATTAGAAATTATTCTTCCTAACCACTCACTGCATCCCTGAACCTATTATGTCATTTTTTTCATTATGAAAAGAATGAAAATGAGAACTAAAAAGTCAAGCGTTTGTATTATAGTCTTCAGAAGCAGAAACAGAACTGATAGAAATTGTTTACATTGTATTCTTAAAATTTTTAAAGATATTTTGCTTAAGAAATTTTTAGATTGGAAGAAAACTTGCAAACACAATACAGAATTCCAACATGACCTTAACCCAGATTAGTTAATTGAGTTAATTGAGTTAACTTTGTTTATAACGAGGCAGGTTTGTCAGAACTAAGAGATTAACATTTATACAATATGTAAACTAAATTATGTTTATTACATTTTACCAGCTTATCCCCCCCACCCTCATTCTGGAACCTACATTTTATTTACTGTTGCTGAGAATATGAAAAAAAAAATTAAAGTTAGAACAATGAGAAATGTGTTAGAAACTTGAGGATTTATACAGAGCCTTTCCTCGGTTGAAATAAGCTAAGAATGATAATGAAATGTTAGTGGCTGCTAATCTTACAAAAGGTATGCAGGTAACATGTTCCCTCCAGGATGGTCACTAAAAGACTATTCAAAGATAAGAATCTAACAAGATTGATATTACTTAACAAGGGTGTCAATGTAAAGTAACATTGGATATTGTTTATAATGACAGACTAAAAAGAATAAATAATCTTCCTGGTTCACAAAATATTTTATCATTTTGTTGTCTTTATTTATTTACTTTTTAGCTTTCTTCTTACACAGGCTTATGACACGAATTGAGTAACAGGTGTCATCTAGCCTTACATTTTAGTGTGAACAGTCAGCAGTTTCCTGTTCTCTGCTTTTCATGAGCCAGCTTGAATAAAATAAATGAAACTGCTATGTACTTTTAAAATTCTGGAAGTTTCTCTGTTAAAAACTCAAGTACAATTCTTGAAGAATTATTGTATTTATTTCATTGGAGGAAATAAAACTTTTAGTCACTCTAAATATAATACCCTAAGAGCTTTAATCCTTTATCTGACACTGATAATGGATCCTCAGAGAAATTCCCAACATTGATACAAATGTAATTTCTACCAAAACAACTGACATTTTCATGGACTTAGAGAGGTTTATTATTAAATTCAATACAAGTTTGAACATTTCTGATACAGTCATATGCCCAGACATTGTCATCTTTGTAATCTGAGAGGTATATTTTGCTGGAGATGTGGATTTAAAGCTTGCTTGTTTGAATTTGAAGCTTACTTACTTTGAATGTGTAGCAATTTGACAAGGCAGAATTTTCAACTTACAGACAAGGAGTCAAATTGTTGTGGATAATAAGCGTGTCTCTGTCCTATAAGCCTCATCAGTCTCAGTCTCAGGACTGAGTTGAAACAAGCTTCTGTGTGACTCTTAGGTTGTTCCAAATAGGAAAAAATGACTTTCATTGTTAGTCTTAGCACTAAGGTATTATGTTTAAAATGCTGGTATTTTTGTGAATTTTTGGTTTGTATTGGTTCTCAATATTATTTGTCATATGAAAAGCAAAACTGTATAATTAAAATTTTAGAACAATTTATTTGTTACATGATGTTTCTCCTTTTTTCCTTCAGAATTAGATAAACCTAGTCCAATGCCCACCCTTAACACCCTGTGGAAATCCAACACTCACATTCAAAATGAAGATACTTCTCAGTTGAGTTAAAAAAAAAATCATGATCTTTCTGGCTTAAAATTTGTATTTGTTTATCACTATATAGTCATTATCTGTACATATTTACACATAAACTGAATTAGTTTCCTTAATTTCAAGAAGGATATTGACATATGTATGTAGGACATAAATGAGAAAATAATAACACTGTTAGATCAGCACTGGGCTATAAAATAAAATAGTCAAATAATAAATATAATCAATTTGGTATCTTGGAAGTCATTGAGATGAAAAAAAATGAAAGTTTAAACCCAAATATGAGAAAGATAGGAAATTATAGCCTAATTTATAATTTTATAAATTAAGTTGCATTTGTTATTTCCAAAAATGAGGACTATACTCTAAACACAGAACTTTGAAATGGAAAACTGAAAAGTTTGAAATGAAATGGAAAAGTTGATGGAGAAGTTCAAAGATTTCAATTGTTAATTGAGATAGAACAAATAAAGTTATTGAAGTTCTAGAGAGTAGTAAGAGGAGGGGATCACCTTATTTCATTTTCCTGATTCCTTCAACTATTTTTTAAATCATCACATGCCTCTGTATTTTACCAGGCTCATCTTTTTATTAACTTGGCTAATTATAGCTCTTCAAGATTCCTGAGATGATATGAACTAGAGGGATGTTTTTGGTATTTTCTTCTAGATTTCTTTTCTGCCACTAGAAGTTAAAAATAAACAGTGTGGCTCAAAATGTGTTTCTTGAAAGACACTGCCAATGATTATAACAAGATTAAAAAATCCATAGTCAAACTAATTGGAAAATCAGTTTATGTGTTAAGAGTGATAGGAGCTCTTATAACAAAGAAACATGCCTATCTTAATTTTCCATTGTGATTTTGTAATTATCCCAATTTGGAACCTTTTTTTATTTTTAAAAATTAAATTCTATCAGTATTTCCTATTACCATAGAATAAGTCTGGCCACTTCTGCAAAAGCTGCCCAAATTGGACAAATTTGACAAAAATAATACCTTAGGTCCTTTATGAATCAATCAAATGCATGAAACTTATTGTGCTTGAAAAATGCTGAATTTTTGGCAATAACAATAGAAACTGTTGCTTTTGTGCTTTTGAGGTTTAGCAGGTATACTGACATGGTAGGGTTGACTGTGAGGACTGGCAGCTCACTAGCAGACATCAGAAAGGGCCCAAGCTAGCAAAATTGCTTAGCCAATTCTGAGATTGTATATAGACAAAAAAGAGATGGGAGAAAGTCAAAGCAATAAAAGACATAAAAATGGCCTGAACTTTAGATGTGCTCTTATTCCACATGCAGATACATTGGTAGATGACAAATACCTACTGGTTTGAGGTGTTTGCATAAACCTCTAATTAAACATGAACTAATCATGGAGCAATGCAAATATAAGATAGCTTCAAGGAAGCCAGGATTAAAAATTAAAATAGGAATATAAAAATTTAGGAGAAACATCAGTTCCTACATGCCTCAAGCCCAGACAGAATGCATAGCAAGAAAATATACAGAGACACAAACAAACAAACCAATTACAACCACCCTTAGGGGAAAATAAAATTCTCTTATTGATATATTATCCAAATGTCTAGTTTTCAACCAAAATTATGAGACATGCAAACTGGGAATCATGGCTTAGGTTTAAATGAAATTAGATGAAAAAAAAGAAAACAACAGAATCTGTCCCTCAGTTTTCCCAGATATTATACTTAGAGGATAGACTTCAAACAAGTGTTATAAATATGTTCATTCACTAAAGGAAGCAATGTTTAAATAACTAAAGTAAAGCATGCCAACATTCTCTACTCAATAAATAGAAATTCTCAGTAAAGACAGGATGGATTAAAAAAGTAATAATAAGAGAAGTTCTGGAGTTAAATAAGTGAAATTATCAAATGCACTCAGTATCAACTGAAGATGGCAAAAGGAAAACAGGGAACTAGGAGATAGATCCAATAATGATTAGCATATCTGGAAAATAGAGGATTGATAGACTAAAACTGAATGGAGATGAAGCCATGGGAAACCACCACAATTTACCAAAATACTGGTAATAGAATCTCCTATTCACAGAAGAAGAGAAAAGCATAAGGGGGCAAAAAGATACATTTTCAGATATAATGGTCAAAAACTTGACAAGATTCTCAATAATCCACAAGTAGAATAAATACAACAAGATAGATCCATACCCAGATATATCCTAGTCAAACTGTTGAGAGTATAAAGAGAAAATCTTGAAAGCAACATGAAAGAAGAGATGACTCGTCAGAGCCAGTGAAGCATCAATATGATTTATGATGGAATTCTCAATGGAAATAATGCAAATCAGAAGATACTGGAATTGCATGGGGGTTGGGGGATGCTGCCAACCAAAACTTCTATCCCCCCTAAAAAAAAACAAAAAAAAAACAAAAAAACTATCTATCAAAAATTAATGTAAAATAAATAAAGAGTGAAAAAAATTTCTTTCCAGAAGAGATGACATGTAATAATTATTAAATGAAGCCATTTAGGATGGAAAAAATATAACATATGGCAATTCAAATTAATAGAAAGAAATAACACAAATGGAAATAGTATATATGTGGGATAATATAAAATATTCCATAAATATCTATGCTTTCTAATTTCTTTTTTTTTTCATGCTTTAAAAAGGAATGAGATTCTATAAGAGATCATTATGACACTGTATTATTGGGCTTTGACTTACTTTAGCATAGTATATGTGACAACAATAACACAAAGAAGGGATAGTGAAGATGCCTGTGTTAGAGAAGAATTTCTAAATGTTATGGGAAATATATTAGCACTAATTGGAAGTAGATTGTGAAAAATAAGCAAATTATCAACTCTACTGTCATGTATAACTAAAAAGAACAAATAAGATTAATAATGAATAAATAAATAAATAAATAAAATGGAGCTTAAAAAGAAACAAATTATAGTTTTTAAATCAACTACTAAGAAAATAACAAAAATTACAGTAAAAATTAGCAAAAGGATGGTGCACTGAAGTGGATTTACCCAAAAATGATGGTTAACAGAAAAGCAGGATCAAAATAAAGAAGAGTATAAAAACAATTAGTTGTATGTGTTCTGACTCCAAAAGAATTAAAAAACAACAACAGAAGGAACTTTTGGAAATCTAGAAATACATGGAAGTAGACAAGTTACTCCTAAATGACCACTGGGTCAAAAACAGAAACAAGAGAAATTAGAAAATATCTTCAGTTGAATACAAATTTTTAAAAATATGGCACATAGCTATTGCAATGCTTGGACAAAACATTGTCAATGTAAATGTCTGTGTTAGAAAAGAAGAAAGGTCTAAAACCAATACTTCAATTTTCCCTGTAAGAAATAAGAAAAAGTAGATGTAAGATAGTCTGACTTAATATATATTTTTCTTTTTGTTTTTATTTATATATGACAGCAGAATGCATTACAATTCTTATTACACATATAGATCATGATTATTCATATCTCTGGTTGTATACAAAGTATATTCATACCAATTCGTGTCTTTATACATTTACTTTGGGTAATAATGATCATCACATTCCACCATCATTAATAACCCCACGCCCCCTCCCTTCTCCTCTAGCCCCTCTGCGCCATCTAGAGTTTGTCTATTCCTCCCATGTTCCCTTTCCCTATCCCACTATGAATCAGCCTCATTATATCAAAGAAAACATTTTTGGGGGGATTGGCTAACTTCACTTAGCATTATCTTCTCTAACTCCATCCATTTACCTGCAAATGCCATGATTTTATTCTCTTTTAATGCTGAGTAATATTCCATTGTGTATATATGCCACATTTAATATTTTATGTTTGCTGGTGACCAATATTAGCCTCACCCTCCCTCTTCCTCTTGCATCACCTCTGTGAAGGCTGAAAGAAAAGCCAGCCTTCTCTCTCCTTTGTGCCAATGGGCACCAAATGTAGATGTCCCCATCATGACCTCAGCTTCAAACCACCATAAAAACCACAAACCAGCCAATGGCACAAGCTATTTTCATACCTGCTTGGGAGTTGCCTCCCTCCCTAGAAAAATTTCATACTCTCTGTTTTATGTAGGCATAGCATCATTAGAAAGAAGAAATAAAGCTGTCATTATTGGCAGGTGACATGGCTCTGAATGTTGATAATCCCATAGAACCTTACAGAAGAATTACAATGAATAATGAAGCTTAGCAGTGTCCGAAGATATAAGGTTAATATAAACAATATGTACTTCTACATATTAGCAATAGTCTGAAAAAGAAATGAAGTAAAAAGATTCATTCACAATGGCATCAAAAAGAATAAATTATTGAACTAATGTAATAAAAGACTCTTTAATAAAAGATGTCAAAACCTATAAAATATAGCTGAGGGAAATTAAAGGAGATTCAAGTAACTGGAAGGAACATTCCATCTTGGATGGAAAGATTTAATATTGTTGAGAGGTAAATTCTCCCCAGTTTGAAGAATCATTCCCTATCAAATCCCAATGGACTTTTTTTTTTAATTGGCAAGGTCATCCTTAAATGATTCACAAAAGACATAGAATAGCCAAAACTATTTTTTAAAAAAGACTAAATTTGAATAACTGACACTATCTGATTTTTTTTTTCATTCTTGGCTTCCTTATTTTGAAATCATAGCAATCACATTAATGTAAAATAGGCCCAGAATAGCACACAGATTAATCAAACAGAACTGAGAGTCCAGAAATAAATTATACCTTCATGAACAATTTTTTTTTACAGAGTTATCAAAGCATTTGAACAGGGAAAGATAGTCATTTAAAAATTGTACTGCATTTACCTGCAGATGCCATGATTTTATTCTCTTTTAATGCTGAGTAATATTCCATTGTGTATATATGCCACATTGAATATCCATATGAAAGCATTGAATATCCATACGAAAAAGATATGATGAAAAATTTTTACTTAATACCATATGCAAAAATATATGATAAACCTACCAACAAGTAAAATCTTAACTATAAAACATCTACAAGAAAACATAGGGCAAAATCTTCATGACTTTGGTTTGGTTGGGCCAAGAGTTCTTAAGCACGATAAGCATGAACTTAAAAAATATGGATAAACCATATTCCATTAAAATGAAATGTTTGTCCTTCAATATACTATCAATAAAAAAGAAAGATGAGCAATACATTGATTAAAAATTGCTTGCTATATATATCTAATGGTGAACTTATTTCTAGAATACATATAAAACTCTTAAAATTCAATATGAAAATGAAATTATTAAATGAAGATAAGGTATTATATGGGACATAACATATTTGAAAAATAAATAAATAGTTAGCAACCATAAAAAAGATGCTCACAAACATTAATCATCAGAAAAAAATGGAAGTCAAACCATATTTAAGAAACCATTATATACACACTAGAATGTATACAATCAAAAAACAGTTACGGGGCTGAGGTTGTGGCTCAGTGGTAGCGTGCTTGGCTAGCATGCATGATGTATGGGGTTCGATTCTCAGAACCACAGACAAATAAATAAAATAAAGGTACATCAACAACTAAAAAACATTTTTAAAAATAGTGAATAATTTGTTGGTGAATTTGGAGAAACCCCTAGCCTTCTATATTGCTGACAGGAATATAAAATAGTAGAGAGGTTCTAGAAAACAATTTGACAAGTTTTTCAAACATTAAATATATGATCTAGGTATATATTCAAAAGAAAGAAAAACCCACATATTTGTAAGCAAATATTTATAGTAGAATTATAATAGCCAATTTCTTGAAATTATCCAAATGTCCATCTGGTGAATCACTGAACAAAATGCAGTGTATGCAGACAGAGGAGCACTATTCCCCCAAATAATAATAACACTAATGATCAAGCTGTGAGAGTCTTAATCTAATCAGTACATTAATTTACTAATAGGGATTACCTGGTTGGAAACTTTAGGCAGGTAGGGTGTGACTGAAGGAAGTGCCTTTGGGGTTAATAGTTTGTTCTTATTGAGTTCTCTCTGCTTCCTGGTGTCCTGTGCTGAGCTCCCTTTCACTGTGATGTTCTGCTTCATTTCAGTCCCAGAGCAATGGAGCTGGCCATCTATGACCAGGATCTCTGAAACCATGAGTTCCCAAATAAACTTTTCCTTTGCTAAAATTGTTCTTGTCAGGTCTTTTGGTGACAGTGGTAAAAAAGCTGACCAAAACAAGTCATAATAAGTTTTTAAAGGGAGTAGTGATACATACTACGAATGAAACTCAAAAACATTGTTAAGTAACAGGAAGCCAAACACAAAATCCTACATATTATATTTTTTCTATATACATAAAATTTTCAGAAAAGGCAGATTTATAATGATAGAAAACAGATCAATATTTGATTAGAACAGAGCTTGATCTGCAGGTAGATGTAAGTGATTTCTCTGGGTGACAGAAATTATCTGAAACAAGATTGTGATGTCAGCTCCACAATTCCATTAGTTCACTAAAAAATAATTCCTATGTGAGCTCTGTGATATATAATCATACCTCAGAATGTTTTTTTTAATTCAGTTATAAGATGATAAAGTTTATTCTTGCTTTCCTTGAGTAATCCTCAAGCAATCCTTACATACTAGCTCTTGAAACTTTACTTGGTCACCATGTATTCCATCTTTAAGCTACTTTAGGGATCTGCTTGCTAACAATACTTTAAGAACTTTGCTTTATTAATTTATGGATGTGATTGGCCTATAGTTTTGGGATTTTACAATATTTTTAAAGTTTAAAAAACATAAATGTGGTGCATTATGGGTAGAAATAAATTATCTATAAAAGAGAAAAACTTTAAAATTAGTCTTTATGCTCTTTATCCCCTCCTTCCAAGTTTTTTTAATATCTGCTTTAATTAAAAAATGTTCTTGTTTCCTTATGAACTGCTGCAGAAGCTTATACATTTATTATTAGATTTGTCACCTTTGAATAGTATCCTTTTCCTCCCAGCTATTGCAAATGAAGCAATCAATAAACCAGGTCTTCCTTCCAAGTTCTTTAACCTCCTCACTCAAATTTTCATTGGCTGTATCATTTCCCTATTGTCTGGATATATAACATCTTCATTATGTCTAGGACCTAATCCTCATATTTGCTTTAGTCTCAAAATTAAAACATGCAAAGGTCATTGCCAGTCTTTTTTTCCCCCTACTTCCCTAGCAATTCTTGATTGGAAGAAATGTATTATTTAAGCACTTCTTTAAATAGGATTCCCAGAAAAAAAAAAAGGCTCTGAATTTTTGCAAGCTCAAAATTGTCCTATAGGACAGTTAGACTGGGTATATAATCACATTCAAAACTATCTATACTTATCCAAAAGTCATTATTTTAATAACAGTATATAATATTGATATCACTCATAAGGCCATTTATTCTCCCAAAATATATTCTGAACACATACTAGACTAGAGGCTATGTAATAAATATCGAGAATCTCATAAGTTGGGAAAACAGATTAATCTCTTTTAATGAAGATTAAGAATAATGGAGGAGATATGTGATAAAATAAACTGTAATGAACAAATTTTATGATTAGATATGAAATAAGTAATCTGCAGTGAAAATCTAGTTCTCTAAAAGCATCTGCAGAGGAATTGATGTGGGCAGTTGTTATGGTTTGGATCTGGAATGCCCCTCAAAAAGCTCACATGTTGAAAGCATGGTCCCCAACACAGCAAGGTTCAGAGATGGGGTTTTAGGAAATGATTGGATCCTAAGGGCTGTAACCTCATCACTAAAAAACCATGGACTAAATCTCTGAAATCAAGAGCCAAAATAAATCTTTTCTCTTCTACATTGTCATTATCAGGTATTCTGGTCACAGCAATGAAAAGCTAACATAGTAGTGGAGGCAAGAAGAGATTCCCTGAGGAAAGGGCGCTGGGTCATGAACTGAAAGACAAGTACACATAACTGGGTCATGGGGTGGGGAGGGAGCACCATGTGCAGAGACTGAAGAAGGTGTGGAGAGAGGCCGAGTAGCTATGGTAAGAAAGCCGATGATGAACAAGAGTCAGTCAGAGTCCAGGCATAGTCTTGAGGAGTAAAGACTGTGGGTATGTATTTGTTATTATTCTGGGATCAGTAAGATCTGGTTGAACTGTGAGTGTATGTGTGTGTGTGTGTGTGTAGAAGGAAGAAGAGCAGGAGGATAAAATTATATTTGTGTCTTGAAAAGAGTATTCCAGCTTCCATATGTAGAAAGAAAAAAAAAGGAACTCAGCTATTGTGATAACTCCCATTAGCAGGATGTAGGCATTCTGTTGGAGGAGTAAATAATAGTAGCACAGGAAATCAACATGGGTTCTCAGAAAGAGGTGAGGAAGGTAGGAATGTATAAAAGTATTCACAATAAGTTCTGAGCCTGGCATTTGACCTGAAATCCTACACTAGTAGATGGGAAGCTGACCATTAAGACAGAAACCTAAAACTTTGGCTAATTTGGTTGGTGCTTTAAAAACTTGAAGAATGTAAAGCTATACTTGCATTATCTTGATTTGCTTTTTTTTTTTTTTTTTTTTGTCACAGGGTAGCTTTCAGCTTCCTCCATTGGAAACTACTTTTTCAGAAGGAGATAGCCACTGTTCACTCAGTCGTTGTCATAGGTGGACTCTTAATTGCAATATTCATGATCCCATGGCTTAGAAACAGGTGTTGGTGTCAAGCTGAATTGCTGCATTTGTTTACTGTGCTCTTTGGCAGCTCATCTCTCATCTGTGCACCTGCAGGGTAGGGCCTGCCATGGGAATAAGTCATCAATATTGCTTTACTGATAGAGAGGGATATTTAAAAGTACAAGCATCGTTTTAGTTTCATAGATATGTTGCCCGATGTTTTCCAAGCAGACATTTGGTGAAAATGGTCACCACTTAAATACATGATAAATGTACAATGTATTTGCTTGATTGAATCAACAGCACTTAGGTTAAAAATGAGACAATGATTTATATCAGATGCTAGGCAGTTGTCAAATAGTATTATGGTGCATAAATCAATCATGAGCACAGAATAATCTCAGTACGATCTGTGGCACAGATGGCTGTGTAATCCTTCATGGACTCAACAAAACTTTTCTCTTTCCTAATGCCTCTTCCCATAAGATAAGTGGGTTCCAGGATGGCATATGCAAAAGTAATCTTACCTAAGAGTTGCTGAAGATGGGTGCTGGCAGCAAATAGGTAGTTATTAGGCAGCCCCTTGCACTGGTCAAGTAGAATGGTAACTCTATGCAGAGATGACAAGACATAGCCAAGTATTTCATGCAAATTTTAGGAAATTAGAGCAAATCACTGGTTTATAAATAATATGAGCAAAGGCTAAAAAACAGGCTGAACTTAGTAAATGTTTGGCTAAGGGAAAACCAAGTCAAATTTCAATTAGAAGAAACTGTGTGAACAGGAGTCCAGTGGCCTCTGGGGAGCCTTTGACAATCTAGCCATGCAGATGAGACAAGAAGAGAGGGCAAAGAGAAAGTGGTCAGAGTCATCTTGTTCAAATGCAACCTGCCCTCAAGAGCACACTCCTGGTTTCTAGTAACTGCCACCATCTGTCACTCAGCAGGGAAAGAGTGAGTCACTCTGTAGGAGATGAGAAAGCTGCACTAGTCTCTGGAGTTTTCCTCCTTCTAATCTGCATATCAATTCAACTGGTTTAGGTTGGAGAGAGGATTCCCTAGTCTCAACTCTAAATTCTGAAGGAGAATCTCTATGGAACCCATCCCAGGAATCTTCACTTAAAGCACTTACCCAATTTGGTTTTTATTCCCACTGTATTTAAAGAACTTTAAGAGTTATCTGGAATCTAGAAGATAGAGATAATTATTTCATTAATTTTATTATCTTAAAAATTAATCTTAACAAGTTAATTAAAATGGATTGCATGTACCAGGAATAAAATAGACATACACTGCATATAAAATTTCCAACACTCAGAAACCACATCAAGAAATGAAAAAGAAGATAAGAAGAAGATAAACATCTGCAACTACACGTTTCCAGGCAAAGAAGTTAAAGCAAAGCCTGGGATTCTTTGGGGCTGTATCTCAGTGGTAGAGCACTTGCCTAGCAGTATGTATAAGGCTCTGAGTTTGATGTCTGGCATCACCAACTCAGGGAAGTGAAGGCCAAAACAGGGGAAAAAAATTAAAAAAAAAAATGTAACTTCTTACTTTGGTGTATAGGAAAGACAGTGATAAATAAACCTGATTGTCATTCAAAGAAAAACAAAACAGAAAAATACTTTCAAATTGACAAGCTGAAGGATCCATGAATTATTCATTCAAGGGCTATCAAAATGAGGAAATAAGTGACATATTGTTTATGAAAAGTTTATAAAGTAATAAATGTTTCCTGGTTGAATATTTAGTTTTGACTAAATCCAGTTTCTTATGCATGATGGATTATCATGCTTTTAAAAATCATTTTACCCCATAAAATGTTTGCAACTTCAAAAATTCATCTGGAAATAGCATATTAGAAAATAAAATACAGAAGAACAAATGAGAAAAATGATGAAAACACAACAGACTTATTTATTTTAAGTTTGATAATTATGAGAGATGAGAACATAATTCTGTCACTGATTAAGCAAAGTTTTCTAAAAAAATTAATATGTTTATGACTTTGTATTAGTGAAACAAATAATATCTAACAGTAATCTTTTTTCATTTTAGAAGAAATTTATAATTCACTTTTTCTTCTTAAATGTACTATTTAAAATTAATCTATGTTTCTGGTAAAATAGTTATCTTTTTATTAATGGGCTTTGATTACTTTAATCATCCTTTTATTGACTCACTCATATTTATGTGTCTCTTGCTGTAAAACCACCATGAATCATTTTTGGAAACAAACAGATATAAGCAATTAATAAACCTATAAGTAAAACCAAGTTTTTGTATTTAACAAATATTTATTTTATGTAAGAAAATGAAGACTTGAATCTTTTTATTCAGGAATAAAGAAGAGCAAAGTAAACAATATTAAATTTTAAAACACTTTTTAAAAATACAAATATTCATCTTGCATCTAGTTTTTATTTGACTTCTGTCATCATAGACTCTGGCACAAAAAAATCTGAGTTATGAGAGATGCCAGGGTCAGGGGTCCCCAGAAGAGAGAGAGAAAAGAATGTCAGATTATGTCTAATGGTTCAGAGAAAGAAAAATCAGGGCTGCAAACAAAGCCCTGCACCAGGCCCATGAAATAATGTTCTTAGGAGAGAAAAGGACCATTCCTAGTCCTGCAGTGAAATTTCACATCATTTCCCGAAGGATGGGTTCTTCCAAGTGTGAACTTCATTGGGGCTTTATTATTTTCTAAAAAGCTCAAGTAAACCATTGTCTTTATCACTAGTTCAATACATAGAGGGATTCCATGGCAGCTTGTCATGGGCCTCCCTGATTCCTGATAAGGAGACCTCCAGAGCAGTATGTGCAGCCTGTGGATGGGTATAGACAAAGGGCCCCCACACCCCAAAGCAACACCTTAGGTCAATCTGCCTAAATACCTAGGTGAAAGTAACAATAAGAAGGGAAAAAATGAACTACTTTCAAATTATATATTGTCAGAGAAAGCCAGAGATATGAGCTTCCTTCCTTTAGAATAAAAAGCATTTTTTTCCATTTATATTCTGCCTAAGGAAGGATTTCTGACCTCTAGTATGAAGATATGTATCATAAATAACTGTTTATGTAATAACTGTGAGGGATAATTACAAATTTATAGCTTTGACAGCGTGATGTATGCTATAGAACAGAAAGAAGTTGTCTGCTTGCAAGATGTGCAGTTGGACGTTCTCCTTCCTGCTACAGAAGGTCCCTGTCACACTCACACCCACATAAGAATAAAACTATGCTATTTGGACTTTTACCACTTTATATCAGAGTTTGGAGAAATTTTACAGAATGCTTGAATTAAAGACAAAATAAAATTCTAATGATACATACATTTTAAAGAAATAACTATAAAGACTCTTCTGTTGATAATTTAATTTAAAAAATAAAGGTCACAGAATTTCTTCTTTGAAATAAAACTGGATTCCAGAAATGAAAATTTGGTGCCATCTTGTTTTTAACCTGTGTTGAAAACTCCAGAGATTATCTCCCTTTGAAAGAATTCATCTGAATAAAGAATCATCCAAGGCATCAAAAACTTGTAGATAAGGTCAAAAGTGGTAATTTCTGAAGGTATAATTTCAACAGGTAATTTGGACATAAGGGATTTAGTAAAATTCAGTAAGAAATTTAGAAACACATTACTTGGACATTTTGCTTTTCTCACAGAGTCCTAGTAAGGAGTGTTCATGTTTGGTCTTGCATTTCTCTTGGGAGTGAATTCAAGTTATTCACTCTACACATGAAGAGAGAGAAGGAGAATAAATATCAAGACCATTTAGTTCAGTTTAACAGAATGTGATATTTTCCTCTTTCTCTTGCCAAATCTTGAAATGAGCATAAAAGGGATTTAAGGAAGATGTATACTTGAGAAACTATGGTAAAATAGAAAAGAAAACAATATAGTTTTGCAAGCTAGAAAGCAGACTCAAGGAAACCAACCCTAAAGAGTCAGAGAGGAAGCCTCAGGACACAAAGATATGCTCTTCAAAAGTCTTCAGAATTGCAGGATCTGCTGACCACTGACATCTTTAGAAGTGCAGCTGAGCTGAGCACAGTGCTACCAGCCTGTAATTCCAGTGACTCGGGAGACTGAGTCAGGAGGATTACAAATTTGAGACCAGCCTCTGCAATATGTAGCAAGATCTGTCTTAAAATAAAAAATTAAAAGGGCTGAGTATGGTAAAGTGCCCCTGGGCACAATACCCGGTAGCCCTCTCCCAAAAAGTACAGCTGAATCCACCCCTCAAGCACCACAGGATGTTGCGCACACAGTACAGATTGAACTAAATCTTGAAGTGCTGCCTCATCACTTTTGCTGTTTTGTCTTTGTCCTGCCCATACTCAGGAGAGACTTACACAGGAGGAGGGATGCTCTGAGGCCATCCCAGAACTGCCTACCTCAGTCCAGTACCACCTTCCTAAGGGAGTCTATGGGAGAAAAGACCACTTTTATAAGAATGAAGTGAAGTCAACCTTAGAAATGAAAAATGTTAAATGCAGTATTCAGAGCTTTGTCAGTGTTGGAGACTAGAGAAAATAATAGGAAAATGCAACCATGCAAAAAATGAAGATGTTGCAAAAACCTTGTGATATAGGTAGCTGTTATTCACCTGACTGGTTTCTTCCTCACAGATCAATGACTAACTTGATCTGACTTGCAGACTACTGGACTTGTGAACAGCTATTTTTGAAGTCTTAGATAAAAATGTCAAGATGTTACAAATGCTGCTAGGCCTCAAATCCACCTGTCATGTTTGCATCCATTAATTATTTTGTCGATCTCCTATAATGACAGACACCATTGTGCTAAAGTTAAAGAATAGATTAATAATGCTGCTTGGGGGACACATATTGGTTTGGAAATTGTTTTCCTCAATTATCTGTTGTAACATTACCCACTATTTAAAAGAATCATGTGTTTCAGTATTAAGCAAAAATTTTCATGGATTGTGACACTAGAAACAATAGAGCTTTAGGGATAGTTAAATAATTGAAAAAAGTGTTTTACAATTCAGTCATTCTGTTTGCATCAAACAGGACTAAATATGGTTTTGGCTAATTACTTCATTTGATAAATTGAATGAGATTTTATAAGATTTTGTTTTAAAGAGACAATTTCTTTATGTAGGGGGCGGGAACCTCTGTAGATAAAAGACATTCTGTACCATCCAATCTCTATAATTTTCATTTAAATTATTTTTTATACTGGAGATTGAACCCAGGGGTGCTTTCCCACTGAACTACACCCCCAGCCTTTATTATTTTGTATTTAGAGATAAGGTCTTGCTAAATTGCCAAGGTTGACCTCAAACTTGTGATCTGCCTCTGGAGTTGCTGGGATTAAAGGTGTGCACCACTGCACATGGCTAAATTTCTGTGATTTTCCTACCACATCCATAAAAGTCTCTATAAAGCTCTGATTATATGTATGTATTTTCCAAATAATCTGTACCTCACCTATAAATCAATGTTCACTCTTCTGTGGCATGTGTGTATCTCTCATATGTTTTAAAAAATATAACTTTATATTTGTTTTAATGTCCCAAAGAGAGAAACTTTAGTTAATGTTAAGTCAACAAGTTTTAGTTTTCTCTATATATTTCTATATATCACTTGTAATCAATCCATCTTAATGGGTATCTTCTTTGCTAGATAATTAATAATGGAGTCAAATATTTTGAAAAATATGAAACTATGCATTGCTTTTTTGAACCACTACTCAAAAATAGCAATAAATTGGGGCTGGCGCTATAACTCAGTGGTAGAGCACCTGCCTTGCAATGTGTGAGGCACTGGGTTCGATTCCTCAGCACCACATAAAAATAAATAAATATATTGTGTCCATCTACAAATAAAAAAAAAATTCAAAAAACAGCAATAAATTGTGGTTTAAAAACAAACTGTGTGTATTTGTGTACGCATGAGTATTTAAGTAGAGAAAGCAAGAAGCATAGAGAAATGTGCCACTTGATCTGGTGGTCTTGTGCTGGGCACCTAGGAAACTGCATTAGGAAAGAATTCTAATGACATTGCTTAGCAGTACTTAGGAGAACAGCCATGAACTGAGGATGGGACAACTGATGTTCACACATACAAGCTGGATATTCTGAGAAGTCTGCCAGCTCTTCAATATCTAACTCTGAGATCAACTGAAGAAACAGCCAGGCCCCCGTTCTGGAGTCCATTGGTCCTATACAGCTTAGTCTTACCTCTCTGTCCAAAAAAGAAGTGAAGACAAATAGGTGACAATGGCAAGCACAGATGTAGTGAAGAATAAAGTACCAGAGGCTTTTGGGATTCTTTGTGAACCAGTGCTAAGTCCCATTTGTATTAATAAAAAAAAAAAAAAAAGAGAGAAGAAAATTCTTTCTTCTGACTCTTCTTTATATTGCACTCTTTGAAGTTGTACTGTTTTTAATTTAGTTTTTTTTTTTTAAATGAAGTTACACCTTCAAAGAAGAAAAGATGAGAAAAGGTGGACCAAGTCTTCAGGCCAACCTCTCCTAAAGTTTGGGCCACCCAGGACATCAGTTAGCAGCTTCTGCTCTCTGCCAACCACCCTGGAGGAATATTTGAGATATACTCTTCATCCTTCAGGAAAAAAAAATGCAATTAAGTCTCACTTCTGTGCTGACACTGCCTAGGTGAACAGTGAAGTGTGTATAATGAGGAATCATTAAGCCAGGTACAGAGGCCAGTGATGTGGAAGACAAGGTACACAAGGATGAGGCAACCCAGGCATAGTGTCTTTCCTGCCTCTGAGCATAAGCCTACCATCCTTTTTTTTTTTCTAAGATTTTAAGTTTTTATAGCCTCTTCCCAATTCACTAGTCACCTACATGCACAGCCTGGGCCATAGGGGAACCCAGAGGATGCATTCAGGAGCACAGTGAACCACCCAACCATGGACTATAGGAGCAGACTTTGTACTAGTATCTTTTAGTAGTTTAAGAGTGTGGGCTACCCTACTCCCACAGGAATGTGTCCTCAGATTGTTTGCATGATTCTGTAGGTCAGCAGGCCCCTGAAACCTGTTTCTAAGGAATGAGAAGGATCTACACCTGTTCTGTTTGATAACGAAGAATGATAGGCCAGGGAACCTTGTCCAAGGGAGCAAGTTGGGAGAACAACTTTTTTCCAACACATCCACGTTGCAGGGACAAAATAGTTGTATTAACTCTGACCTAAGATTATCTATTTCATTCTGACTTGGTCTGAAGAGCAATCCATTTTTTTATAAACATGTACAATATAAAACTGTGATTTTACCATGAAAGCACAGCACAGCAGTTTTCCCTATGTTTATAAAATATTAATTAAAAGGAGTCAAATATATTTTGCTTTCAACAGTGTGCAGAGGAATAGAATTAGTTTTCCAATGTGTCAATTTTGAGCATGTTAAATAGCCAGAGTCATAAAATGTTATGCAAATAATGATTAGGAGCTAACCCATAGGATATTCTATCTGACATACCAAAAAGTAGACATAAATTACACTCAGCCTTGTAATGATATCTGGGAATGAATTTCTGGTTTAATTAGTTATGTAATTTCTATTTCAGAATTTACAAGTAGTTGAAATCATCCAGTAGATGCAGAATATTTTCAGCTGATAAAGTTTTATTCAATTTAATGCCTAAGATTTTACAAACAACTTTGAAGTAAGCATTCATATAACCAAATGAGTCATCTTATTTGCATTTTTTTTTTTTTTTGCAAAAAAGTAGTAGAAATATCTAAAGGGCATCTTACAAAACTTGTGTGGGAAAACCCTTTCCTTTATGTTATAAAGTTTAATGCACTAATTAGCTTCTCATAATTTACTTACTTCTCATAAATTTCATGTAAATCACATTCATGATATTCTAGAAATTATTATTAGTGGGAAACCATTGTTTTATGAAAGTGAAGAATGTGAAGTTAAGAAGTCTTTCTGATATGCAGACATTAAGAAAACACTCTACTCAAAACTCTTTCGTTATAGATGTGATATATAAAACATATAATGGTGACATAATGGTATAAACTCAGTGTAATAATATATCTCTGGGAAAAATTCACTTTTGGCTCTAAAGGTAAAAGCTTACATTGTTTTTCTTTGATTCACTGAATTATACACTAAACTAAAGATTACAATAACTTTCACAGAGATTAACAATAAATGCTATTATACTTAAATGAGATTTTCCTTTTTTTTTTTTTTTTTTTTGGTACCAGGAATTGAACCCAAGGGCTTTTCACCACTGGGCCACATCCCCAACTCTTTTTTTTTTTTTTAATCTTTTATTTAGAGACAGAGTCTCAATAGATTACTTAAGACCTCACAAGTTGCTGAGGCTTTGAATTTTCCATCCTCCTGCCTCAGTTTCCCAAGCCACTATAATTTCAGGCATGGGCCACCACACCAGCTTTTTTTTTTTTTTAACCAGGGATTGAACCTAGGGGTGCTCAACCACTGAGTCACATCCCCAGCCCTTTTTTGTGTTTCATTTAGAGATAGAGTTTCACTGAGTTGCTTAGGGCCTTGCTAAGTTTCTGAGGCTAGCTTTGAACTCCTGATCCTCCTGCCTCAACTCCCAAAGTCACTGGGATTACAGGCATGTGCCAACACATCCAGCTACCACACCAGCTTTAAATAAGATTTTTGATCATGCAGTGATTATTAGATCCTTTGGTTTCCTGGCTATATTTCAGGGGTTAAGTGAGTTGCTTCAAGTAATTTTATTTTGCTTCTTGCCATTCCCTTCCCTCATGGTCCTCTCTCTATCTTCCAGTTCTATAGCCATCTTCAATTCATGGGATTTTATGTTTGAAGGATGCAACCATAACATCAGGCCTCTTATTTTCTCTGCCTTGTGGGAAAAGGGTGCTGGGGAGGTAAGAATCGAGGAGAGCTACCTTGGTCATCTGGCTCTATCTGTCTAGAGTTTCTCTAACAAACTGGTTAGCTGTTCAAGCAGTTACATTGTTAATGGAGAGACAGACAGCTGTCTTTTTATTTTTGTTTTTCTTTAACACTGGGAGGGGCCTAAAGAGAATTTTTTTTTAGGTTAAAATCATGCATCTCGTGGGAGTTCAGGAAAAATCTGCAGCAGTGGTTAATGAAATAAACCCAGCAAGATTAGTCATCTTCCCAAAGTCTGAAAGGTCTCATTTCTAAAATTCAGTTTCCATGGACATGGAATGTCACTTGTGGCTAAGGACTCCCACATACTTCTCAGAGAAGTCAGTCAGGAAACCATCCTGACTTATGAAGCAGATATTCACATGCATCATTTTTTCATCATCCTTTGGATAAATCTTTTCTGGGCATCTCCAATGGTTCAGAAACTGCACACACCTGAGTATATACAGGCTTAGGCATCATGTGCCACAGCCTCCAAGGATCTGCACTTCACCTGTGGGTACAGACACTGACTCAATCTTTTAGTCAGCAGTAAACACAGCAAAAAGTGATAGTTTAGATCCTGGGGTCAGTCCAGAAAACCAGTCCAGACACTCTGTTGGTGTCTGGAGGGGGTGGATGATGATGATGATGATGATGATGATGATGATGATGATGTGTAGAGGTGAGGAAGGGAGGATTGAAGATAGGACCAGAGCATAAACCTGAGTTTGAAAAGACTAGCATTTACTCAATTGGCATGCAAATGACTGCAATTTTTATTATAAGGTAATTTGTATCACTTTTGAGAGACATTATTGAATAAACATAACCATATCTTCTTTGTTGTTTTTTAAGTCCAAATACCTCCAGTTCCTAGATTTAGCGATAAATAATTCACTCCACCTAAGAAAATACAATTTAACAATTTACAATGGGAAGTAAAATATGTTACAAGACCCCAGTGGATGCCTGAAACTACAGATAGTACCAAATCCTATATAGACATGTTTTTTTTCCTATTCATAAATACCTTTGAAAAAAATTTGCTTACTACGCACAACAAGAGATTAATATAATAACTAATAATAAAAGAAGCAATTTTAAGAATATGCTGTAATAAAGGTTGTATGAATGTCTCCCAAAGTATCTAACTATACTATAGTCATTCTTCTCATCATTGTGAGATGATACAATACTTGATGAGGATGTGATAAAGTTATGTAAATGTTGAGGTGATGTGAGGAGAATGATGTGAGCATTATATTAAAGAATTAGGCTGCTGCCTAAGTGTTACTTAAACAAAACACTGCAATCCCAGCAGTCAATCTTAACCAAGACTGCTACTAAGTCACTAATGGGCAGGTAACATGTACAGTGTGGATACTTTGGACAAAGAAATGATTGACATCCCAGGCAGGATGGAGCATGATAATGGGAGATTTCATCATGCTACTCAGAATGGTGCATAATCTAAAATTTATAAATTGTTTATTTCTAGAAGTTTCCCCACTTAAAAATTTTGGACCATGGTTGACTGAATGTAAAAGAAATGGCAGTAAAGAAAATTGAAGAAAATATATATAAGGAGGAACATATAAGGAGAACAACTGTAAAACACAAAGACTCTCAAACAATTCCATTGTCTCCCTCCAAGGTATACATTTGACCTAGAATTTTGGCTATGCCTGTTGGGCACAAAGACAAGTGGAAGGGATGTTTTGAGTGTTTTTCTAACCAGTGACCTCTTAAAGGAAATTTAAATCCTTTGAGACTTCATCAGGCCTCTCATCAGGGCCCTCTTCTATACACAGCAGGACAAACAGTGCAGAATTCCTATTCCTTGACCATATTTCTTGGTTTGTGTCAGCTATGTCCCTCCATCGATACTTCTGTTTTCAGGCATATAAACAACATTAACTAGAAATATGCTACCAGAATTTAATTCAAAATGTTCTCCATAGTTACATCCCATTTTTCCATGAGATAAACTGAGTTTTGTTTCCTGTGGCTGTGTGATATCTGAATCTCCCCCCTGTGCTTGTTAATCCCAAAGCTGTGTGAAGCAAAGAAAACCCAGTTCTCCCAGATCCTTGGAAGCAAAGCTCTGCCAACTGGATGTTCTTGAAGCAAGAAAAATCACAGAAGCCACAGAATTCATACTGTTGGGGGCTCAAATGTTCAGCAAGCAGACAGCAGGGCAATACTAACAACCACAGCTGCACCCTTCTACAAGCATTGCCCAAGAAGGTTGTCCCATGGACAAGAGGTACTGCAACTATGATGCCAAAACCTCAGTGTTCCTAGTCCCTGTCTTTTTCCTGCCTAAGCTCTAATCTTCCTATTGATCTTGTGAGTTTTTTAATGTCATATCATTCAATTTCTTGTGTTATTCTGGAGTTACCTTTTGCTGTTCATAATCAGGAAACCTGATTTTGCAGATATATTTTATAGTTAAGATGATTTCATCCACTTGGGCCAAACTCAGTTGTTTTGCTAATGTTCATTTTTTCAGTCCTGAGCATGCAGCATAATAAATGAATTCTGATTTTTGCAGAAACTGTCTTGCTGTTCAAGGTCATATAACTCACAATTGTCACAATCAAGATTTGGGCTTAGGTCTACAAGCTTAGAACTTTAAAATTTCCTCTGAAATTGCTTGCACAAAGATAGTGGTAGTGGGGAAAGTTTCAACAGAATATATGATGTTCTCTTTCCTAATTGATTACCTAAATTTAAATAATAATAACCCAAAGAAGCCCAGTCTTCCACACTGCCTTTTAAACTAAACTATATGTGCTTTGTTAAGCAAAATCCATAGAAATGATTAAAAATACACAATTTCAGTGTTATTGAATAATGAATTTTTCATAGCTACTATAAATATAGATGTAGATAAAAACTAGAGCCAAGCTCCTTCTGGATTTAAAAAAAAAAAGCCAAAAATATAATTTTTATCCTATTTCTATTGTAACCACCCTGATCAATTTTTTTTATCTTGAAAATTTTCTGCTTCTAGGGATCTTGTATCCCTCTTCAGGTTATTCCATGTTCCTTCTAAAACCTAGATTAAATTTGCAATAAAATTTGAGATCAATTTTAAACATTCATGGGAATTTTAATAAGCAGCCTCCAAGATGGCTCCCAAGGAATCCTGCCTTCATGGACTCACAATTTTGTGTAATCCCCTCCCCTTGATTGTGAGCTAAACTGACACACTCCTAAAATATTGAATTGAGCAGAAGTAATGAATGTCACTTCTTCTAGGATTCCATTATAAAAAGATCTAGGCCTCTGTCTTGGTTTTTCGCTTACTCACCTCTGGGGTGTTGGCCTTAGGGGTGGCCAGCTGCTAGGTTGTAAGGCATCCTATGGAGAGGCCCATGGGAGCTTGAAAGTGGTCTTGTGACTCCTGCCAACAAACACATGAGTGAATACAGGTTGTTCAGCCCTGTTGAGCTGTGAGATGTTTGCAGTGCCAACAGCTGGACCATGATATCATGAGGGACTGAGCCAGAGGCAGCACATGAGCCATGCCCAGACTCCTAAGCCACAAAACTTAAATAGTTAAGTTTTATGATAATTTATTATTCAGGAGTAAATAACTAATGCAAGAATTGAAACACAATTAAACAATGCCTCCTCAGAGTCTCTCTGAAATTTAGGATGATCAGATTACCACACCAAAGTGGAATCTTCATTTTGGTGTTAGCATCTTTGTTGAAGACATATTATTTTAAACAAGCAAGGACAGAAAATTTAAATTAATGTATAGTACTAAAGAGAATAATGCAGTAATGTTACCAATGACAAACAGAAGTCACAGGACAAATACAGTTTCCAAACCAAGATGTAACTAGAACATATGGGCTTAGTTGTTATTCTGAAAAATTAAGGAAATTACAACAAAACAAAGCAATGTATACTCCAATATTCTCTGAGGTTCCTTACATAAAAGATTTAATTATAAAGAGTTAAAACATGAAGAGAATTGATATAAAGTTTGTGATTATTGACGAGACCACACAGTAGAACAATGTGGGCTCCAATCATTTCTTCTGTCAAAATGCAGCTTCATTCTTTATGCACTGGCCAACTCAGATGCACCTGTCATGTTACTAATAACTTTAAGTTAGGATAGTTATTGTCTTAAGTGTCAATCATGTACGTTTTTTACCCTCTTGGGCTGGGGTTGTGGCTCAGAGGTAGAGCACTCACCTAGCATGTGTGAGGCAGTGGGTTTGATCCTCAGCACCAAAACATAAAATAAAGGTATTGTGTCCACCTACAACTAAAAAAAGTGTTAAAAAATTTTTACCCTCTAAATTTTTTTTTCTGTAATTCACGTACTTTTATATTGGCTGCCTGGCACCATCCTTTACACTTGAAGGCTCTTTCGGACTTCCTGATTTGTTCCTTCGTGTACTGCAATGGCTAGAGAGCACAGCCACCCACTTTGTATCCTCAGTTGCAGGACAGGGGCTGCCATGAGTACCACTTATAGGAGCACAAGGACATCCTGTGTCCCTCGGACCACACATCTCAACATAAATGATGAGCCCTTTTTCAAAGTTCAAGTCACCTCCCTTTATATATTCTTTTACTCTTCACAAACTGCATGGGAAGGTGGTACCAAATCACCCCCATGGGGACCCCTGCAGCCTTCTTTGCTGGTATGTGAGACTTATATACATATATTTGACAACTTAGGAATGATACTACTTTCTAACATTTATTTTTCTCTCTTTAGTTCTGCCTTGTGCAGAATTATTTATCCAATCATCCATTTCAGAAGACTGTTTGCAAGGATATATAGTAACTAATAGGAAAACTAGTTCATTCAAAGCCACACTGTGACTTTAACCTATCAAGGAGAAAAGGCAAGTGTCAATTAAATATAAAAGAAAGTAAAAGGAAGACCACAGTTGATTGGACACCACCACATACATGGATGTTAATTTCATATTCTCTAGGAGCTTATTTGAACAATGTTTCACTGTTCTATCATGATTTTAATTTAAATAATTTATCTGGGAATCTCTCTGAAGCTCTTCCTTTACATTAATCCTTAAAACACACACACACACACACACACACACACACATACACACACACACATACACACAGGCTGGGATTGTGGATTAGCGGTAGAGCACCTGCTTGGCATGGGCGTGACCCAGGTTCAATTCTCAGAACCACATAAAAAAAAAAAAAAAAGGCATTGTGTTGTGTCCATCTACAAAAAAAAAAAAAATAAGATTTCTCTCTCTCTCTCTCTCTCTCTCTCTCTCTCTCTCTCTCTCTCTCTCTCCTTAAAACACACACACACACACACACACACTCATACACTCATACACCAAACTGTAAATTTCATTTGAAACCATTAAGAGTAATAATAAAGAGAAAAAAATATACTACCTTGACTATGTGTCAGATAATTACAACAAAAATTCATTGGGGAAAATGCCTACTAAATCAAATGTAGAATAGGGCTTCCACACTATATATACTATCTGCCTGTTAATCACATAGTAATTGTCTTGGTTATCAAACCAATTGTCACGTACTGAAATGCTTATGTTTAAATAACTTTTATTTTACCTAATAGACTCCAAAGTTAAAGAGCACTGATGAAAAGGAGGCACCAGGGTATTGAACACATAAGGACAGATTAACTCTGGTATATATGGTCATGCTGCAGGGCTTATAGCCAAAATCTTATTAACATACTATATATAGAATTCCATATGAACTTTGGTTTCAGGAATACACTGGAGTTTTGGATGTATCCCTGTAAATAAGAGAGCACTTGTATCTAAACTAAAAGTTTTCAGACCCTTTCTTACATAATATCTCTTCCCAATCTCTGGAATCACTTTCCAAATAATTATATGCCCCAGCCACATGTTTATGTCCCTCATCATTTTGCTTCTTGCAAGCCTCAGTGCACTGTGTGATGCAGGGGCTGCTCTTACTCCATTTCACAGATGAGCAAATCCAGGCTGGAGGAGTTGAGGAATCCAGGTGAGCTCACTCATGCAGTTGTGTAGGCCAGTGACTGACCCAAATTTGTCTGATTCCTATTTTGTAACACCTACTCTCTCCCTACAGGAAGGCCTTGCAGTAATGTATTCACACTGTGAGCAGCCCCCACGGTAGTTCTTGTCTCATAGTTCACACACAGGCAGTTTATTTATTGCTCCTCCATGCTCTATCAATTCAGTACTTTGTCTAGAAACATCTCCAAAGATGGACTGATCAGAAGTCACTGTATTGCTGTGCTCTCTGATTTATTGATCTGTGTAGTCATTAAGAAATAATTATCCTGAGTCCAATGCCCAGCACCAAAAATCAAACAATCAAATAAACAAAAAGAAAAATTCAATTTCATTAATTAATCAAAAAATATGTACTTACCTCATGTTCTGTACTTGGCCCTGTGCATGGTCCCAAGGATTCAATGATAAACCAGAAAGAAATCCATCTGTGTGGATCTTACATTGTGGCCATAGTGATAACCATGATTAAGTGAATACCTGGCCAATGATTAATTGTGAAAGGTGTTAGAAAGGAAAAGTGTTGAATATCTATTACACAATGCTGAGTACATGCATACAGCTGTAATCAGAGGGTCAGGGGAAAATCAACATAATTAGAAAACGGCTGCATGTCTGCCCATGCAGGTGGGCCATACTTCCCAATCTTTCCCTAATGTGCCTAGCTGGATCCAGGTAAAACACACACACACACACACACACACACACACACACACATAATTTTATATTATATATTTGGATTATATATTATATAAAGTATTTATAATATAAATATAATATAATATATATTTACAATATTTATATAAAGGTAGTATACATAGTATAATATATATAATATATTTGGTATAGTAGTATATAGATAGATAGATACACACACATATAAATAAAATGGAAAGAGAATACATATTCGTAAACGGTGCAATTAAACACTTAAAATGTCATGAGAAACTTATTAGATGTTCAAAGATGTTTTACATTTGATTCAAAACACTTTGGAATAAAAATGTAGATGAGAACTTTAAACCAAATCTGTGAGTACAGAAGAGATAAAAACCAGGGACAAGGACAAATATATTTTTCTAAGAGAAATGATGGCATAAGAACTACACAGTTTGTCAGCTCTAGAATGACAGGATTTTTTTTTTTCAATTTTTTTTTTTAGTTGTAGATGAACACAATACCTTTATTTTATTTCTTTTATTTTTATGTGGTGCTGAGGATTGAACCCAGATCCGCACACATGCCAGGCAAGCATTCTACCACTGAGCCACAACTCCTGCCCCTAGAATGACTGTTAAACATGAATAAAGTATAGGGATTCATATTTGTAAGGCTTTAAAAATACCCTGCTTTTAAAGTCTGTTCATGAGGGTGCCAGGTATATAAACTGGACCAAAACCATTGTTTAATTCCCTGTCCTATTATTTTATTTGATTTGTGAACCACATATTTTTTGCATTCTCAAAGGACTTTGAGCTTCATTTCTTTAAACAGCACAAAACTGAGAGTTCTTTACTTGAGTAGGTGGAATATTTCCAACCAGACCAGTCCATTCAGTCAACTCTAGCTTTGCAGGTGATACTTATTAAGGAAACTCGTTTTCTTTTGTTCAGAAATTTACAAACCAGATATGGTCACTTCAGTCAAATTTAAATAAAATCAAGATTAGATATGAATGCTTATGCTAGAAACAGCTGGTGTAACAGAGATCTAGATGTTCACTAGTCATAGCAGCATTACTCATAAAACTTGGAAACAGGCCAGATATCCATCAACAGGAAAATGGACAGACTATTTAATGGAGTACCATTTGCTATTGTTAGGATATTGATTGAGTGTGTCCCCCAAATGAGAGCTGTTGAAAACTTTAAGAGATGGGTTCAGAGAGAAGTCACAAGCTTGGCCCTCCCCTCAGTCTGGCTTCCTATCTCATCACATGATCTCTCTCTCTGGCACATGCACCCACCATGAAGTTATCCATCATGATGTGATGCAGCCTGGTAGCCTCTCACAAAGTGAGCACCACCTTGTTTGTACTTTTCGCCTCCTAAACTGTGAGTTAAGTAAATGTCTTTTCTCTTTACATACCCAGTCTTAGGTATTTTGTGACAGCACTGGAAAACGAACTAATACACCATTCATCAGTAAAAATAAATGAGATATTGATACCTGTAACAACATGGGTGAATTTTTAAAATGGTTTATTAAGTAAAAGGAGCCTTAATCATAGGAGTACATACCAAATGATTCCACTGATATGAAGTTATAGAACCTGAAAATCTGATCTATGAAAACAAAATGTGAATGATGACTGCCCTGGGAAGAGGGTGAGGTCATGGCTGGGCAGGGGCTCAGATTTTCTGAGTAGATCTTACAGTTCCACTGCTGCCCTGTGATTCTACCTCATGATGTCACCAAGACTGTCCATAGTCAAGGCCTGAGAACTGAGGAGGTACTAGTGTGGGTACCTATGGTTTGTGGACTTCTCATTAGCCTTACCAAAAACTTCCTAGAACTTCACTTCACTCAGATTCTTATAGCCAACTCTCCTTCCCTTGCCAAGTTTCGGACCAGCACAAAATTCTGGAAGTACTCACTGTCTCCTTCTACTTCCCCCCACCTTTTGTCCTTCCTAGACTAATCTCTCACAAGTTTAAGACTATGTTGGCATGAGAGTTTAATGCAACATATAACATACTTCAATTGTTTAACATAAAGAAATTCATATGTGTGTACTCTAAGATATTTTAAGTTAGCACATTTTAGGTTGTAATGATAGTAAAATATTTATCCTTCAAAATATTATATAAAATATGAAGTTGATTAAATATGCAAGAAAGCATGGCACATCTGTGATGTTCAACTATAATTAATCATCATGTTCTGACTAGGCCTGAATATAAATGATCATTCCTTTCAATCATGAAACTCCAGGTAGAATAAGGTCATGCAAAGAACTAGTGGAAAGGAATTTTATTTCATTATCCTTCCTTATTTATTAAACCCTGTTACATGCATGGTATTACCCTCGTGGGTGTCCTCCAGCCTTCTTATCTGGGGGTAGTCTGGTATCTAATAACAGAGACTCAAGATATGGCTACACACATAGTTTAGGAAAAACAGAAACCAGCACATCCCCTGCCAGCCTCTTCACTACATCACAGTTGTCTGCAGGAGGCACAGCTCAGTCCACCTCTGTGTTTCTGAAATGACTGATCTCGCAGAACCCCTACTTCTCTGGGTTTATCCAAGTTATTTAATGTCTACCAAGTTCATTATATTGAATCAGCCCTGAGAATCCTGTTGATAAAGCCTTGAAATTTTATGATGAGTCATCAAGTGGTGCCGGTTTGATTTCTGTCATTGCAATTGAACTTCACCTAGTATTTAAAAGTGGATGATGTTGTTGGTTAATTTAACACAAATAACATCAACTAATTGGACTCAGGATAATATGACATTTATTGATAGTCTCTCATTGTTCATTTTCTTTATACTGCAAACTAACCACACTTTGTTCACACTTTTATCTTAGTCATGTATAGTGCAAATACTATTGCACTATTGCAAATACTATTGCACTATTTACCTATAATTCACTTGTATCCCTTTCTCTGGAACAAAATAGTTTGAATTTCTTCTTTAAATTTGTCAAAAAATAAATTCCACTTTTTTATAATTACCTCAGATTTATAACGATAAATAATTTATACTTATATAATTTCACAAAATATAAGATAATCATGACTTGCAAATTACTCCAGAAATGGTTGTTTATGTGAGAATAGCATTCTGAGCATTTATATTTCAACATAGAAATGTTATTTGTGATTTGGATCTTAGCTTTTTGTAAAGATTTCCAGAGACTGCACTAGAATTTTAGATTATAGAGCTGAACTTTTCTTTGTTTTAAAATATTTTTTTAGTTATAGATGAACACAATACCCTTTTTTATTCATTTATTTTTATGTGATGCTGAGGATCAAACCCAGTGCCTCAAACTTGCGAGGCAAGCGCTCTGCCACTGAGCCACAATTCCAGCCCAGAGCTGACCTTTTCTTAATCCTAATTTTCATCCTCTGATATTTTTAAGCAAATTCTACACTAAAGTTGATTTCTGTGGCTTAGTCTTTTCCCCTGTCACTCAAGGACAGCTCCTCAGCACTATGAACAATCACAGTTTCTGAAATTCACGTCCCTTGACCACAATCCTCCTTAGCTCCTGCCTTTTCTGTCCAAAGTCTCCAGAAGGCAGATAGTGGAACCACATCCAAAGAGTAGGTGTGCTACTGGCACTCTGCTTGGTGCTGGTCCCAAACACTCAAAGAATTCAGGTGATTACACTGGTCTTTGCACAGCCTTGTTTAAAGCAAAAATTTCCTTAATAATCTCTTTTCAGAATTTAACACATAGTTTTCTAAATGAATTCTGAAGTTGGATCTTTCAAATGCAAATCAGTACTTTTTAAATAGAAAAAAAAAATGAGGGTGAAATTTGAATATATTTTCTCACACATGTACTACATTCCATTCAGTTTTCTATGATAAACATGATCTTAGGTCCTCAGCTTTTTTTGAGACCTGAACAGAGAAGACAAATGCAGTGCAGCACAGAGACACTCAGCCCATCATTCAGTAAGTATGGAGGAAAATGAGAAGTGAGACCAAGGGTGAAGCAGCGCTTTTCTTTTCAGGTGAAAAGAATTAATTAATAACCTCCCAAGCAAATCAACACATATGTCATTTTTGAGGGGGGGGGTACTGGAGATTAAACTCGGGGGTGCTCGACCACTGATCCATACCCCCAGACCTATTTTGTATTTTATTTACTGACAGGGGCTCACTGAGTTGCTTTGCTCCCGCCATTGCTGAGGCTGGCTTTGAACTCATGATTCTTCTGGCTCAGCCCCCAAAGCCATTGGGATTATAGGCATGCACCACTGCACCTGGCCACATATGTCTTTTAATTTCTCATTAATACATGTTAATCAAAATATATATTAATTGTACATATAAATGGGATTCACTACTTTATTTCTATGGATGCATATAGCATGAACTAATCAGATCCAACTTCCTTTTCCCCACTTCCCACTCTGAACCCTTCCCAATTCCTAGTAAGCACCATTCTACTTTTGAGTTGACATTTTTTAGCTTCCACATGTGAGAGAGAACATGTGATGCTTGTCTTTTTATGTCCAACTTATTTCACTTATTTAATGTCCTCCAGTTCCATACATTTTAATGCAAGCGACAGGATTTCTTTTTTCTTTAAGTCTGAATGATCCTCTATTGTGTATATATACCATTTTTTCTTTATCCATTCATCTGCTAGGTTGATTCATGTTTCAGTTATTGCGAATAGTACCACAATAAACAGGGATGTTCAAGTATCTCTTTGATATGCTGATCCAACATATAAAGTCTTCAGTAAAAATAATCTGCCTGGAAATATAAAGGTGAAGTTGGCAGACCATTTTTGACAGCTGCTCAGCTGAGAACAGGAAAGCTGAAGACTTGAGAAGCATGTGCCAGGGCTGACCAGGATCAGGGTACAATAGCAAATTTGGAGACTTCCTTTATTATCTGCTTCTAGGTCCCATTAAAAGTTAGATAGCAGCTCAAATTATGGAAGATAAAATCCTCTCCAGCACCCTGGGCCACAGACTAGAAGCCTGGTGGCCAGTCCTGGTTAAAGGTTAGAGGGAATTCTGTGTTGAAAACCCTTCCTTTTGAGGCAGGAATGTAGATCTCACATAAGCAGACAGGATAAAAACCTCAGAGAAGGAAATAAATGGGGAAGAACATTATGTCATTCTAGAGGGAGACATCCAGTATGGAAAACATCCTGCTATTTGATACTCACTAACAGCTTTAGCTGTTCAAACTAAAAACTCCTTTTTAGTTTGAACACTTGTTACTGTTCCAATCAGCTTCAACCACAGCAACCCTTCCTTAGTTACCCTTACCCTACCCCTAGCAACAAGAATTGGCCACAGAATAGTCCCTTATCTGAAGCACTTCTCTCAAACAAATGTGTCAAACCACAGGGTTGGACCCATCATTTTAATTGTGTAAATAAGGGATAGAAATTATGCCCTTTCCATTGGCTTATCAGATCCAAAACTTACAGAGCCTGATTGGTTCATAGTAGCTTCCCTCATTAACAGAGATCCTAGCAATCTGAGCCATCAGACAAGCCTTTAAAAAACCCTGGCAAAGATTAGTCCCTACCATGCTGCAGGAGACTTTCTCTGCTTTAAGTAAATCTACCCTTCACTTGTCCATGGTTCTCATTCTTTGAACTCAGAGGAAAAGAACCCATTTGACTGACAAACTCCATGTTACACTTTCTGAGTATCTGTGGTCTAACACCCACAATCATATACTGCAATGATGGCTCCTGGTTCCTTGGCTTTCTGAAATGCAGTTCAGTTTAGCTTAACTGAAGCCCCTTTCTGAGTTACTCCTATATGCAGTCAATAGATGCAGCACTGAAAAGGTCTTCTATCCATCCTGCATGTCCAGTATAGCTGTGTTAATCTCATACTTATGTTAATCTCATACTTAATTTTCAGTAGCCACTAAGGTGCCCATTCACATTAACCTGCTCTTTAGGCTGAGGTAGAGATTCTACCACCTTCTTGCCATCTGAAGGAGCGGAGGACTCATCCTTTTGTGTGTTTACTTTCTCTTGATGATTAAGAAAGAATATGAGAAACAATGTTAATAATGAATCTATAAGAATTTTATATTGACAAAGGAAATGAGAAAAAAATATGTGGACTTAGAAAGTTTGCTTTTAAAATAAATTCTACAAAAAAGTTTATTTTAGAAATAATTATCATTGAGTCAGACAAATGAGAATTTTGAAGACACTTTAGTTCCTTTGAACTATAAAGGTCTTAACCTCTCCTAGCCTTCACATTGTCCACTGAGGGGAAGTTGTTCCTCATGGAGGGTCATCTTGAAAAATAAGTGTGGAAGTACAAGTGTACCTCCCTGTCTGTGGGGAATCAGCTACAGGACACCCCTTGACTTCCCCAAACCTATAGATGTTATAGTCCCTTTCATAAAATGTTGCAATGTTTACATATAAATGACAAACTCATCTAGATTATTTATAAGAACTAATTCAATGTAAATACTATGTAAATAGTTGATTGCTTTGTTTAGGAAAAAAAAAATGACAAGAAAAAAGTCTATGCATGTTCAGTAGACCTGGTAGGACTAACTATATAATGTTATTACAAAGGCTCCACAAGCAATGAGTTCTGAACAGTCTCAGGATCTGGCAACAGCAGAAGACTACAGCAAAGTATGCCCACACATCATTTTATCTGATTGGATTCCATGTAGGGGTTGGATTACAGAAAATTTAAGCTTTAATTATTTTAAATTTTCTAGTCCCCCCCCCAATATTTTCAAAATTTAAGCTTTAATTATTTTAAATTTTCTAGTCCCCCCCCCCCAATATTTTCAAGTCATAGTGGGTTAGAGCTGCAGATAGGAAGGGCCTACCAGTATGCTCTGAATACTTAGCAGAAGTCCTGGCTACACTGTATGAACTCTCTGTTGAAAGCATTCCCCACCCAGGAGGGCAGGCAGATGTGTTTGTGATTTCCATTCTGGCCCTGCAAAGCAGAAAGAGCTCACCAAACTTGGCATTTCCTTCATAATGAAATCTTATCCTAATGTCCCCTTCATTACAGGACATTCCTGTATTTAGTGTATTCTTATAAAGATGATAGATGACTATAATTAAAGAGAAAAACACATTTTTAGAATAAGATCATCATTTGAGGATTTTCACAGCAATTAATAATGTAAAAATTCAAGAAGAGAAATAAAAGGATGGATCTGAGAAGGTCTCTGAATGAAAAATTCAAAATTAAAATAGGCCCTTTACTAGGTACTTATTTCATGTATGAAAGAACATGTTCATAACATAGCTGTTTGACAAGGAATTATAAAACAACAAAGAAGGTATGTTTAATAAACAATGATAGATCCATCAAGTGGAATACACTATACCAAACAGAATATTTGTGATTTTGTGTGTGTGTGTGTGTGTGTGTGTGTGTGCTGGGGATTAAACCCAGGGCCTGTGCATGCAAGACAAGCACTTTTCAACTGAGCTATATCCTCAGCCCCCAAATAGAATATTGATACATATATATTTTTGTTAAGATTGTTATAGATGGCATCTTAAATACATAATATATAGTTTATAGAAAATATAATGCATTACTCATTTTAAAACATATATATGTGTGTTTACCAAAGTTGGAGTAAGAATTTTTAACATTTGCAAGGAAATTTTAGTTACTTATACTAAAATGAACTTTGAGATTTGGAAAGGAGGATATTATTTTTGCAAAAGAGTTAAAATGAGGTAAAGCCTCAGTATGTTTCAGAGTGGGAGTGTGGAAGCTAATACCTTTCAGTGCTACAAATGATATACTTCCCCCAATGTGCTTTTGTAATGGATACTATTTTTTAACTCAGTTTATTCTCTATGCCATTTAGCTCTGGAGTTTTGGGTTTTTGTATGAGAAATTGGTTCAAAAGAATGTGTTGGCTAAACATTATAAAAATTACACAGAATTTTAAAATCTACCTTTCATAAAAGTAGCATGAAAATAGAAACAACAGATGTGAACTAATACAAATATTTCTTAGAATATTGTATAAGAAGGGCATTGAATGTCATATTTTAAAACTTTTTAAATTTAAATGATTAGAGATAAATTTTTTTGAGATTTCACTTTGGACCCTTTGATTCAAAATGGTGAATTTAAAATGTACATATATAATTTTTGTGGTGTTTCCTTCATTTGTCTCCAAGGTTCTGTTGGGACAAAAAGGAGCATATCCAAGTGCTAAGAATGAAGTAGTGATGCACTCCTGGTACACACTGGGAGTTGTAGCCAGGAAGTTTGGAGGACACTGTTGAAGCCAGCGGAGCCCTGCCCAGAGGTTATCCACCTTGTACGTAAGTAGGAGATGTGGCTTGTGCTAATGTGCAAGGGAGGAAACTGGTGACAGTAAAAGGCTGTTTATGGATATGCCATGGCATCACCTCTTTTACCCCCTCCACCCAGGCATCATTGACCATATGGGTATTTGCAAGAAGCTGAAACTGTTATAGTTAAAGCTTCGTCCCAGGGTTTCATAAACTGACTTCCAGACCACTCACGTATAATCGAATCAAGCCTTTATTGAAACACACTAGTGGCGGCTGACCAGAACATAAACCTTTTCCCCTGATCAGCCCCAAACAACTGCAAGGGCACTCCTTATAAGCCTGAAAACCGCAAAAGGGTTGTTGGGGGGGGGGGGCGGGAGGGGGGCGGTGTCTAGCCAATGCAAGGAAGCCAGGTTACAGAAGCAGGACAGTGCAGTCAAGCGGAGGGAAGCCTAACCAATCATAGCCCAGTCACCCCAGTTACAGAAACAGAGCCTCGTTACCCTAGTTACAGAAACAGTGCCCCATTAGGTAGTTTCCTGTTCTTAAAGGTTTCTATAGCAAAAGAAAAAGAACATCTTGCCCCAGTCATGACCCTTCTACTTGGCATGGTTGTCTTACAGAATGGAGTCACAAAACAAAATGGAGTCACATTTGCTTTTACTATCACAAAACCAGAACACAAGCCGCTGGGCAGACACTTGAGTGAGCCCTGCTAAAATGAACAAAGTCCAGGTAAGATTAGCCCATTCACAGAATCCTCAGATTCTTGGTTCCTGACATAGTACATAATGCTGTTTTAAGCCATTGAGTTCTGAAGTGCTTTGTAACAAAACAATAGCTAATTGAATAGAATCTGTGAATTCATGGATTCTCCCTAACCTTAGTGATCTCAGAAGCCTGAACAGCACAGTTCAGTCACGGGAAACTTCTTTTGCCATTCTCAGAGGAGTCCTATATAAACTTCTAGAAATTCTTAGAGGTATGAAATACGGCATATTATGTAACCTTGTAAGATAGGCTGGTGTTATGTTTAGCACACAAAGGAATATAAGGGAGACACTGGCAAATCAAATCCACTGAAATAAAAATTTGTAAAAAAAAAAGTCTCAGTTTGCATTATAAAGTACCAATGACAAGTTAACACCAATTGCTAAAAATCACATCGATGGCTGGGCATGGTGTAACATGCCAGTAATCCCAGTGGCTTGGGAAGTGAAGGTAGGAGGATGGTGAGTTCAAAGCCAGGCTCAGCCATGGCGAGGCACCAAGCAACTCAGTGAGATCCTGTCTTAAATAAAATACAAAATAGGGCTGGTGATGTGGCTCAGTGGTTGAGTGCCTCTGAGTTCAATCCCTGGTACCAAAAAAAAAAAAATAAAATAAGATGGTTTTTGATCCAAAATGAAAATTTCATTTCTAGCATTTATTTTATGACAAAATTACAAACTTTACTTGTAAAAATTGTGATTTGAGTGGGGCACAGTGGCTCACACTTGTAATCCCAGCAGCTCAGGAGGCAAGAGGATCCAGAGTTCAAAGCCATCCTCAGCAATGGCAAGGCACTAAGCAACTCAGTGAGACACTGTCTCTAAATAAAATACAAAAAAGGGTTGGGCATGTGGTTCAGTGGTCAAGTGCCCCTGAGTTCAGTCCCCAGTGCCCACCCCCCAAAAAAAAGAAAAAAAAATGTGATTTGAGAGGAAAACAAAACATTTTATTCCTAATTTAAGGATCAATTCTTTAATCAGGACAATTACCATAAAAGATACATTTTATTTTATTTGCATTAAATGGTAATTTTTTAAAGAATCAATCATAGATACATATTCTAAACTTGGCCTTCATCTGAGTCACATTACTTAATTTTAGTTCTCTTGATATTTGCATTCATGGATTAAGTTTATAGTTCAAGATAGATTGTCATAAATTATTATGTTCCCCATGGCAATAAGATACTTTAATCTTTCATGACTGACACTTTTACTAATATAGACTCCAAGCATTCTATAAACTTTTAGTATATCTACTCAAATTATGGATATTTATTTCTGGATTTTATAATAGATGTCTTCCAGGAGCTGAATGTAAAGGATGGCCCTGTGCATCTAGCCATGGCAAATTATTCCATTCATTTGATCTCTCCATGCTGTCAGTTTTGGTAAGGGCAAAGTTTCAGTTTTCTCTGAAACTAATTAGAATAAGATCCCAAAAATATTCCTACTACATTACTGTGGAATATCAATTTACCTTCACATTATAGATGTCAGAGTGTTCTTAAGCCCATGATTTTCTAGGGAATACACAGCAACTATACTTTCCAGGGTGTCTAGGCTTGGAAAGTATAAAGAAGGAAAGCCCATTTCATGGAAATGATTACAGTTTCAAAGAAAGTAGAAATTTTTTTCCTGAATACCTTCATGGGGTGGGGAGTAATTCTGCACAGTGGTATTTCTTCAGAAAACTATGAACTTCAAAGCCTTACTTTTCATCCTCAGGAAATAAATCAGTTCTCAAGACAGAGTCTTCCACTTCCATGTCCTGAGCAGTATGAGACCCTTTCTTTCTACTGAGAGATGGACACCAGATAGAACACAGACCTGAGTACAGAGACTTTTGCAGGCCAAGTCAAAGTCTTCAAAAAATAATTACATTGCTGTTGAGCCTCAGGATTATATGGACTATTGAGACACTCAAGCTATATGCATGGAGCAGAATCCAATAAGATGTGTATGGATGCAGATATATAAATGTGCAATGTCCCACAAAACATTGTGGAATCAATGAAAATTCATGTTTTATCCAGAATTAAACACATGTACAGCATTGTTTACAGCAGGCTCCAGATTTCAGAGATTGTAAAGCATATTTATATACATACATATAAGTATATATGTATGTGTGTGTGTGCACAAGCACACACACACACACACATACACACACACCAACTTTTGTTTAATTGAACCAACATCTTCAGATTTGTGATTGTGTAATGTCAGATTTTAAGACTCACACCACTTTAGAAAAACATATTTCAATAAAGTTCTTAAATAATTTTAAAATAACTATAAAACACCTGAAATATTCTCATTGCCTACCATGTTTGGTAAAATTGACAATCATTCTTAAATTTCAGAAGCTCATAGAAATCCTTAACTCAATGAATTGTTATAATTGGTAGAATCTCAAACCGAAAAGTTGAATTCTGAAGCAAGATCTATTATTAGAATAATTTAAAACATAATTTGTATTGTGATTTTGGAGGTGATCAACCTCAATTTATTGCTCCCCATAGATTCATAGAGACAAGGATTCTATTTCATGCACTACCTGCTTTTCTTTCTCTCTGCTTTTCTTGATCTGTTTCAGAAAACAGCCTATATCTGCAGTTTAGGTAGTGAAATCTTGATGTATCTGTGACTCATATACATGATTTGGCTCACCAAAAATTACTATTTCATCCCTAGGTAGTCAGCTTCAGCAGGACATGGGTTGTATCTGGCATCATTATCATTCCAGGAGCTAAGATGATACTTAAATAATACTTGCTCAAGAAAAATCCATTGTTGCAGGGCACTGTGGTACATGCATGTAATCCCAGCAACTCAGGGGGCTGAGGCAGGGGGATCACAAGGTCAAGGCCAGTGTCAGCAATTTAGCAAGGCCCCTAAGCAACTTAGAGAGACCTTGTCTCAAAATAAAAAAATAAAAGGGACTGGGGACATGACTCAGTGGTAAGCACCCTTGAGGTAAATCCCCAGTACCCACCCCCCCACCCAAAAAAAAATCTGTTGTCTCTTGTCTCTAGTACAATTCACTAATTTATTTCATAGACACAAACTTAAACCACTGGATACAACGTTATTGCCCCCCCACACACACACACAATTTTAACTAATGAATTCACATTTGTTATTCTGGAGAAACTACAGCCCATGCCAAGTCTTGGAGCCATGAATCACTCTGGATTTTAGGACTGCAAATGATTCTCAGGCTGAGATTACTTTCAAACATGAATTCACTGACTTTTATTTGCTAAACACAGGAGAAAAAAGCTCTCTGATATAAGGAATTCTAGATCAAGTGGGTGTAAGATATCCAATGAAACATGACCACTATTTTTATCTGATATTCAATGAAACATGACCACTAGTTTTATCTGATAAGAAACATGCCAATTAATATGACAGTATTGGAAAAACTGTAATATACAGTATTCAAAATAACTTTATAGTCAGGTACAAAGCATTTTTAGATCTATTTTTCTAAATCCAATCCAATGAATTTGCATCAGTTTTCCCCATAATTTTTACATTTAAAAATATGAAAATATTAAAGAGCATTTAATATTTACCAAGAGAAAAATATTATTCATAATCTTAAAAATGCTGTAGTAAAAAGTCAGAAATTTTATAATTCCACCTGCAACCTCAGATAGCCTCTGTCTGAAATTGGTTTCCCTTATACTATCTACAAGGGTGGAACTCAGCAAGTCCTGTCCTGTGTCTCTGGGGAGTTGTTATAGTAACTGCCTTACATACTTGTGGGGATTAAATTAAATGAAAATTTCACCTGAATTGCTAAAGACAAGCCTAGACCCAGGGAAACATTAATCACTACAAGTTGTTTATGGTTATCAATTTTCATGCTACCATATAAAACATTCACAAAAAAACTGATTGTGAAAAGCTTCAAGATATTTTTTGTTATATTTTAAGATGTGGAATCTTTTAAAAATTCACCAACTCATTCATTGTTTTATCATGTCATTAGTACCCACTCTGTGCTAAATATTTTGTTTAGCATTGAGGGTACATAAAAAGTATAAATTTAAAAGATGATAGTAAAATATTAGTGAGGCTCAAAAAAAAAAGTGTTTCATGGACAAGGAAAGATGCAGAAAGGCAGAACAATGGTACACTCTCCAGTCTAAGGCTTACTGAATGCCAATTTTTAAAGCAGAGAAGGAACTGGGCTTCTGAGGGACACTAAGAACCAGGACCCCCAAAGAAGGTTGAAAACCAAACTTACCTATAGGAAGTCTGATGAGGACCTGCTGGGGCTGAGCTGCAGGTAAGACCTCTCTGAGGACAGCCCTTGACGGTGAGTGAAGCTGCCTCTGCATCCAGAGCTCCCTCCCTGGGTGCTATTCAAGGTGACCACTGCTTCCAGGGTCAGCCCTCCCTGGGACAGGCAGTGTGCCCTGGAGACAGCGGTTCCCCCTAGCCTGACACATTTGTTATAGTAAAATTTTTATTTAACTCATACAAAAACATAACAACTGTGTACGTTTATGGGGTATCATGTGATGTTTGGTACACATATACATTGTATAATGTTCAAATCAGGTTTATCATTTTTTTCAGAAGATTCAAAATACTTTCTTGCATTTTTTTGAAATATACAACACATTAGCATTGTTAATATCATTAAACCTCAATCAAGCTGTTCAGAAACCAACCTGTGTTCTATTAGATAACTGTCAATTATAGTCATGTCCTCCAAGGGCATTTTTCTTTCTGGTAAAGCATCCTCAGCAAGCACAACACACTCAGCCCCCATAAGATCAGCTATTCCAAATTGCCAGAATGGCCAGAACATAGCTGTGTAGGACATGTTCTCGTTCATGTGTTGGAATCATCAGAACACTTTTTGACTTGATTAAAATTTCATGTACTAGGAGCTATGTATTATTTCCACACATTGGACAGTTTTTATATTTTTCCATAGTCAATGAGGAAGATCTTACAATTTTTTGTGCCAGAGCTAGTAAATATAATGGAAGTTCTTGAATAATGTTTACACTTGTTTTAGATTAAATGTTTTGGGTATTTAAAACTATTTAATATTTCAACATCAGTAATAAATTATAGAAATAGCATCACCTTCTCTGAGTTCCAAGCAGTATTGGATTTCTTCATTCCTGGCACTTTTCCTGCAGCTTCCTGGACTTGTATTCACTTATATTGGTTGATCTGATTAACTAGTTAGCAGCTGGTTATTTATTTAACAAATATTTATCACAGCAATCACATACAAGAAGATATAGAAACAGGTGAAAAAAGACAACCCTTGCTCCATTGGAGCTTATATAATCCAGATATTAAAATTTAATTACAAGAAGAGATACAAGGGGGGCTGGGGTTGTGACTTCAAGTAGAGCACTCAACTAGCATGGGTGAGGCGCTGGATTCAATCCTCAGCACCACATAAAAATACAATAAAGATATTGGGTCCACCTATAACTAAAAAATATCTTTTAAAAAAGAGAGATGCAAGGCCCCACAATATGAAATAAAAATACTTTGATACTCAAGAAAATTTTTCTGAAGGTGGATCAGGCATTATCCAGGTAAAGAGCTAAACAAGACCATTTTTGGTAAAGGATGCTGCATGAACAAAGAAGCAAGTACATTTTACAATACCTGTTTGTGCTCAAGGAAGAGTATGCTTCCCGTCATTACTTCGAGACACAATTTTAATTAATAACTGAAGATAACAAAGCACTTTATAACTGGGTAGTTAATTATGTCTCTGAGCCCTGAAAAAATTCTAAAATTACACTATTTAGGATTCTGAAGCCATTTTACTCCTCTATAGTAATCTCAAAATAATTCTCTAGCTTATGAACATACCGGAGGCTCTTCATAACCTCCTCCATTTACAGCTGGCTGGCTGCATGCATCTTTAAAATAACCTTCACTCATTTGATTTTCCAGCTGCTCTCACATCTCTTCTTTCTGTAGAGTAGTGCTATCTCCTTACTTCTTTACAAAAAAGTCAATGAAGCTGCAAAGTGTTGATGGATGCAATGTAAAGGGATCAAAGGGTTGGTTGGTGCTGGATTGCTCAGGAGTGATCTGATAAGCTCCTGTCAATCTGAGGGACTAGAAATGCCTGGTCTTGTCAACTACTACAACTATGTAGGAGACTCTTACAGGGTTGGTTTGCCAGGGAGGCCTTGACCCCTTTATGGAGAGCTGAATATTCAACACATTTTCTGCCAGCTCAGGGATGAGACAGGACTCCTGTGTGGATGTGGAACTGCAGCATAGCTACACTGCTTTGACTTCAGTTTAAAAATATTAAAGTCCATCAATAAAGGTTGGTTTTGGTGACAAGAACCCAAACAATGAATATTAATGATATTTTGAAATGGCTGAATGGATTATCTTTAGATATTAGAAAAAGAGAAAGACAACTTTCATTTGATTGAGTGAGTAGTAAAGCATATTTGGAATCTCTTGACTTTTAACATGAAGTTTATCTGACAGACTAGCTTACCGTGTGCTAAGTCATAAATGTTTATATATTGCTTCGGATTAAAAAGCCCTGTTTCTTTTATGCCAGTTACAGTTCTTTTAAAAGCATGTGGGGCAGCTGACTTGAAATCTTTCAAATGGTCTTAGAGTTGTTTTAAACTAACAGGCACAGAGCACACAGCATGACAGCCAAGACAGGGTGGGTGGCCCATCTGCCCTCTTCCTGGCCTCAGCTGAGCCAAGGCTGACAACTATTCTGTCCCAAACCAAAACATCTCTAAGAGCCTTTTCAAACTTTTTCTTTTAAAGCAGAGGCCCAAATGCACATGAAAAGACTAAAGAAAGTTAAGAGGTGATAGAAAATGTACATATTAGCAATTCATCATGGGTGTAATGCAAGCCATACTAATAATCATTACAAGATGTAATGATTTCTTGTCTCCTAGATAAATATATTGAAAGACATTTGTTCAAGTGATCAACTATTACTGTGATAAAATGCCACATACTCACCCATGAAGCACTCATTTATCTCATGGCTTCACTGGGTCAGGAGTTCAAAGAGCTTAGCTAGGCCCTGAGCAAGGCCACAATTAACATGATGGCCAGGTACCTGAACTCACCTAAACTCTGATCAGGGAAGAATACACTTCTAAACTAACTCAGGTTGTAGGCAGAATGCATTTCTGGAAGCAGTTGCAGGAAATGCCTTGATTATCAAGAATTTTATAGCTCCTTATTGATTTTATTTATTAACAGATAACAAATTTACTAAAGTCGAACTAACTTTACTTATAAAAACTCAGATCAATTAATCTAAGCCATAAAAGGAAAAAAGAGCTAAAAGCTAAATGAAATGTTTATTCTGTGTAATATATGACAAAATTATAAACATATTGGGTAAGCACAGAAAAAGACTAGTATCTAAAAGTTACTAATTTTTATAGCTTTATTTATCACGTTATCCTTGGTAGAAAGAAAGATTTTTAAGGATGGAATCATTTTATCTGGACCACTCCCTTATCACACATAACAAAAGCTATATTATCTTTCTGTAGAAACCATGCCTAATTCCACCAGGGATTACTTTTTAAATCAAACAGTTTCCAAGTAGAAAAGCATGAAATTCAATTAAATACTCATGGCCTCCAATTATATATGTGCACTAACCAATTACGTAAACCTGTCCTCCAATTAGTCAGCAGTGCCCACTTTCTACTTACGCATGTTTTCCACTAACCAGCCATGCCCTCCCGTTAGAAATGATGCCCTCTGGTCAAATATCTCTGCCCTTCAATTAGTTATGTCTATTCTCTAAGCATATATTTTGGCCCTCCTCTTTTATCTGTGTGTCCTCTAGTAGGACACATCTAACCTCCAATTAGATGCCCCATTTCTTCTAGTAGAAATACATGCCTCATGAAGTCAAATCTCAAAAAAGAAACAAACAGAAATGTGCCATACAGAGTAGCTTAAACAACCATTGTATGCTGCTACAGAATGCCAGACACCATGTTGCCATTATAGTTTTTATTTGAGTACTTGATCTGTCTGCCTAGGGGATGACAGAAGAAAGAATTCTTCATTCTGACAGAACTCAGATTCCTCAATAATAAAACAGGGTAGGTGCTGGAGTTGCATGGGATGAAAAAGTGAGTAGTTTGCTGCTGTCTACTTTAAACAAGCTCAGATGCCAAAATGATGGAAGGAAGGGAGAAAAAGAAACAGCACTCACAGGCAAGTAGGATTTAGTAAAAATTGTCCATCAGTTTCTAGTGTGTAGGTGATTTTCATCCTTTGTATCTATAGGACCACATAATAAGAGACTTCTGCTGAGGTGGACCCCTTCCCCCAGCAAACAAGAATATTATAAATTGCTTTCATGGGTGTGTTGCTATAAAGATTAATATAGTCCAGTTTGGATTGAGTATCTGTTAATTGGGGACTTTTCCATAAAAGTTACATATGTTACTTTGCTGAGATCTCTGCAATAAATTACCACAGAATTGGTGGCTTAAAATTAAAGAAATTCATTCTTTCACATTCTTCTTTGTGGATGTCAGAAGTTAAATGTCAAGGTGCTGGCATGACAGAGCTCTAACCAGCAGCTCTAGGAGAGGATCCATCCTAGTCTCTTCCCTTCTGTGGCTCCTGTGCTCTTTACCTATGGCAGCAGCTCCAGTTGCTGTCTTTTCCATTTCCACATGGACTTCCTCCTTGACTCTGTTTCTTTTGCAAAGTATAAGGACAACTTTGTAGTATTTACAGTCCATCCTAATCCATTATGTCCTCATCTCCATTCTTAATTATATTAGCAAATACTCTATTTCCAAATAAGGTCATCTTCTGGAGTTTCAGATGGACATGAATTTGCAGTGGAAGGACAATTTTTTTCTTTTAATAGTTGTGTGGGAGAAAATGATTTAAAGTCAAAATGAAAGCAAAAGCTTAAATTTTTAATTATAAAGGAATTCTCATTTTTAATATAATACCAGCATCTAATGTACATGAGCTCCACATATCTTCCTTATGCTGCAGTTTACATGTGGATTCAGTTTTCAGTGATGCCACCCACCTGGACCTCTCTTCTTACTTTTCAACCCCTGCCTTTTTGACCTAGTTCTGAGACCTCCTGCATCTTGATCACTTGTCTGCTTTGTTCTGCTGCCTTCTCAAGTGCAGACTCGCCCAGCAGAACACAAGGAAGATGAATGGATATGATTCCACTCCCTGGCCTTAGTCCTGGGCACACACTTCTACCTAGCATAGCAGCAGGATGGGAATGAATTAAAGAGGCTCAGTTCATCATTGATTCTCATGAGTTTATTGTTGACAAACTCCCTACATCAATTTATATATTCTGAATGGTATGAACTTAACACCTAGTGTTTCAGCCCAAATGTAGAATAAGGAGGTGTTTTAACATAATTTCTACCATTAATAAGACGCTTTTCTATCTGATGAGTGACTGTGTACACTTATATATAAGAGACATCCAAGGGTGTTTCCATGAGTAAAAGGAAGGATTCTTTGACTAGCCTCACTTTTCAGTACACAGGAATTCGACCTGTCCATATGATGGCCAAGGCCCACTAAAGCCTGAAAGCCCACCAGAGTGCCCCACCTGTACCTCCTATGACACAGTAGTCCTCCTGCCCTTTCATTTCAAAACTTCTGTGCCTCCTGCCCTTTCATTTCTTTTTTTTAAATAAAAAACTATTATTGTTCTCATTAGCATTAACACATTTCCACATATATTCTGAAGAATTCTGTCAGGGATACATCTTGGCAAGTATTATTGGCAAATATTAAATAAAATTACTCCCTGATTTGGAAACTAGCCACATAGATACTGAGTAAAGTTTTACATAAAGGCACAAGTGTATTAGTTGTTTTTTGTGTTATTGTTGTTTTTTCCAGTACTGAGGATTGAACTCAGGGGTGTGTATCACTGAGCCAAATATATATATATATATATATGATTTGTTTTGTTTTTAAATTATGATGAGATTCAATTTGAAGGGTTGCATATGACAAACCCTAAATAATGTCATCTGCATCATTTTCATGAGGTGCCATTAATGAAGTCTAAAGGAGGCCTGCCCTTTCATTTCAAAAACTTCTGTGCCCCTTTAGTTTGGATCCTCAAAAGACAATTAACAAACTAATGGCACAAAATGAACTGGATTAATAAGTCCAGGTTAGTAATAGCTTAGAGCTTTCTGTTCCTTTTCTGCTTTATCACAACAGCTGTCAATCTTTCAACTTAAAATGTGCTGGTGGGGATTCTAGATAGTATTGCAACTATAGTACATGAAAGTACTCTGAAATATGCATGCAGACTGCAGGTTCACTACAGAGAGTTAAACATAATGTCAAGTTTCCTTTAAATAAATTGAGCCATTTTCCAAACCTTGCCTGAAGTTTGTGATGGGCTGTATTCAGCAAGATAAAAAGGTTATTGTTCAACGAATGTCAGTGTAAAGGATCAGAATTATAATGCAGTTGTTCCAAAATCCACAATGAATATTTATCTCTCAAATATTCACTTGCCTTGACACGTCTCATAATTGACTGCAAAGCAAAGTATAAGGGAGAAATTGCTTGAAAGATAATTTTAAAAGAAAATATTAGCAAAGCTGTATTATCAGGGAAAGGCTAATGTATAGTGCAAATTTTGACAATTGGATTTGAGCGATAAGATATTTTTAATAAGTTTCTTATTCTATCATATAGAAAATATCTAGGAAAAAATGGCATCAGTTAAAGCTAACAACAGCCTGTGATTTGTGTTTTTTTTTTTTTACTTAGTAACTGTCCTGATACACTGCATAGCTTATGTTTAGCTAAATCAGAATATAAATAGGCATGTTCCTTGACCCTGAATGAGCATTAATTAACTAAAATGAACTACAGATAATCATTAGTGTTGACTGTAAGTCAAATGTTAAGTGATTCAATGACAAGATATTTGAACTTATTTGAATTAACCATTTGATTATATGGTGATACATTGTTCATCAATTTCTAATAGTAGAAAAAGCTAGCAAACACATTGTTCATCAATTTCTAATAGTAGAAAAAGCTAGCAAATTAGTCAGTTGGACCATTATACAAACAAACATACTGAGAAACATATTAGAATGTTTACGGGTACAATGGATTATCGTTTCAAAGTTGGATGTGCACACATACATATATATATAATATACGTATGTATAAAACATATCTTATTAACCTAATTTTATTCAAAATCATTGACCTAAATCTTAGGACACTTTTCATTCCATAATAGTTTTCAATATTGGGCGAATAAATAAATTTCCGATTTAATTTATAATGTAACTTTCTCCCTTTATTTAACACTAACATTGAAAAATAACTATACAAAAAGTAAGATTAAAGACTTTGTACTTTATAATTAGAAATAAAAATTTTAAATAAATATTGACAAATCTGATTCAGCAGTGTATTAAAATAATAATGAATTATCATTTAATATAATTTTTCTCAAGAGTGTTACATTTTCTAAATTAGAAAACCTAATAATAGATTAAAGAAAATTATGGAATATATAAATACATATCTAAACAATATTTAACATAGTTCATACTAATTCATAATAGAGAACAACAAGCATGACCATTACTAAGCAAATTTTGAGTAGAATTCTTGCTGGGAAGGGGTGTTTTCCAAATTGTATGATAAACCTCAAACTTTAAAAAGACAGAATTGTCTAGCAACAGCAGTTTTCCTCAACATTGTATGAGAAATTGTAACATGAAGATTTTTTAAAAAGTGATAAAACTTACAAAAGGAAGAATTAAAATTTATAGACTTTCTCTACATATAAAATTCAAAAAATCAAGATATGTGAACTAATAAAAGAATTCTGAGTTTGTTGAGAATTCTACAAGTTTGTTAGTTATACAATCCATGCATATATCTATCCACAGTATTATTATAACTAGAGAGAATGATTAGAAACTGTAGGGAAAAAAAAAGTAGCTTTCAAAGTAGAAATCACTATTTGTGACTATAATGTGGCAAAAATAAAAAGTATCTGGAAAAAACACCTGAATAAATGGAAGAATATAGCATGCTATGAAATGGAAGGATCAAATTATTAAAACTCAAAATAGGAGCTGACACTACAGTTCAATGGCAGAACCTGTGTTTAGCATGGGAGAGACCCTGGGTTCAATCCCCAACACCAAAAGAAAAAAGAAAAAGATGAAAATAACTTCACAGATTTATTCGATCTATAAATCTAACATCGGCCCAATCTAAATCCCAAGATAATATTTGATACATTTATTAGAAAACTCAGAAAATTTTGTGTTAGAAAACAAGAAAAACGTCTCTCACATATGCATATTTATTATAATACTCTGTTAATTAAAAGCATGAAATTAAAAAATGCACCAATAGAAGTAACTCAAGTCCAGAACAATTACATTTCTACATAGTAACTGCTACATGCCATGGTTTATATAGAAAACCAGAAGGGAGACGATGAATGAATCTTATAGCACATGGAAAAAAAGAAAATTGTGCACTAATTTTTTACTATCCTTAAACAATGAATTCCAGATAGACTGCATAAATTAACAAAAGATAAGATCATTAAAGAAAAAGAAAGTGTCTCTTGCTCTTATTTTAGAAAAAAAAAATTAAGTCACACAAAAAGAAGATAAATTTGACTATACCAAATTAACTCCTGTACATCACAAGACATCAGAAATAAAATTTTAGAACTATTGATTCTTAAGTTGTATCACTCTATATGTACAAACACACAAATGAGTTTATGTTGTAAAACTGGTGGAATCTGAATAAGCCCTGTGGATTCTACCAGTGTCAACTTCTTGGTTGTGTTGTTGTAGTAGAATTATTTAAGATGGTATCATTGTGCAAACTCAGTAGCAGTACACAAGACATTCTCTCTCTTCCCTTCTCTCTTCTCTTCCTCCTCCTCCTCTTCTTCTTCTTCTTCTTCTTCCTCCTCTTTCTCTCTCTCTCTGTCTCTCTCATTCTCTCTCTCTCCTTATAATTCCCATGAGTCTTCCCTTACTGAAAATAAACAGTAAAATAAATAATATTTATTATGCATACAAACAACAATAAGTGTTGGCAAGGATGTGAGGGAAAATGCACACTCATACATTGCTGGTGAGACTGCAAATTGGTGCAACCAATTTGGAAAACAGTATGGAGATTCCTTGGAAAGCTGGGAATGGAACCACCATTTGACCCAGCTATTCCTCTTTTTGGACTATACCAAAGGACTTAAAAACAGCATATTACTGGGACACAGCCACATCAATGTTTATAGCAGCACAATTCACAATAACTAAACTGTGGAACCAACCTAGAGGACCTTCAGTAGATGAATGGGTAAAAAAAAAAAATGTGGCATATATACACAATGGACTATTACTCAGCAATAAGAGAATAAAATCATGGCATTTGCAGGTAAATGGATGGAGTTAGAGAAGATAATGCTAAGTGAAGTTAGCCAATCCCCAAAAAACAAATGCCAAATGTTTTATTTGACATAAGGAGGCTGATTCATAGTGGGATAGGGAGCAGAATCATGGGAGGAATGGAAAAACTCTAGGTAGGACAGAGGGGTTGGAGGGAAAGGAAGGGGGCATGGGGTTATTAATGATGGTGGAATGTGATGATCATTATTATCCAAAGTACAGGTATGAAGACACAAATTGGTGGGGTTATTAATGATGGTGGAATGTGATGATCATTATTATCCAAAATACAGGTATGAAGACACAAATTGGGGTGAATTTACTATGCATACAACAAAAGATATGAAAAATTGTGCTCTACATGTGTAATAAGAATTGTAATAATTCTGTTGTCATATATAAATTTAAAAAAAGAAAGAAAAAAATTTTTTCTAGACTTTGTACCCCACAAATTGTACCCTTCTCAGGATGCAGAGGTGGTCAAGGTAAGCTACATCCTGGGTTTGAATGCCCTCTTGGGTAAACATAACTTTGAAGTCGATTCTCACCTCCAACCCCCACCCAAATTCAGGATACAACTGTCTAGCACTTGCTTGAACCCAGGACTATGGTCAGCTGAACTGCAAAACTAATGATTTTTTTTTTTTTGGTGGGGGGCTTCTGTTTATCACTTGCTTGATGGCTGGAAAATTCCAGTCTTGCCTAGAGACCACAGATCTGACTTATTAATGTTTTAATTTCTGTGACTGGCTAACTTACATGATGATGAGCAAGTCACTGAATTGTGGTTTTTGTCCTTATATTCTCCTTCAATGGAGCAGGAAGTTGCTGTCCTCCCCCAGAGGTTAAGTTTCTACTGTGGGTGACAGTTCCTGGCCAGGTAAATAAAGCTCTTTTTTTTTATTTGAATTCGGACTTAGAGTGCTTTCTGAGGCGTCTCCCCATAACACCAGGTCCTTGTGAGCTTTGTCACCTACAGCCCAGTGGTCTTCAGTTCTGTAATTAATAAGTGTCCATCCCTTCTGGATCCTAGTCTCAGCTCTCCAGCGATGTTGGTTTGAGCACACAGCACCGCTTAGGTTCATGCTCTGTCCTTCTGAGGTGCTTTCTTAACTGCAAGGTAACCTCTTTCTTTGTGAGGTCACAGCAGGGTCTCTTGTGCTGTGGGTCCCTCCATATGCTGCCATTCTAAAACTCTTTAATATGTACCTGACACAGTAGGATGGCCCCAAAGGCAGCCCAACTGTTGTCTGGGGCCAGTTTTTTTTTAATATAACATGTATTTGCATAGAGATATCTTTCAGGGCTGGGATTGTGGCTCAGTGGTAGAATGTTTGCCTAACACTTGTGAGACCCTGAGTTCAATCCTTAGAACCACATACAAATAAATAAAATAAAGGTCAATTGACAATTTAAAAAAATAAAAAGGAAAGACAAAGATATCTTTCAAAGACCAGGAAGATCAGAAAAAGAAACAAATGCATGCCTAATCATAAAGCCCCTAAAGTTATCTTTTGACTCCAGTTTTAATATCCCATCTAGAATTTAGCCAGTATCCTGCCTTCCACAGAGGCATAGCTAATCTAACTGGAATTAGGTGTATATAATTGTTATGATCTCCAAGGCACCATTCTGAAGAGCTGGCTCACTTTTGCCAACACCATCTCCAGTGGGTTTCCTAGAATGTATTTTAAAATATGAACAGAGGGCTGATGGCATGGCTCTTCAGTAAAACACTTGCCTAGCATGTTTGAGGCCCTGGGCTGAAGCCCTAACATGAAAAAACACACGCACAAGAAAAAAATTGGCAACTGACAGTTTGGGAGACACAGTGGTGGCAAACAGGATGGCCCATTTCCAGTGCAAAATGGGATCAACCACTCAACAAATTGCATTCATTTGTTTATTCAACCTGTATTTACTGAGTGAATGCTACCGGCCAGTAATTTTCCAGGTGTTGAGAACGCACTGATGAAGACAAAATCTGCACCTTCTTGGACCTAACTAAGCAATAGAAGAAGACTGGGAGGAGTAAATACACAAGAAAATGTATGCTCTGAGTTCTGAGTTGTGGATGCCTAGGAAGGGGCAATAAAGACGCCTGAAACCTCAAGGCAGTCTCACTCAACATTTCTCCTAGCTCATGTAATGATGGAAACCCCTCCTTTTCCCAAGTGATGTAAATGCTTAAAGTAGAAAATAGAGAAGCTGACATCAAATCAACTAGAAAAAGGAGAGTATGTGGGTAAGAAGGAAAAGATGGAACCATGAAATCTGCTCCCCACCCCTCCCCCTCCCCCAGGGTTTTATTCCTCTAAAGATCATAACCATTTCTTTCCAAGAGGAAAAGAATCAGTTTGTCTTTGGCTGCTGCCCAGAACTTGGCCCCACCTACACATTCTGTCCTCACCTTCCCGACAGGATTACGTAGGACAGAAGAAATCAGCCCAGGATCCCTGGAGAATTCCATCTCTGCCCCATCTTACTACCTATTCCCATGTGTGTAGTGCAAGCCAAAAGACCAAAGACCTAAAACAACATATTCCTGGCACAAATTTTTATAATAACAAATATAATATGTCCCAAGTGAAAAGCTTGACCACATCAAATAATGTACAAGGCCTACCTAAAAATAAGTGACCTTTAACAATTTATTTAACCTATCTTAGGTTCCTCATTTATGAAAAAGGAATAAATATAACAGCATACCTCATAGAGCTATTATGTGGATTTATGTAAATTGAAATATCTAATATGTTTAGAACAGCATCTGGGATATTTTAAGCAACATATTAGATTTGTTGTTATTATTTGCAATTATATTTACCCACATATTAAAAGTTCTCATATTGGCCTCCACTTCTCTCTTATATATTCACAAAAGTCTTAAGAATCTATTTGTTCACTGATGCATGCATTTTCATTTCTACAGGTCGATGCTCATCACATTATCACTCCAGGGAACTGAGACCATAATTCTGATAGAAAAGACACAAGTCTACAGAATAGTTTTATAAAAGCTGGACAAGAAAGGCTGCCATGAGATTTGACTGTTGAGTAACATCTGAAGGAAAGAGGGCAGTAATCAGCACAGAGGAATGGATGATGAGTGTGGGTGGAGAATATTAAAAAGAAAAATCAGCAGAGCAGAGTCCTCATGCAGGAAGTGAGCAGGGATGGGTTACTGAAGATGGTCAGTTAGCCCAACGAATGAGCTCCCCACTAAGAGTCTAGCACACGGAAACTGTACCCCACTAGTCAAGTATAGGCTCTGAGTTAGGGGACTGGCATGTACTCCTGATAGGCATGAGTTTAGCAGGGCATCGGCCATCTGAGATGGTGAATGCTAAATGCAAAATAGAAATTGTGTGTATGTGTGTATATCCCAAATCTTGAACACCAGGCACCAGATGGCAAGCCAGTGTTCTGATACCCATTTATACAATGCATGTGTTATGATTACACTGGTAAATTGGTAATACATTTGCTTTATTTCAAATCACTAAGTTTTATGTTAGGTGATATACTCATACTGCTTTGCTCATCAAACCAGAAAATTCATCACAGAGTCCATTTTCCACAGCAAGTCTAAATTCTTTTTTCTAGGTCCCCAGTCTGGTCCGTGTTAATGCAATTCCTTTAGACATAACTGCCAGGCTAGAAAAACAGAGCAACCCTTGGGAGACACTGAACACATAATGATAATGGCTTTTTAAGATTATTTGTTTTGCACGACATTGAAAAACTCGTTACAAAAATGTGTGCTATAGGACACTAAAGATTTATCTAAAATTGAACACAATAGTGGTCCATTTATCTAGTAGGAAAGCCCAGGTGCTTTCCTTGAACAAGTCTTGAATAAAAAGAAAGTGAGGGCTCAAGTTTAATATCAGAGCTTGACATTAAATGTGTTATATATGTTGACACAAGAATCAGCTTTATTTCATACTGTGTGGATATAAGAATATAAATTTAGGGAAACACATATTGGTAAATTGGCATTTGATATTTCTGAATTTTCCATGTATTTATATTTTACTGAAATATGTTTTCCATACATCCTATACATTAAGTTATTTTTATTTTAATGTCTTCCCCTCCCTCCATTCTTCCTTTCTTCCTTTTTCCGTCTGTCTGTCTCTTTCTGTATGTCTCTCTCTCTCTCTCTGCTCTTCTGCAGTGTTGGAATTGAACCCAGGGCCTGACACAAGCTAGACAAGCCCTCTACCACAGATGGGGCTCCCAACCCCATCAAAATTTTTCTTAAATTAAAATATATAGCCTAGATTATAGATAATTAATTATGAGATACAGATTTATGTTCAGAATAAATCAACCCAGAACCCAATAAAAAATTCTATTTGGTTGTTAACCCAGAAAAATATGTGAAGTAGCAAATCCCATGATACTATCATTAGAGAGGAAGAAATATGTCTAAAACGTGTTCTTTTTCAGTGTAAACAGAATATCTTAAGCATTAGTGAAAGTAGTTACTTTTTAGGAAGAGATGAGAGTCTCCTAGGTAGAAGAGCAAAAAAAAAAAAAATAATAATTGCCTGCAGGTTAAAATGCTTATATATCTGAAAATGGTATGAATATTTTCAGAAACACATGAAAGATGGAACATTAGAGCAACACAAGGCCTTATGTTTACAACAGGAAGTTGATACAAGTATCTTTAGGTTTGGGGTTTTGATTAGTCAGATTTAGAGAAATTAGGAAGCAATTCAAAGGAATAAAGAAATATTAATATTTTCTGCAATCCTCATTAAATTGCATTATATGGAATCATTGAAATTTCTGCAGATTTGATTAAATAGATAGAAGAAGATATATATATTAGATTGATGTGATGGTTCTTTGCTTGAACAAACTTTAGTCAGGCTCCTGCCTTTGTACCTCTTTGAAAAATCCTGTTTTAGCCAAGAACCCTGCTAAGTAAGTCTAGCAAGAAAGGCCTACCCTCAATATCTGGTCATCCTTGATATCTGATTGAAAATCTCCCCCTCCACCATCCTCCAGGTGATATCTAATCGTGCCAGCCTGTGTTCAACAATACTGTTGGGCTGGTTAAGACAGAATCCTCCTTATCCCTCGTGTTTTCTCTTAATAATTTTCGTCCACCAATCCCTTCTCTGATCCTTGGCTGTAAATTCCAAGTGGCCCATGATTGGGAGTTGAAGCCAACTTCTCTTCTATGTTGTAAGACCACATTGCAGTGACCTTATACCTATCACAATGGATCTGAAGTAAAGTATGCTTTAGGATGCTGCAGGAAGTATCATTGAATTTTTTTTAACAGTATATACCTAGATAATAAATAGATGATCAATAGATTCAAATTCTCTTTGGATATATATTGATCTCCATAGGAGACACAAGATTACAATCCCTGGGCCACCTTTGGTCAAGATCTGTACCTACTGATTTATACTATTTTCATCACAAAAGTGACCTTCACATGCCAAGGTATAGGAGGAAAGCAGTTGTCTCTCACCCTTCAAAGGATTCTCATAGCACAGCCCATACATAGTATGACTCACAATTGAAAGAAGCTTCTAGGAGCCTCAAAGTCTTCTTACGGGTGCTGTGGGAGTATTATCTTCTTCAGTGTGACCTCACTTCCCCCCCACTTTTTTTTCAGGGGGGGGGCTGTTGTCCCTTCTCTGGTATCACCTCCTATAAAAGGTGATATAAATCTCCTATAAAAGGTGACTGTCCCTCCTAAAGCAGGAACAGTCCACTCCATCTCTCTGAATACTCCCTGGACCCCATGAATCAAAAATGTCCTGATGGGAAGTGTTCTCTATCTCCTCGCACATCTTCTCCAGGATCTCCAACCATAACATAACAGTCACCACCTTCCTCCTCCCACACACCTCTAGGCCAGGGCCTCTGGTGATCACTGCCACATTAGCTGCCATGATCCAACCTCCAGGAAGTTGGAGACTTTCAGGCTCTCCTGACCTCTTTCAGCCTCTGATCAGATGGTAACCTCATCAACCAGCTCATGGAGGAGGTGGACACTTTCCAGGGGAAGAGCAGAGCCCTGGGGACTGGGCCTGAGCCTCTGCCCCATAAAGGACCAACTGGGCCCCCTCCATCACACTCTGTCCTTACCATTGTGTTTTATTTCTCATTATTCTTTTTCCTCTATCCCACCCCCACATTGACAGTTCTCTGTTTTTCACATAGAAACTAATCTTGGGCTTATTTCAAAATAAATTTCCTTTCAAAAGGTATAGAGTAGGGCTGGGGTTGTGGCTCAGTGGTAGAGCACTTGCCTAGCACATGCAAGGCCCTGGGTTTGATTCTCAGCACCAAATAAAAATAAATAAATAAAATAAATGTATAATAAAAAAGGTATAGAGTATCTTTTTGTGTATATTTTGTTTGTTTGTAGTGTGAAAGCAGTATATTATAAACTTATTCACCCTCTGTGTTATACTTTTAAGATTGATTCCCATTTTTTTGTGTAGCCCCAGTTATTCCTTGAGAGAGTTAGAGGGCATAACTGGAGCCAGCCTGCCTAGCAGGGTTGGCCTGCTCACCACCTAAATGCCTTGGGATACTGTTCTAACCCCTCTGTACCACTTGTGTCTTTACCAATTTTATTAAAAAATTAACTGCAAATAGTTGTTATGCATCATTAGGACAGTGCCTAGCAAATAATAAGCTTGTATAATTATTAGCTGTTATTACTTCTTCTATAGCCTCTACAGACCCAATTTTATTCATTAATTCCAGTGAACCATAATAAAACAAGAACAGTGCCATTTTCTTCTTTGGCCTCTGGTGGCTCAGTATTGGAATAGTTAGCCGGGCCATTGGTTAAATAGTCAGTCTGACCAGATGTGACAGTTGGCTCACCAGTGGGGCTAGACTTTGTCATATTTTCACCAATGAGGTATAAAAGGCCTTATTGCCCTACGTTCTCATCAACACAACATTATTTGATGTTACACATTATTCTTATTAGGCTGGTGATGATTATTTGTGAGATCATTTCTCATATGCTTGTCTCTTCACTTTCCCTATCTAAAATGTCTATTCATATCCTTTGCTAATTTTTCTCTGGATTTTTTTGTAGCCAACTTTTTCATCTCTGTGACCAAAAGACCTGACAAAAACAATTTTAGAGGAAGAAGGTTTATTTGGCCCTCATGGATTCAGAAGTCTCAGTTTGTAGATGACTAACTCTGTTGTTCTGAGCCCTAGATGAGGCAGAACATCATAGTGGAAGAGTGTGCTCAGAAAATGGCCCCAGTAAGGAGAGAAGATAGAGAGGGGTGGGGAGCCATTCCCCAGGGATAAAATATATGCTCCCAAGGCACACCCCCAGTGACCTACCTCCTCTAGCCACTCCACTTGCCTACAATTACCACCCAGTTAATCCATTCAAGTGGATTAATCCACTGATTATGTTAAGGCTCTCACAACTCAATCTTTTCACCTCTAAACTGTATTGTATTGTCTCACAGGTATACCACATATCTAAACCATAATAGATTTCCTAGATGATTTGTAGAAATTCTTTGTATTACTGGCCTACTTGAATTGTTGCAAAAGGTCCTTCAATCTAACATCTTTCTTTTAAATTCATCTGTCATGCCTGTGAGCCACAAATCTTTTTTGGGCTGGCAGGGGTTGGTAATCAGGGATTGAACTCAGGGGCACTCAACCACTGAGCCACATCCCCAGCCCTATTTTGTATTTTATTTAGAGACAGGGTCTCACTGAGTTATTTAGCAAGTTGCTTTTGTTGAGGATGGCTTTGAACTCACAATTCTTCTGCCTCAGCCTCCCAAGGAGCTGGGATTATAGGCGTGCACCACTATGCCTGGTATGAGCCACAATTCTAATGTAGTCAAATCTAATTATACTTTTTATTCTGTTTAGGTCTCTGGGGTCTTAGAGAATCCCACCTCAATAACACAAAATACTTTTACTACATTTTCTCCTTTAACTTTTTTTAAGTCTTTTTAAAATTTTTACACTGAAGCATTTAATTAATATAGAATTTATATTAGTATATGACTTGAGGTAGGGATCTATCAAAAACTTCTGTCCACTAATAAAATTGTTTTCTTCTACAACATTTGCTCTAAAATGTTCTCTGAAAAGTTCATTTCGCAAATATAAAAACTTCAATTCTAATATTATTGCTTTAATTTACTGAAAATAAAAATGTTACACTTTGCTACTTAAATCTCCCCAATTGAGGCAAAATATCCTTCAATGTTAGCGCATTTGGATGGCATACATGAGGCTCTGTCAATTCCCAGCACCACAAAAACAGAAAAAAAAATCTCCAACAGTTAATAATAACAGTAATAAGAAAACCCATACTCCCTACCTTAGTCTTCAAGATTCTCATTAACTTGTGATCCACTCTGTCTTCTGACCTCATCTACCATGTTTCTTGTTAACATACTTTATGGAGTAGGTGCTATACTGGGCTATACTTATATTCAGAGGGACAGGGGAAGCTAAGCTATTTGCTTTGCTCACAATCTTTGAAGCAAGATTTAAAAAAACAATATCAAATATTCCATTTTTCCATATTTCTCAGGGTAAGCAAAGCTTTTAAAAGAGAAGGGCTGGCATGGTAATGCATTCCTGTAATCACAGTGGCTCTGGAGGCTAAGGCAGGAGGATCACAAGTTCAAAACCAGTCTCAGCAACTTACTGAGGCTCTAAGCAACTCAGCAAGATCGTTTCTCAAAATTAAAAATAAATAAATAAATTAAAAGACCTGGGGATGTAGCTCAATGGTTAAGTGTTCCTGGGTTCAATCCCTGAAAGAGAGAGACAGAGATAGAGATAGAGATAGAGATAGAGATAGATAAGAGAGAGAGAGAGAGAGAGAGAGAGAGAGAAGAGGTGGCAAGTGACTCAAAAGGCAGAAAACATAACATACATATATTTAGTTAGCCTGTAATAGACCAGCAGGGTAAGGACCAACTTCCATTCTCGACTTTGTTAGCCAGGGCAAGTGACCTCTCAGCTTCCACTCTCAGCATGAGGAAGTCACTCTTAATTTCAGGTCCATTCTGTGATTTTTACAACATAGCATACCCTGATCTTCATGTGCTAGTGCTGACTTGTTTTACGTTAGCACAGTGGGCATCTGGTGCCTACCACGCCACACATGTTAAGAGATACCAGGAAGGTGGCCTTTGCATTGTGATGACCACATAGGTTAGGTATCACCTTTCCGGGGACAGGTGGACTTTCACATTCCTAACCCAACTTACCCCATCTGTGCCTTGTGACCCTGGCGGAGTCTAGGACCTACCTTCTAAACTAAAGAACGTGAAGTATTTATTGGCCATTATTTTTGATGTTTGCACATGACAAGTCATGTTAAGTGACCAAGGACCCTGGAAACAAAAGATTTAGGCTCCTTTCTGAGAGTGCTAATTTCCAGGCATGTGACATTAAACAAGTTATTTAACTTATCTAGATTCACGGTCTCATTATCAGTAAAATGGGAGAAAAGATATCTGGGTCATTCTTTTCTATCACGAATCAGAATTAAACTGGATGCAGAACATAATAATTGTCTAGGACCTAGAGTTTTTATGGCAGCGGGGACCTGAAAGTCTGATGTCATCCTGCTTTCAGTCAAAGTCAAGAGGTAGACCTGGATGGGATTCTCTGGAAACTTCTCTGGGATCCCCAATAAAACTGAGAGTGCAAGAGCACTCTCTCCTCTCTGAGAGGACCTCTCCCCCTTGAGGATGTCCCCTTCCCCTTTTCCTATTCTTTCAATAAACTCATTCCTGTAACTCTGAACTACATGTCTAAAATCTTGATAGCAAGAATCAGGGTTTGAAGAGGGGGTCTTTATGCTGCCTCAGTTTCTCAGAATGCCCCAGCTCTGTAACACTCTGATAGTTACTTTGAAATATACAACTAAAATATCTCAATCATATTATCCTACTGTGCTATAGAGCATTAGAGGTTATTCACCCTATCCCATGGCTCCCTGTTACCTGTAACCATCATCTTTGCATTCCCCTCCTTCCCGACACTTCCCAACCTCTGGTAACCATCATTTTACTCCCATTTGCTAATAATGCATTTATTTTAAAAAATCCTTTTGTACTTTCCTAAAGTGCAGTTGATCTTGTCTTGAATTTCTTCCAGAGCCAGTGTACTTCCATCCATATGGCTTCATTTGTATTTCATCCTAGCTGAATCATAATCAATTAAATTCTTCCTCTGGTTAATTCCTGCAGTGATGAAATAGAGCCTGGAAAAAATATAGCCTCTAAAAATGGGGAACTATTTTTAAAAATTCAAACATGGTCAGGAAGAAGTACTGACATTAATTCTGATGGAAATAATAATAACAAAATAAGATAAAATCCTCCTGCCTAAAATTAACAAATTAGGATTGACAGAAAGGCCCAAATAATCTCTGAAAAATTCAAAATGATCATAATAGGAACTTAAAGTGTTACAGTTAAATTTCAAAATGAAAAATAATGATTTTTCCAGCCAAGATTTATTCCACTGATAAACTCCTATAAAAATAACCAAAGTTACACCTAAGCAAGGTCCTGTCTCTCCCTCTCCCACCTTATCTTTCCATCTTCACTTCACACACACACACACACACACACACACACACACACTTCTGTTGCACCTCAATTCTGATCACTTGGTAAACTCTGGGTACAGTATAGAAGGGTCCTGCAAAAACAGCAGCCACCTTCCCCCAAATAAGCACATTTTTCTCTCCCTAGTATTTCTGTTTCAGCCTTATTTTTTGTTGTCTTTTAGAATAATCCTTGCTCATAGCCTGACATTGTACCCCTCTGTTTATCCCTAGTCTCTATATGATTCAACCCCAAATGATTTTTCCCTCAAAGCCAAATTAAAATATTCATATTAACACCTAACGAACATAATTTTTTGTTACAGTTTAAATTTTATGTTGGTTTCATGTTTCTTTCTTGAATTTCTTCCAGGAATTCAATGTTTCTCAGTATTTCAGAAGAGTTTCTGTTAGGGATTCACCTCCACATGTCAGAGGAATGAGATCTACATTACAAAATATGGAGAAAGTCAAAGAATATAAAAATGATGACAGTTTTTATCTCTTGAAAGGAAGCTATGATAAGTATCATATTAAAAAATCAGTGATGTCATTGAAAATTCTCAAGCCAAGGTGTATCAAATACATAACAGTGTCTACTCTGGGGGATGAGGAAAGCAGAGGCATTCCTAGATTTGTAAACTTAGAAATAAGATCTGAGAGGGGCTGAGGTTGTGGCTCTGCAGTTGGGTGCTCACCTAGCATGTGCAAGGCACTGGGTTCAATCCTCAGCCCCACATAGAAATAAATAAAATAAAATAAAGGCATTGTGTCCAACTACAACTAAAAAAAATTTTTAAAAAAAAAAAGAGAAATAAGTTTGAGATGTCCACTTTCAAAAATATTATTGCACTTTTCACTTTATGAGTGTGTGAGCTTCACCTGGGCTTGTCTGGTCTCCATTTGGTTAGAGTGGAAAGAATGTAAGGGATATCGCAAAAGAAAGGGAAAAAGAAAGACCACCATGAGGATTCCCTGGGCCCTCCTTCTTGGTGACAGGAAAGCTCGGCTCAGCACAGGGGCCTCACAAGCTATTTATCCCCTGAACAATGCCCCAGTTTCACAGGTTCCTTTTAACTTTTTAGTTTTAATTGGACTGTTTTCATTTTTCTTTCTTAAGAGCATTTTAAGGAACATTTGATTTGCCATGGCCTCCCTAAACCTGGACCTGGAGATTTATGAACAGAAAGAAAGCCAGAGTATAGTAAGATTCTTACAAGATTATTAAACAGAATGAATGCTTATGACCCTCTTTTTGTTAATACATTCTCATTCATCAGAGTATATTCATGTAAGACTCTTCATATTCATGAATGTACCCAAGAATAAATATATATGTAAAAGAATATGTTCTTTGAGAATATATTCCTAACATACACATTATTTATGAATAGAATTAAAATAAGCATTCATCAATGATAAAAATATATTCATGAAAAGAACATATTCTAAAGAAACAATCTTGTTGAAGAATACATTCATATGAATGAATTGATCTTATGCCCCATCAAATTGTTCCTTTCTTTTTTAGCCTCCTGCTGCAACAGCAGAGAGCTGATGCAAATAATTTGGTCATTCTTTAGCATATTCATATGAAGGTAACAGGAAAATGAGCCAACTTCAAAGGGTTAAAAGAAGCACATTGGGCAAATGAGTCACTTGGTAGATAGGCAGGCAGTGAACTGATTTTGTCTGTTGGCCTAGTTTAAGTGGGTTGTATGGCCATAGGACCTATGTGGCTGAAATTGATGACTCCAAAACAGAAATTAGGGGTAGAAAACCTGAATGGTATGGCACATAGTGAAACAAAAAAAATGTTGTCACAGGGCTGGGGCTTTCTGAGAAACTGAAGTAGCACAAAAGTCCCCCATTCAAACCTTGATTCTTGTGATAGAGTCAGCAAGATTTTCAAACATGTTTGTTACACAGAGTGACAAACAATGAGTTTATTAGAAGGGGAACAGGAGACATCTTCAAGGGACAGAGCAGGTTGGTTCTCTCAGAGAGGAGAAGGACAGCATGCCCCTCCCATACTCTATTTTTGGGGGATCCCGGAGAAGTTTCCAGAGAGTCCTGACCAGGTTCACCTCTTGACTTTTGAATAACAGCAAGATAGTCCCCACTGCAATAAGAACTCAAAGTCACTTTGGCTCATGCTGACTGATTTTAAAATAGATTCTTAACCATAAATTCCTACAGATTTTATGGTTAGCGGGAATTATTCTTATCTCCCTGAATGCTAAGATCTGGTCTATGAAAAGGGTCACAAAAATCTGCCCTTCAAGGTAACATTATTTGGGGCCTGCATTTCTCCCGCAGATAACAGGTAGTTTGCTGAGGAATATGACATACTCTGTCCATTTAAGCCAGGCAGGGCTGCAGGTAATTTGCCTCTTAGAAAAAAAAGCATGTGGTAATCAGCACAGCAGGCCCATTTTATAGAATTACTCCCTTAGCCTTGTGTTCCCACCATTCACATCTGTCTGTCCCCTTTTGGTATGAGAGTTCTAGAGTCAGCAAGAGTGAAAGGAAGCTTGCTTGGGAGATATGACTAACTGACACCACCCAGCAATATTCCCTGGGACCAAGTACAGGCCACAAATTGGCAAAGCTGCAAACTTCCACACTGAAAGCTACCAGGGCATTGGGCCCATAGAGATACTCCCAAATGCCCCATTATACAACTCAGGACAGTGACAATAATGTCCCAACCATACACCCAGAACCCCAGGAAGGCATAAGAGATCCACACTTTTGCCATCTCACAGATAACCCTTATGAGGGGAAGAGGAACTATCATGAAACTAAACATTGCCTCACTGCCTGAAATACTGTGAACACAAGAGTAGACTAGACATGGATTGGACAGGATATTGAGTAATCAACATTGATTATACTCTCCAAAGTTACTAACTTTGAATTTTCTACTTATACAATTGGTACAGGCTAAGATGACAAGATCAGTATTGGTTAAGTAGAATAACATGAGTTAATTTAGTGACCCCTCTCCACTACCCAAGCTCACCAATATACATTTCTGATACCAGCAGGATGCTATTTATTGGTCTACATATGAGAAAATGTGTTTAAAATAGTATAAAAATTATTGCTTTTTGTGAACATTCTGAGATAATTAAGTAGAATTTAAAAATTTTCATACAGATTTTCTGCTGTATTGAATGTTAAATAAATCTTTTCTATCCTGCACATAGTTATAAAAAGACAGAGGCATGCCTTTTAAATGATTGAGTTTGATAGTTTCTTTCGTGTGTGTGTGTGTGTGTGTGTGTGTGTGTGTGTGTGTGACTATAATTGGAACCCAGGGCACTTTACCTCTGAGCTGTACCTTCAAACCTTTAATTCTGAGACAGGGTTTAAGTTGTCCAGGCTTGCCTCAAACTTGTAATCTTTCTTCTCAGCTGGGATTGCATGAATGTATCATCATGCCCAGTGATATTTTCTTTTTTATTTTCTTTTCCAAAATCTTTCTTAGAATTTGGGGGAAAAAAAGGAAAAAAGAAAGAAAGAAAAGAAAAAAAAGTTTCTAAGAAGAGTTTTCTTTCTTTCTTTCTTTCTTTCTTTCTTTCTTTCTTTCTTTCTTTCTTTTCTTTCTTTTTGTGGTGCTGGAAATCAAACCCAGGGCCTTATGCATGCAAGGCAAGCACTCTACCAACTGAGCTATATCCCCAGCCCCTATCCTTATTTTGATATATTTAGACTGTGAAGAATCCTTGTGTTCAACCCAAGAGCTGCAAAGGCCCCTGTGTAGTATTTTTTGATCCCAAAAGAAAATATTTGGAGGACTCAATGGAGAGAGTTGGAATATTTTTATTGTTCACATACTCCTAGGAGGTGTCAGACCAGAAAAAAAAAAAAAAATGGAGGGCCACTTTTCCCCTATAAGCAGGAAAAAACACATATAGAATAGGTTGCTTGCCAACTGCATATATGGGCTTCTTCAGATGTTTCATAAGACTTTACTTCACATCCATGGTCATTCTGTTCTGATCCCCACATAAAGACTAGAGCAAATCAAAGTAGTCAGTTTCCCTACTGTTTGTCCTCATAAACATTCTCAGGATTTCTTCTTAGGTTATCTTCAGGAAAAATAAGACTTCTAGTCTTGTGTTCATCCTAACACTTGGAAAAAAAACCAAAAATATGTGAATGGACACAAGGCATTCAAATGCACTGAAGCTCCAAAGCTTTGTGTCCCAACAAAAGAAAATTTAAAGTCAGACAACAAAAGGCATGCATGAGAACTTATTATAGGAGAAATTAAAGTGAAATAAGGTAAGGTAAAATAAACCTCAAACAGAGAGTACTCTCAAGGGAGAGAGCTGACCATCTCTGAGCAGAGAATGATGAAGGAAATAATGTTGTTTCCAAATTTATTAGAGGTTGACAATGGCCTGAGAACTTGGGACCACCTTCTTCATTATTTACCAATCAGGTGTTCAACTCCTCCTCCAGGTCAGGCAGTGGAGTTTTTGACCTTAGTTGGTCCTCTCTGGAATTGTCATATAGTCATCTTATTCAGGAGCTTCATCTAGAAATCAGTCTTATGTTAATGTCAGCACAAGTAAACAATACCCCTGTTGAAATAGAAGACACTTGGGGCCATCACTCATAGTTTTATCTTGACCTATATGGGCCCTGTCAAGAGTTAGTCCCATATGGTTTTTTTCTTGATGTATTTCCCCAGTTAGTTACCCAAGTAGCTCCTTTTGCTTCTGTTTACTCATTCTCAAGGTACCTAACGTACCTGATGTCTTATCTACAGGTTTTTTTGTAAGTTATTTACTCATCTGCCTTGACAGAAATGTAAAGAAACTTTAAGAGCAACTTAAAGTAAACTTATGACCTTGCTATGCATTTGACTGCTCATCACTAACTACTCCCTAACACTAACATAATGTCAACTCTAGAAGCAGTGTGCATATCATTGCAGTTAATGACTCATGCAATGAGTGCTTCCATGAGTATAAATGTATATCAACATTATCATAGTCACTGTGAACTGGTTCTATGTTTATAAAATATAAATTTAAATGGTGTTAATAAAAGTGACCAAAAAGGTACTGTGACAGGACTGATTCAAAACTGTCAGAACTGAAACTAAGTATGTCTGTCTCTTATCAAATCAACTACATAGTTAAATTAATTGATAAGGACTCTCCACTCTATTTTTCATACAATCTATTTATTATTTGTTCCTTTAAAGGCACAACAAATTAAGTACTAGTCATCTCTGAATTCTTAAATGTATTTAATCTACCTTATATTGAGGTGGGTTCATTTGAAGTGTTTTTATAGAAGTTTCTAATAAAAATTACCATGATATTCTTAAATGAGAGAAATTCCCTGAAATGTTACCCAACACAAGTCTACATAGAAAAACATCTTAACTCCAGGAATATTTTATTTTCATACATACATACATATATGTATTAGTTGTAGTGTTATGCTCAAATTCGGAACCCCCAAAAGACCTCCAGAGACCAAGATCAATGTAAGCAGCAAAGAGGTGTTTATTGCAAGCTAGCTCAGTCCTCCAAGAGCACACAGCAACTGGTGATGCTGAGAGGCCCCCAAGCCCAGGGTTTGCAGCAATTTTATACACTCTTTGGGGAAGGCAGGGACTGCATATACATCATAGCAACTTTTAGCAAATCATCACACACCATGTGAAAATCATAAAACAACTCTAAAACATGATTAGTACATTCACTGGTGGGAACAAGTTGGGTAAGGGTAATTGGTTAGTACAAGAGAGGAACTCATTTGAACTGATTGGTTTAAGCCATGAGGGGTGTACATGCTGAACTACATGGTTTCCCAACATGTTATCAACCACCATAAACTACTGGGAGGGTCATCTGGCATCCCAGGTATTTTTCCTGTCTCATGCTGATTGATGGTTGCTAGGGGGTTGCTAAGGGTCCTCACCTAGTCTGACTGGATCAGGAACATCTGGCTCTGAAGATCTCTCCTGTTATTTGTAGGTAAACAACTCAGCAGGGTGGGTATGTGCCTAGGAGTGGTCTCGGGGTCTTTCCAAGGAAAAGGGTCATGCCCCCTTCCTTGGACAGGCTTTGCTCTGAGGTAGAGGCTGGTTTCTCATATCTACACACCTTTATAGATTTTCTGTTGACCATTTGTCCAATCATAGGACTCATTACTCTAAAAAGATGTATTCTTGATCTTCTTGCCGCAAATGCTTTGATCTGCTTCTTCAGAGGTATATTTTTACTCATTGTTTGATAAACATACCATTTTCAATTATCTGTAACTATAAAGACTTAAATCCTGTGTTTACTTCAAGAGTAATGCCATTAAAAAAGAAAGTATTTTATCTCCCTTTTTATGCTATTCCCTTTGCTAAAGAATAATTTCCCCTAAAAAATTAAAATGATCGTTCTCATAAATACAAAATGTGTGTCACAGATTTTTTTTAGCTCCTTAATTAATGAGAAATCTGGCAAGATGTTATAACCAATTTGAAAAGAAATCCAAAAAGCAGACAATATAAGGCCATTAGAAATGCAGAAATGAATTGGCCTAAAATATGTGAAACTGGCCTACTTTCATAAGAAGGGCAGTTATCAATTGTATCCCCACTAGACAATTCATTTGCATGTCAATGAACAGGAATCATTTGCATTGCTTTTATTTTCTTGAAACCTACAGAGTATATAATAGCTCAAAAGCAAGGAAAGCAAGAGATAACCCCAAAGGAGGTGCTGTCAAGACACTCAGTTTCAAGGCACTTATAATTTTTCCTGAACTTTGCTTCTATAATTATTAATCACCATGTAAACACAAGCAAATTACACCATTTGGCTACTTCAAAAGTGGTTCAAATTTCTAAAGTAAATTTTACTCAAATAATTTTTTTTTAAAGCCCTCTCAGATGTTAAAGATGTCCTTTTAGAGCACTGAATTTCAGGCCTACCAATCTAAACTTGACTTGGCAATGGCTTCCTCATGCTCAGAGTGGAGGGAGTGGGTTACTGGGACCTCCTTCAGTGAATGGCACTGAAAAAGATAGGAGTGGAGGTGGCCCACTCTGGCCTGTCCAACACAAGCTCACTAGATCTATGTATGCACATTTCTTGCCTTTTGTCAATTCCCTCCTCTTCTATAATAATTCTGCAGCTATTCAGGGATTCCAGAGATAGAAATTTCGAAACAATTGAGTTTCTTCTGTCTTCCTTCAAAGCTGGTTTTGAATAAAACCTATTTTTCTATCAATTTGACTCCAAATACTTCTGGAACAGAGGGTGAGATGGCCTAACCTCTTCCTCCCCAGACAGAATCTTGTGCAGTCAGGTAACACAATCAATAAAACTTACACACTGAATTTTTTTTCTTTAGTAATTCTATTAGAGAAATACTAAATTTTTTTAAAGAATTGCTTTCTTACAACAATTTTATATTTCTAATTGAAAATTACTGAGCACAAGAATAATCCCCAAATAAGCAGTTTTATTATAAGGAAAAAATGGTGAATTATAGCTCAATTCAAAAGAAAAATATTTTCCATTACTTAAATTCTATTCTAAAATTATACTAATAATATTTAGGAAGGTTGTAGTAATATGTAGATTAGTGTTCTTATCAGATTTTATTGGGGCATATTAACTCATATAGATCAAAATATGACTGCATATTTTAATTGGTGAGAAGATAGCTGTTATTGAATACAATCTCACAACCTGTTTTGATCCTAAATTGAGAAACCAGCCTCTACCTCAGAGCAAAGCCTGTCCAAGGAAGGAGGCATGACCCTTGTCCTTGGAAAGACCCATAGAGAACTCCTAGGCACATACCCACCCTGCTGAGTTGTTTATCTACAAATAACAGGAGAGATCTGCTGCACCAGGTGTCCCTGACTCAGTCAGGCTAGGTGAGGACCCTTAGCAACCCCCTAGCAACCACCAATCAGCATGAGACAGGGAAAATATCTGGGAGGCCTGATGACCCTCCCAATAGTTTATGGTGGTTGATAACATGTTGGGAAACCATGTAGTTCAGCATGTACACCCCTCATGGCTTAAACCAATAAGTTCAAATGAATCCTTCTCTTGTACTAACCAATCACCCTTACCCAACTTGTTCCCACCAGTGAATGTGCTAATAATGTTTTGAGTTGTTTTATGATTTTCCCACAGTGTGTGATGATTTGCTAAGAGATGCTATGATGTATATGCAGTCCCTGCCTTCCCCAAAGAGTGTATAAAATTGCTGCAAACCCTGGGCTCAGGGCCTCTCAGCATCACCAGTTGCTGTGTGCTCTTGGAGGACCGAGCTAGCTTGCAATAAACACTTCTTTGCTGCTTACATCGTTCTTGGTCTCTGGTGGTCTTTTGGGGGTCCCGAATTCGAGCATAATAAAATGACCATCAGCTTTTGTCTCCATTAAGTCACCTTTAATGTGATAATTTCACCCAACACTGAGAATTCTCTTAGATCCTGCATGTAATGAAGAGAAGTTTACTTGTGCAGATTCTCTGTAGGTGTGAGCTTGGTTAACTCCCCTAAACCCCTACTTTCCCATGTTTAAAATGAATATAATATAAAATCACCTTCAAAAGGTTGCTGTATCCTTGCATGAGATAATCTATTTAACATGATTTATAAGGGATTTGGCATTGATCATTTGTTTATTGTTGTTATCATTGCTTTCACAGCTGAAGGACTGAGGAGACCGTATGTGACAAAACTCTGACTCTGAGAGTCATACCCAACTCCTGGCTTCTCATCCAAATGTGCTTTTCTAAGTTCTCTAAAACATACCCTCTTTGCTTAGTTCACCTCCAGCTTTCCCAAACCAACAGCCTCCTATCAGAGCACACCTGGAGCCTGCCCTTTCTCCACATTCCTGTCTGCACAAAAGACAATTGTTGAACTCTTTGCTATAGTAAGCTCTTAATAAGTAACTTTTGATGGCTCCCATTTGTGGTGATCCTTACGTATTTCTACAGAGTTCTAAGACAAGCTGAGAACACTGGTTCATGCCTATTTACCCAATGTCCTGTCCTTTGCTACCTGGGACCACATCTGATTTTCCTTGGCATGCTTAATGTTTGGCACATGCCAAATCAGTGCTAAATATATTTTTCTGAGTGGTTTAGTAGCATGGCTCAAAGTCCCCAAATCTGCATTTTTTCACATCTTCTAATTCCTCAACTAAATTCATGAAAAATTGATATTGGATTCTTCTACCTCATTGCAAAAAGAAAGTAAAAGGCAGGAAGAAAGCAGAGAAGCAAAATATTTGCTCTGGAGATGAAATGGAGTAGAAAAAGTGACAATATGGACTGTGACTTTTCTAGATGGACTATGGAAAGGTACTTTCAAGTTTTATAAGGCCTCAAGTATAAGCAGCTTGAGGTCCTCCACAATGCAAACAAACCAGATTTAGATGCAGATTTTGAAAGAAGTCAGAGGCCAAACAGAGGCTTCAAGTTTAAACTGCCCGAGCTTCCAGAAGAATCTGCTTTTAGATCTATTACCGGCCAATGAAAAGTTTGTGACACAAAGACACTTACATCTTACCTGACTCAACTATGGCACTAAAATCATGACAAATCACTAAATACAGCAAATCAGTCCAAGACCCTGCTAAAAATCTTAGGGGACAAGAAGAGTAGCCATACCATGTACCTACAGCAAAAAACATTATTGAGCACACTCTGAATCTTTTTCCAATGATATGTTTAGAGTTAGTCTTATAAATTACCCTCCCTTCCATGCACCATCTCTCCTTTCCTTCCTTTTTTCTTTTTTCTTTCACCTAGACTATTCATTATACCTTACAAAATACCTTGACAAAGCAATATTCAAAATTGCCCTTCTTTGCCTCGAACACAGAACATTCATCTGTGGTCTGGGGAGAAATATTAGAATAGAAAGAAGAATTGGGAAAATGCAATAACCCTCCTGTAAATCTCAATTCCTAACTTGCAATTGTTCTAGCAGGTCTTTTTGTTGCTTTCTTTAATGGCAACTCCAGAGCTCAGCTGCAAGCTTTTCACTGCTTTGGGACATGTTTGCTATTTTTCTTTTCATCGACTGAATTGTTTAATCACTTTGGTAAAATTCACAAACACAATTCTTTGGTATAATAAAAAAAATGCACATAAGGCAAAAGCACACAAGATAGAGAGATTTAAAACACTATTGTTTTGTTTAGAGTTTTATCTCTGTGTCCCTAATTGCTTAGGAACAGATATGAAAAATACAATAAAGGGGCTCTAATAGTTATGTTTACATTTGCTTACATTAAACCTTTTAGTTATGAAGTATAAGATAAGGTTTCCATTGTTTCTTATTTTCTACATTCAGACTTTTCATACCAAATCTTTTCACAATTATGCAAATAAATAAATAAATAAGTGGTATGGTTTGGATGTGAGGTGACCCCAAAAGCTCACTTGTGAGACAATGCAAAAAGTTTTGAAGGACAAATGATTAGGTCATAGTTTTAACCTAATCAGTGAAATGATCCCTGATGGGATTAACTGGGTGGTGGCTGCAGCCAGGGGTGTGTGGCCAAAGGAAGTGGTTCACTGGGGGCATGGCTTTAGGGTGTATATTTTTTATATGTGGCAAGTGTAGACTCTCCCTCTGCTCTAAGATCACTATGTAAACTGCTTCCCTCTGCCACACTCTTCAACCATGGTGTTCTGCCTCACCTTGAGCATCTAAGCATGGAGCTGACCTTCTATAGACTAAGACCTCTGAAACCATGAGCCCTTCAATAAACCTTTACTCCTCTACAATTTTACTGGTCGGGTCCTATAGTCACAGAAGAGAAAAAACTGACTAAAAAAATAAGTAAATATATTTATATAAACATTATTGAGCACACACTAATCCTCTTTCCAATGATGTGTTTAGAGATAGTCTTATATGTATATATATATTGAAAAACCAGCCTCTATCTCAGAGCAAAGCCTGTCCAAGAAAGGGACATGACCTTTGTCCTTGGAAAGACCCACAGAGCACTCCTAGGCACATTCCCACCCTGCTAAGTTGTTTATCTACAAATAACAGGAGAGATCTGCTGTGCCAGGTATCCCTGACTCAGTCAGGCTAGGTGGGGATCCATAGGAACCCCCTAGCAGCCACCAATCAGCACGAGACAGGGAAATACCTGGGATGCCAGAAGACCCTCCCAGTAGTTTATGGTGGTTGATAACGTGTTGAGAAACCATGTAGTTCAGCACAAACACCCCTCTTGGCTTAAACCAATCAGTTCAAATGAATACCCCTTTCATACTGACCAATCACCCTTACCCAACTTGTTCCCGCCAGTGAATGTGCAAATCATGTTTTAGAGTTGTTATTTGATTTTCCCGCGGTGTGTGATGATTTTCTAAGAGAGGCTATGATGTATGTGGGGGTCCCTGCCTTCTCCAAAGAATGTATAAAACTGCTGCAAACCCTGGGCTCTGGGCCTCTTAGCATCACCTGTTGCTGTGTGTGCCAGGAGGACCGAGCTAGCTCGCAATAAACACCTCTTTGCTGCTTACATCGATCTTGGGTCTGTGGTGGTCTTTTGGGGGTCCCGAATTCGAGCATAACAGTGGGTAGAAGAAAGTCAAGGAATGGCAGTAGTCTTCACCAAACACATCAAACACATGAATTAATAAAATCCATGAGTCTCAAAACTGAGACAGAGCATTATTGGACAGGCATTAAAAGAAGGGGAGCTGAATTGTCCAACCTTTTCCAATTCTTAGATAATTATAATCCCTTAAGGGAACTATTACTTAAAATCAGGGGGAGGGGATGGGGTTGTGGCTCTGTGGTAGAGTGCTCGCCTAGCATGCTCGAGGCCCTGGGTTGGATCCTCAACACCACATAAAACTAAATAAACAAAATAAAGGTATTGTGTCCAACCAAAAAATAAATATTTTTTAAAAAATTAGGGGGAACCTTATCAGAACAGACAAACTTTAGGAAAATGGGGCCTGGTACTTCAGATCCTCTCCCAGCCATAGTTAATTATAATCCCTTAAGGGAACAAGTGGTTCCAGACCACATTACCACTATCTCTTGTGACCAGGTTGCCAGGACTATCCCTTAGCATTGAAACCATGTCACAACCACCATTTTGTGACTAGGACATCATGACCCTCATGTAGAAAATTCACTAAAGTTTATACCAAGGAGTACAAGAAAATAGAACAAAGACAACAACTCAAACTCCTTAAAAATCCTTGATTCTGTAAAGGTCACATAATTTACTTTTCCAAATGCTTATCGCTCATATTCCCACTTTTACAAATAAACTCTTGACTATTACTGTGTGCAAATTGCCTGAAATCCTTCCTTCAATACTGCAAGAACTGTAAGACTGGAAGATGCTGCACCACAGATCACCAAAGAGGTTTCCACTTTACAAAAGGCTGTGTGTTTACATATGGTTGTGCAACTGAAGTGATTCTGCAATCTGTATATGGGGTAAAAATGGGAGCTCATATCCCACTTGAATCAAAGTGTGAAATATGATATATAAAGAACTATGTAATGTTTTGAACAACCTACAATAAAAATTAATTAAAAAAAACAAAACAAACAAAAAAAAAACCGAAAGGCTGTGTGTTTATATAGGTCTAAGGAGAGGTAGCAGGGCTGAGGTAGATAACAGGTTGCCCGTTTGTTGGCAAGCCCTTCCATATGTCAGTTCCGGAGCCCAAGAAGTTAATTCTAATTGGAGCTAAGGCTTCCCACCAGCAGGGTTTGAACATTGGCACCATCGGGAACGTTTAGGAGGAGAAAGAGGGTCGTTAGACGCCATGTTGGGGTTTTTTTTCTGCGGTGCTACCGCTGTTATATGTTTTCCCAACTAGAACCAGAGGCTATGGATTCTCATACTCATGCTAGCTCTGCGGGTCTTCAGTTTCTATCAGATGTATGCATTGTAAAAATTTGTGCTGCTATGAAAAACTGCATTGTGTAAAGAAGGCCCTTGTTAAGAGGAAAAAAAAAAAAACTATTCAAGGAGGTTTCTTAAAACACAATAAGAAAGATTTTATTCAGGATTATCACCATAGATATAGGGACCACGACAATGGGATTTTGCAGTGAGGGAGAGAGATGGGACTCAAATTCCAATATAGCACGGAGAAGTGGGAATATTATTCTGTTCAGCAGCAGAGGGGGAGCCCATTGATGGATAATCACTAAGGGAAAACAAACATCATGAGTAAGGAGGATTCTCCATAAAATGATCTAACAAAAAAAAAAAAAAAAAATTCTTGCTGGAAAAAAGCCAGGGTGATCAGCCATCCCCTGGGATATGGTGGAGGTTGAAGAATCTGGGGTTCTAAGGTTCTTGGCTATAATTGGAATTTATAAAGAAGCGCACATATGGGCCTAGGAGAGGGTTCAGAGTTCAGTCGACTCTAGTTGGTTTAACAAAGGATCTTTGCTGTTCTTCCAGGCTATCTGATCTTATGCTTGCATTGTGCCACCCAATGTCTCAGAGCTATTTGAGACAAATAGATAAATGAGAACAATGCAATAACTCTTGTCTATGGATGTGCAAATAAATTACTCCAGCTGGAGGCTCAGTGGACTCCTCTATTGTGGAAGAGCCTCTTTTGCCTCCACTGACAATTCAGTTCAGTATTCCTGATAGATAAATATGTTTAATTTCAAATTAGATGTAATTGGGAAATCTGCCTTGTTTCTCCATTGATAATGAATTAAATATATTCTTTCATACATATTTAATTTATGTCTGTATTGTATATGTGATTTTTAGCCTTGTAATGTTTTATGAAAATAATGCTTTAAAATCATTGTTAGAGTTTAAAACCTAATCCTGAAGTGGCATTGGTATGCAAAGTATTTTGAGCAGAAGGAGATGGAAAGGCTGCAAAAGCAAGAGATCTCTGAACTTCTCCCACCCACCATTCTCCCCTGCAACAGATCATTGAAACTGAAATTCCTCTCATCCCAGAAGCAAGCCTTGAAATCTAGGAAGATCATCCCCTGATCTCTTTCTCTTGCTTTTCCACCGAAGACTCTTGTGACAAATATCCTGCCCCATACATACTCCAGGGGGGGGGGGGAATGGAGCCCTACTACTGTTTACCAGTGATGAGTTCTTGCTCCCCCAATGCTGAAGTATAACACCAGAGAAGCACACCGAGGCAAGTTTAGAGTGGAAAGTAGAAGCTTTATTAAAGGACAGCAGAAAAGACTTCTCCCCGGAGGAAGAAGGGGACCTAAAAAAGTGGAATTCATGGAAGGGCAATGTCTTCCCTTTTTTATAGCTAAGGTCTTCTTTCAGTTTTCCTGCATTCCTGTCACATTTCTGTCCTTTGTTCTGTATTCCTGCAGTGATGGAATGTAGGTGGAACTGCCCAAAGGGTGGGGGACAGGAGGGCCAAAGGAGTAATCTCAGCAGGGAGGACTTTTGGATTAGCATGCTAATCCAAAAGTCCTAGGTTCATTTGTGGGCTTCTTTATAAATTCCAATTATAGCCAAGAACTTTAGAACCCCGGATTCTTCAACCTCCAGCAAATCTCAGGGGATGTCTGATCATTAACATTTCCTTTAGTTGGGCTCAGGGCCTTGGGGACATTTTCAATTCCCCTTTTCCTGGACTCCAATCTCAATATGGCCTTCATTCTTGATTTCACTCAATATTAGACCTGATTTACCTAAATACACTAACTACCTATATGTAAATCTGGCTTCACAGGGACACAGTCAAGAATCTGAACAAGTAGGCCTTGCTGAGTTGCCCCTGGCTTATTACTACTCAATCACACCCTTTTTGTCCATCCATAATTCTAAAACAACTATTTTATGGAATATAAATATGCACCATTTTTCACCCCTGAATCATGGAGTCTTTAATTTTGAAATTTTCTCATGTCACACAAAATATTAGTTAAGTGAATTTGTTATGATTTTATCATGTTAATCTTTAGAGAAGGAAAAGTTTATTTGGGGGCTCATGGTTTCAGAGGTCTCAGATGGCCAACTTTATTCCTCAGGGCTTGAGATGAGGCAGAATATCACTATAGAAGAGTGTGGCAGAGGAAAACAGTCAGAGACATGGCACCAGTAAGATAAGAGAGAGAACTTTCTTCACCTCTTCATCTTCACAAAATGTAAACCCCAAGGCAAACAGCCAGTGATTTCACCTTCTCCAGCCACACCCTATCTGCTTACAGTTATCACCCAATTAATCCCTATAGGGTGAAAAACCAGCCTCTATCTCAGAGCAAAGCCTGTCCAAGGAAGGGACATGACCTTTGTCCTTGGAAAAACACACAGAGTGCTCCTAGGCACATTCCCACCCTGCTAAGTTGTTTATCTACAGGAGAGATCTGCTGTGCCAGGTGTCCCTGACTCAGTCAGGCTAGGTGGGGACCCATAGCAGCCCCCTAGCAGTCACCAATCAGCATGAGACAGGGAAATACCTGGGATGCCAGATGACCCTCCCAGTAGTTTATGGTGTTTGGAAACCATGTAGTTCAGCACGTACACTCCTCTTGGCTTAAACCAATCAGTTCAAATGAATACCCCCTTTGTACTGACCAATCACCCCTAGACAACTTGTTCCCGCCAGTAAATGTGCTAATCATGTTTTAGAGTTGTTATTTGATTTTCCCGCGGTGTGTGATGATTTGCTAAAAGAGACTATGATATATGTGAAGTCCCTGCCCTATCCAAAAAATGTATAAAAATGCTGCAAACCCTGGGTTCGGGGCCTCTCAGCGTCACCAGTTGCTGTGTGTGCGTGCGGAGGACCGAGCTAGCTCACAATAAACACCTCTTTGCTACTTACATCGATCTTGGGTCTCTGGTGGTCTTTTGGGGGTCCCGAATTCGAGCTTAACAGTACAAGAGGGGGATTAGTTTGAACTGATTGGTTTAAGCCAGGAGGGGTGTATGTGCTGAACTACATGGTTTCCAAACATGTTATCAACCACCATAAACATCTGGCATCCCAGGTATTTTCCCTGTCTCATGCAGATTGGTGGTTGCTAGGCAGTTGCTATGGGTCCTCACCTAGCCTGACTGATTCAGGGACACCTCGCTCTGCCAATCTCTCCTGTTATTTGTAGATAAACAGGTCATGCTCCCTTCCTTGGACAGGCTTTGCTCTGAGATAGAGGCTTGTTTCTCACCCCTATTTTCCATATTTGGTGTCTCTTTATTGTCAGTGAAAGGTGAATATGGGCAACTGAATTAAATTTATCTTCCAGCTCCACTATTAAATTTCTATTTTAAAATATTTTCCAAGTGTAACTTTGATTTTCTAATTTTGTTCAGTTGCTTACTCTCTTTTTTCAGGGAAGCATCTCATATGTGTAATACATGAATAACTTTGAGGATACTAATTAGAATTTTTAATGAAACAATTATCTTCTGCTCCCTGAATTATCAATTATTCCTTAGGGGGTTAATTTTCATTTTCCCTACCTTGGTATTTCTCTTTCATCTTTTCTTTTTTATACAGTGTTCTCTGGTTGAACATTTATTTTTTAAAATCAAGGATTAAAAATCAAGTTGAGAAGAGAGGGACTGAAGTGGCATTTGCCTAGCATATCACAAGAGAGAGGAAATGTATTATTTTCCAGAAAATTAGGGGAGGCTAAAGCAGATATTAGGAAGATAATGGCCCCCAAGTTCCCAACCAGAGTTGCCTCTGAGTAATAATAAGAGAATAAGGGGTTATCCTTCTTTCTTCTTTCACTATCTAAACAGATAATTTTTTCCCTAAGAATATTTTCCTCAAGTTAGAAGTCTGCATGGGAACCCTCTTCACAGGAGCTGGGCATACCCATAAGCTCTACATATGAGTTATCACCTCTTTGGAAGTGAGATCCCTAAAAACCAAAACCATTCACCTCTCCAGCTTACAATTATACTATTATGATTTTATTATTCCACTATCTTCATCAACATAATTCCAGAAGATTTGACAAGGAATATAAAAGCTATAATTAATTTCATTGTTCATTCATTCCTAAAATTTTCTGAAGAACCCATTGTCCCTTGAATAGAAAACATGAAAACATAGCCATGGTGCAAATTCTAGACTGAGGCTTCCAAACTAGGTCACATTCATTTCCCTCCCTCCCCCTGTGTGGGGGGGAGGTGCCAGGATTGAATTCAGAGGTATTTAACCACTGAGCAACATCCCCAACCCTTTTTTCTATTTTATTTGGAGACAGCATCTCACTGAGTTGCTTAGCAGCTCACTTTTGCTGAGGATGGCTTTGAACTCAGATCCTCCTGCCTTAGCCTCCTGAGCCCACTGGGATTACAGGGATATGCCATGATCCTCTGCTGTTAGGGTGCCATCTATGTTACAGAAACTACTAAGAATCTCACCAGTGGATGAGCTCCAGTTACAGTCACCATCATAAAAGATAAGTCTTCCTCTGTATAATTTTTTTCTTCCCAGATGTAGTTCATGTCAGAAAGAAAAGGCACATATATGTGTTTATTCTGCCATTTCCACTAGATGATTGAATAGTGACCCCAGAGTTTGTGAATTTGTCATAAGCTTGATTATTCTTGGATTTTTAAAAGATAAACTTATGTTTGAAGATACCAAGTGGAATATTTTTTTCTAAACAAGAATCTCTACATTTATAAATGATACTAAGAAGTGATGCCACAACTTTTCTTCAGACCTGTCTTAGTCTGCTTTCTGTTGCTACAATAAAAATACTAAAGTCTAAGTGATTGATTTTTTAAGAGGTTTATTTAGCTCACAGTTCTGGAGACAATGGCATCAGCTCAACATCTGGTGAGGGTTCTGGTGAGGGCATCACATGGTGAGAGAAAGCATGCAAGTTAGGTATCTTTTTCTCTTGTAAAGTCACAAATGTCATCATGGAGTCCCTACATTTATGCCCTCGCCTAATCCTAATTACCTCCCAAAGGCCCCATCTCCAAATACCATTCACATACATGTTCTAAGATAAATTTCTAATGCACAAACTTTTTTAAAAAAATCTGTTATTAATTTTATTTTTTTTTAATTCATGACAGCACTGGAATGATTTACAATTCTTATTACACATATAGAGCATGATTTTTTTCATATCTCTGTATATAAAGTATGTTCACACCAATTTATGCCTTTTTACATGTACTTTGTGTTTTTTTGCATTACAATTTTTAATGCACATATATACAACGATTTTTCATACATATATCTGTTTGTATATAAAGTATGTTAATATCCAATTCAAGTCTTCATACATGTACTTTGTATAATGATGTCCATCACATTCCACCTCCTTTGCTAATCCCCTGCCCCCTCTCTTTCCCTCCCACCCGTCTTCCCTATCTAGAATTCATCTAATCCTCCCATGCTCTCCCTCCCTACCCCACTATGAGTCAACCTCCTTATTTCAGAGAAAACATTAGGCATTTGTTTTTCGGGGGATTGGCTAACTTCACTTAGCATTATCTTCTCAACCACCCATTTACCTGCAAATGCCATGATTTTCTTCTTTTTTAATGCCAAGTAAAATTTCATTGTGTATATATGCCACATTTTTTTATTCATTCATCCACTGAAGGGCATCTAGGTTGGCTCCATAGTTTAACTATTGTGAATTGTGCTGCTATAAACATTGATGTGGCTGTGTCCCTGTAGTATGCTGTTTTTAAGTCCTTTGGGTATAGTCCAAGGAGAGAAATAGGTTCCATTCCCAAATTTCCAAGGAGTCTCCATACTGCTTTCCAGATTGGCTGTACCAATTTGCAGTCCCACCAGCAATATATGAGTGTACCTTTTCCCCCACATCCTCACCAACACTTATTGTTGTTTGTGTTTATAATAGCTGCCATTCTGACTGGAGTGAGATGATATCTTAGAGTAGTTTTGATTTGCATTTCTCTGATTGCTAGAGATGATGAGAATTTTTTCATATATTTGTTGATTGATTGTATATGTCCTCTTCTGAGAAGTGTCTGTTCAGGTCCTTGGACCATTTATTGATTGGTTTTTGTTTGTTTGTTTGTTTGTTTTAAGCTTTTTGAGTTCTTTATATACCCTAGAGATTAGTGCTCTATCTGATGTGTGAGGGGTAAAAATTTGCTCCCAGGATGTAGGCTCTCTGTTCACCTCACAGATTGTTTATTTGCTGAGAATAAACTTTTTAGTTTGATTCCATCCCATTTATTAATTCTTGGTTTTAATTCTTGTGCTATAGGAGTCTTATTAAGGAAGTTGGGGCCTAATCCCACATAATGAGGATTAGGGCCTACTTTTTCTTCTATTAGACACAAAATTTCTGGTTTAATTCCTAGGTTCTTGATCCATTTTGAGTTAAGTTTTGTGCATGGTGAGAGGTGAGGGTTTAATTTGATTTTGTTGTATATGGATTTCCAGTTTTCCCAGCACCATTTGTTGAAGATGCTATCTTTTCTCCGGTGCATATTTTTGGCAACTTTGTCTAATATAAGATAATTGTAACTTTGTGTGTTAGTCTCTGTGTCTTCTATGCTGTACCATTGGTCTATCAGCCTGTTTTGGTGCCAAATCCATGCTGTTTTTGTACTATTGCTCTGTAGTATAGTTTAATGGCTGGTATAGTGATACCACCTGCTTCACTCTTTCTGTTTAGGATTGCTTTAGCTATTCTGGGTCTCTTATTTTTCCAGATGAATTTCATTCTTGCTTTTTATATTTCTATGAGGAATGCCATTGGGATTTTGATTGGAATTGCATTAAATCTGTGGTGAAAGAGAGCATCCCTGTCTTGTTCCAGATTTTAAAGGGAATGCCTTCAATTTTTCTCCCTTTAGAAGATGTTGCCTTGAGGCTTAACATAGATAGCCTTTACGATGTTGAGATATGTTCCCCAGTTTTTCTAGTGTTTTGCACACAAATGCTTTTTCTGTGTCTAAGGAGATAATCTTATGATTTTTATCTTTAATCTATTGATGTTATGAATTACATTTATTAATTTCTATATATTGAATCAACCTTACATCCCTGGGATGAATCCCACTTGATCATGGTGCATAATCTTTTTTATATGTTTTTGTATTTTGTTTTTTTTTTTGTTTTTTTTTTTAGAGAGAGAATTTTTTTAATATTTATTTTTTAGTTATCGGCGGACACAACATCTTTGTTTGTATGTGATGCTGAGGATCGAACCCGGGCCGCACGCATGCCAGGCGAGCGAGCTACCACTTGAGCCACATCCCCAGCCCGGTTTTTGTATTTTGTTTGCCAGAATTTTATTGAGAATTTTTGCATTTATGTTCATTAGAGATATTGGTCTTTTGTTTTTTTTTCTTTGAAGTGTCTTTGTCTGGTTTTGGAATCAGGGTGATATTGGCCTCATAGAATGAGTTTGGAAGTGCTCCCTCTTTTTCTATTTCCTGAAATAAATTGAAGAGTGCTAGTATTAGTTCTTCCTTAAAGGTCTTGTAGAACTTGGCTGTGTATCCATCTGGCCGTGGGCTTTTCTTTGTTGGTAATCTTTTGATGGCTTCTTCTATTTCCTCACTTGATATTGGTCTGTTTAAGTTGTGTATATCTTCCTGAATCAACCTGGACAGATTATATGACTTAAGAAATTTATTGATGCCTTCAATGTCTTCTATTTTATTGGAGTATAATGTTTCAAAATAATTTCTAATTATCCTCTGTATTTCTGTAGTATCTGTTACAATATTGCCTTTTTCATCACGCATGCTTGTAATTTGAGTTCTCTCTCTCCTTCTCTCTGTTAGTGTGGCTAAGGGTCTGTCAATTTTATTTATTTTTTCAAAGAATCAACTTTTAGTTTTGTCAATTTTTTTTCAATTGTTTCTTTTGTTTCGATTTCATTGATTTCAGCTCTAATTTTAATTATTTCTTGCCTACTACTGCTTTTGCTGCTGATTTGGTCTTCTTTTTCTAGGGCTTTGAGATGTCATATGAGGTCATTTATTTGTTGACTTTTTCTTCTTGTAAGGAATAAACTCCATGCAATGAATTTTCCTCTTAGTATTGCTTTCATAGTGTCCCAGAGATTTCGATATGTTGTGTCTATGTTCTCATTTACCTCTAAGAATTTTTAATCTCCTCCTTGATGTCTTCTTACTGAATAACCATTGTTCATTCAATAGCATATTGTTCAGTCTCCATATGATGCAGAAATTTTTATTTATTTATTTATTTTTTATTTTGTTGTTGATTTCCAATTTCATTTCATTATGATCTAATAAAATGCATGGTAGTATCTCTACTTTTTTGCATTGGCTAACAGTTGTTTCATGGCATAGTATATGGTCTATTTTAGAGAAGGATCCATGTGCTACTGAGAAGAAAGTGTATCTGCATGATGCCAGTTGAAATATTCTATATATGTCAGTTAAGTCTAAGTTATTAATTGTGTTATTGAGCTCCGTGGTTTCATTATTCAACTTTTGTTTGGAAAATCTATCCAGTGGTGAGAGAGGTGTAACACATAAATGGGGGATACATTGAAGCCATAGCAAGGTCTAACTCATTGATCTATTTGGGAGGTTCTTTGTCTAAGTTTTTAAAACTATTGCAACTCAAAGTCACTCTTGCCTAAAAGTTGACTTTGGTCCCATACCTCACTGGAAATAAAATTGGTCAGGTTGAAACAGTCATCTTTTCCAGTAGTATAACCAACACATTTATTATGTTTGCCTTATGTTCTTCTCCATTTTTCTATTATCATAAAATAAATACCCTATCTCAAATCAAAGGACACCACCCAATGGGGTACAAGACCCTCCCTTCACGTGTCTTTCACAGACCATGATCATCTACTCCCTGTCATCTGTGACAGTGAGTTGAGCATCTACTTGCTGTGCCCATTCTCAGACCTGGGGTCACAGTGAGCCAGGCACTTATGTGTAAGAAAAATGAACCCATCTCCAATTATAGTAATTTTAAATGTCACTGGTGCTGACTGATGTTGGAAATACTGAGGAAGAGCCAGTATTGGAAATCAAGTGTTCCATTTTGGAACTTTTTAATTTTAAACTGTCTATTTGGCATACAAATAACTCCACTTGTCTGGAAAATTAAAATTGAAGTTATGATTTGGAGATTAGCAAAGGGTAGTTGTTATTAAGAAGCAAGGGAAATAGATAAGTTGAGAGTATAATTATTCTGCATTCAATGAAGGAGATCCAGTTAAGGGGCAGCCACAACCTAAAATGACAATCAGAATCTGGTAAGCAAGTTATTCTGGACATGTGAGTCAGAGGAAGTAAGTGTCATCATTAGAGTTTAGCTTCTCTGTTGGCCTAACCTAGATTTCAGATGCCTGGTAAGACTGTTATTCAAATGTCTCAGGAGTTTTCTTAAAATCTAATTAATCCAGATTGCAAACAATGAGCATACTATAAATAATTTAGAAGAATGGGAAATACTTAGGAGCTTCATTAGAAATTACAACTCTTCACTACTCACTCTCCAGGAACAGAAAAACTATTTAAGATGGTAGAATGCAAACTATTCATAACAAAGCAAACAAGCCAAGCTGTAATTAACATCAGCAATTGTACTGCATAATGCATGACCCAGTCCAATAGCTAACAAGGACAGTCATTCTCTTTAAAAATGTACATGTTACCTTCCAACTCTCAGTTTATTGTTTATATACTGCTTCCCCACCTCCCAAGTAATGCAAGTTTTATAATACTATATTAAGTAATTAACACTAAATAGAAAATACAAATAATCTGATTATTTATTTATAGACTCCAAGTGTTTTTTGAAAGTTGATGATTCTGGATATACTTTGAATTTTGTTATGCCTACATAAAGAATAAGTATATCAACAACAAAAATTATACTTTTGACATCAAAGAATGTATTGTAGGGCTGGGGTTGTGGCTCAGTGGTAGCGCACTTGCCTGGCATGTGTGAGGCACTGGGTTTGATTCTCAGCACCACATATAAATAAATTAAATAAAAGTCCATCAATAACTAAAAAATATTTTTTTAAAAATGTATTGTAAAGTATCTAATATTTCATAAAATTTATATAATTTTACACATAATTTATCCTACTTTTTTATTATACAAAAATAAGCCTTGGTTTTTAGTTTTGGGTTTGGAATGTAAATAATAAGAGTAACTAAGAAAAGATAAAAACAATGGTTTATCTTCATGCATTTGGAAATAAGTTTCTCTACAACACAAAGTGACTCAATTTGATATTTATTCTCTGACTTTAAGTGAAATAATCTATGTAAACAATGTAGGGTGACATCTGGCTTGATTATTATAGGGAAAAGAAGAAGAGATAGAGGGAATAGAAAGAAAAGGCAGCACATTTAGGGGAATAACTAAGTCCCCATGAGACTGAGCAAAATCTCCTGGAGACTCTTAGAGACAGAGTTTCAAAAGGGAAGATTGGGCGGAGGGTGGAGCTGCTAGAGTGCTTCCTAGCATATGCAGAGCCTTGGGTTTGATTCCCAGAACTTAAAAAAAAAAAAAGAAAGAAAAAAGAAAAGGAAAGGGAAAAAAAGTAGAGAGGGAGATTACGATTCTGCAATAGATATAAAACAAACATTTTACTTACCTCATTAGTCAAGGAAGTAGATGAGATCACAGAATATACAAACTGAAGCAAAACTGTTTTGTTGTTGTTGTTATTGTTGTTGTTGTTGTTGTTTTGTAGGAAAGGGGAAGTTCTGTCCCTGTATAAGACAAATATCATCTGCATATTTGTAGACAAGAATTATTCTGCATCACTATAAATTATCCACAACTGTAAAACAGCTCTTATAGAATCTGGTTCAGATTACCTAGAAAAGTGTGCTACATAGACACTGAGCACTTTTCCACTGAAGCACTCATTTTACCTACATTGTTCCCACCACATACAGGCTAGTGAGTGGGCCTTATCAGGATACCATGTTGCATCTGCTGCCCTCTTTCCTGCCTGTCTTCCTGAACCTCTTGGCTGAGCTCTCAGCAGGTGGTCAATGCAGAAGTGAGCAGATGTGACACTGAGGGAGTCTTGTCTGCCTGCCCCATGACACCAAGATGATGGGCACGTGCCTGCAGGGTATGAAGCCTCCCACAGAGACCATCCAAAATCTGCCAGGAGCTGTTGGGGTTCCTTTGTATCACAGATATTTGCACAATTCCAGGTGGCACATCAGGAGAGTTCAGGACTGGTCACTTTAGTGAAAGATAATTTTAATTTCTTTACATATCAGTCTCTCCAAGGAGGGTACCATGCTGCTCCTCCCAGAATAGCATCTTCAGCCTGAATAAAGAAACTTAAAGACTTGATGTGAGTGTATAGAGGATGTTAGCAGCAATGTACCATTACATATGCGTAGTGGAGCTATGGACTCTGTGGATTGTAATTTAAGAAATATTCACACTGATGCAGTCTACATGATTCAAACTCACAAAGACCAGTAACTCCATTCCCCCAGGGAATTAGTACTTCTTTATAAGAGTGTAGCGACTGAGAAGTCACAGTGTTATAAAGAAGTATCTTCTTTATCACATATGAATGTTTTATAGTTGTGGATAACTTATAGCGATGCAGAGTAATTCTTATCTATGGATATGCAGATGATAACTGTCTTATAGAGGGACAGCACTTCCCCACAAAACAACAACAACAAAACAGTTTTGCTTCAGTTTGCACATTCTGTGATCTCATCCACTCCCTTGACTAATGAGGTAAGTAAAATGTTTTATATCTATAGCAGAATCATAATCCCCTTTCCTACTCTTTTTATTCTTTTTTCTTTTCTTTTTCTTTTTTTTGAAGTACTTTGTGATAAAGAAGTATGTTCTTTATCACATTGTGACTTCTCAGTCGCAGCACTCTGAAGAGATAGCATAGGATTTTAACAAAACAATCAAAATTATTAATTCTCATGATTTTAAAGTGAAGGGAGAACGATGGTATGAAAATTGTGCTTTGCTTATTTTTTTCCAATTCTGAGCTGATAAATGTTTGACACAAGTTGAAAACAATACCTTTGGAAACCTGTAGTGTCTTTATAAGAAGATCACTTTACATATGCAGCTATCGGGCTAGGAAGATTTCAGAGATCCTTACAACAGAAACTCTTGTGTTCTAAATAGATAGTACACTGTGAGCAGAAATTTACCACACAAACATTTGTTTAAATGATACTAAAACCACCATGTACATAAACCAAACTCAATAAAACCATTGAGGTAAGAAGTGTAAAGTGGCCACTCTTTTTATGGTGGCTGGTCAGGGTCATAATGACATGGACATGATTTGGTTTGCAAGAGTGAGTAGCTATTATGAAAAGCATTTTATAGACTCTTATAGTTTAGATGTGAGGTGTCTCTCAAAAGCTCATGTGTGAGACAATGCAAGAAGGTTTAAAGGAGAAATGATTGGGTATTATAGCCTTAACCTAATCAGTAAATTAATCCCTTGATAAGGATTACCTAATAGAGTGTAGCTCAAGGAGGCAGGATCATTGGGAGTGTGCCTTTGAGGTATATATTTTGTCCTTGTGATGGAGTAGTGTCTCTCTCTCTCTCTCTCTCTCTCTCTCTCTCTCTCTCTCTCTCTCTCCTCTCTCTCTCCTTGCTTCCTGGTGGTCATGTCCTGAGCTGCTTTCCCCCACCACAGTCTTCCACTATGCTGTTCTCCCTCACTTTGGCCCCAGAACAAATGGACAGCTATCTATGGACTGAGACCTGAAACCATGAGCACCAAAATAAATTTTTCCTCTTCTACTTGTTCTTGTAAAGTCTTTTGGTCACAGTGACAAAAAAAAGTCAACTGAAACAGACCAAACATAAAATAAAAGTTCTCTACCAGTACTTGTGAGATACTGAATTAAGAAAGATAATATGGAAAACCTGGGGAAGAAAATGTTTATACATTGGAGGGGCAGCTTCATGTTGCCAAGTAACTTCTTCACTCCATGTGCCCTCCCCTGAGGTAGACAAGCAACGCCCTGACAGAGAGCATGCAGAGACTCAGCAGTCCTAGAGTCTTTCTAGTCATTTTATTGGACCAACAAGTTTATGGATGCACAATATTATTACTAGTATTTAAAGCTGAGATAGAATAGGAGAAATAAAAGACAGGTAGAGCAGACACATAAAGGAAAGACAAGGTAATTTAATCTTAATCTGAGTTTTCACATAGACTATTGGGCCTGTGACTCCCCAAACTATTCTCTGTCCCTGATCTGTTACTCCCAAATTTCTTAAATCCTAAATACGGAAATCTTACCATTACCCATAAATTAATCCATTTATGAGAATTAACCTGTGCACTGTAAGTTAACATACCAATAAAAAGATTAAGAGAAATATGACGTTTTAAGAAATCTATATTTTACAGAAATTTCCAGCATTATCTATTGGTCCAATAATGAAGACCATGTCAGCCTAAAGATCCTGATAATGTACAGATCACCTAAACACTCTGGTAATCATCAGACTTGACATCTCTACATATATTCCCCTATCTACCTTCCACCAAATTTTCTTTAACAGGAACCCTCCACACACATCCCCCACTCTTGAGATGGTTCACATCCTCCCTTGAATATGTATTCGTTGCTTTCCTAAATAAGTCTCTATGCTGAAATTCTTTTTTCAAAATACGTGTCAAGGACCCCACTTGTCCTAAATGGGCAATTCTTCACCACCTTCTTCCATAGTTCTCTCTCTTCTCTGATGATAAAGCCATACTTGCAAGATGTCTTGAAGGCAAAGCTCTTGCTGGCATGCCATTTTTGCCACAGAAGAAGAGTTGTCTCCAACAAAGGGTCCAGTGAGTTCTTTGAGAGAAGAGGAACTCTACTCAAGACCAGCAGGGTTCTTGGCATTTGTGATGAAAAGGAATTCAGCATGCACTAGTCAGAGTCACAGACATTGTTCAGCAAACTTGGTACATGTTTAAGGGAGAAGAAGGATCATCATAAGAAAGAATCACCTTTGGGGGTAAAGCAAAGAATACTCATTCAAGGGACAATGTGGGCCATCTGAATGATAGGTTCAGTTTGAGGGGTTCCTGGCTCTTCTTTTAAAGTAAATTTAGAGAGGGGTGGGTAGAGAAAAGTATATAGGAATGATATCAGTACACTGATCTCAGAACAGTTTTTGATGGTCTTGCCAGTCTCTCAATCTTTAGGCCAGTGTGGTCTTCATTATTGTAGAGAGGGAAGATGGGAGGGGAGAGGAGGGGGGATAGTAGGGGATAGGAAAGACAGCAGAATACAACAGTCACTAATATGGCATTATGTAAACATTGTGAATGTATAACTGATGTGATTCTGCAATTTGTATTTGGGGTAAAAATGGAAAAGCATAACTCACATGAATCAAATGTATGAAAGATGAAAAAAAAATTATTTGATCAATATATACTACTAGAAACAATGATCAATATATAGTATTAGAAAGTCCTCTTAATTATAGGTTCTTCAAGATATTTTATGTGTCTTTGCTTATAATATTTATTTAGGGTGTGGTTAATTACCAGAGCACAGGCAAACATACAGATTTCCCAGGGATTGGAATTATTTGCAGGAGAGATTGGTATCGGGAATGACATGCCTGGAAATGTACACAGAACTTTTGAATTAAAACCTTATTCCCTTTTCCTTCCTTTATTTCCTTTCTACCTATTTCTTATTTCTTTTGCCCTACCTCATTCTCACCCCATAAAGATCTGCTTATTTTACCTATTGCAGTGACTTATAATTGCCTTCTTCTATTTCCATATATAGTTCTTCATGAATTGAAGTTCTGCTAAGTACAAATTATAGAGATGTGTGCTCGAGGGTATAAAATAATGAACTCCATTACACATGTCCTGTTCACTCCCTAACCAACAATATTTTTTGAAGAGTACATGAATTGTTGATGGAAGAAACCTGGTTTAACTCTAATATACAATTTGAGCTAGATCTGATGTTAGTTGATATGAAATGGTAGGTGTCAGAAATGTAACAGAATTAAATTCAACATAAGAAATATATTTTTTCTACTAATTGGGAAATGCCAGACTTTTCAATGGCAGTGGCAGAATACTTCTATCAAGGTCCAAAAGTGTCAGCCACTAGGAGAACAAAAGCAGTTTCTAGGAGTCTTGGGAGGATCACTAACCTTGTCTAACCTTGACCAGCTGGGTGGGCTTCCATGCTATCAGAAAAATCAGATAAATGTAGAACTGCAAAGGGAATAAGACCCTTTAGTGGGACTTCTTGCATGAGCAGAACAGAGACACTGCACTGACCAAGAGTGTCAAATTGACTCTGAACAAACAAGGGGGCAAGTTTTATTTCTGTGTAAGAGTGGCAGTGTTAGGTAGGAGTTCAGGGACACCAAGATGGAAGAGACAGGGTATAAGAAAGAGGCTGCTAGGGCTGGGGTTGTGGCTCAGAGGTAGAGCACTCGTCTCGCACGCGCGGGACCCTGGGTTCGATCCTCAGCACCACATAAAAAAAAATAAATGAGTGAAATAAAGGTATTGTATCCAATTATAAAAATAAAATAAAATAAAGAGGATGCTGGAGGATAAGGAGAGGAGTCCTGTTCTTGTTTACAGTAAATCCCATTACCATCACAACTCCTGCCACCAAGGACTTATCACCACGATAACTCCTTCCACAGGTTCAAATTTCAAAATGACCAACTGGAGTTAATTAGGTTTTCTAAAGTAACCAGTGTGGAGAAAAATGGAAAATATTCTAATCGGGTATTATAAGGTAACCAATGGGAGCAAATGGGATAAGGTCTTCAGTTGGGTCTATATCCGGGAAAAGAACACCCAGCAACTCAGAATACAAGACTCAAATTTCCAGACATTGGGGCCTTGAACCCCCCACTCTCTCTCTCCCCACCCCCAACTCTGTTCTACCTAATGGAATGCTATCCACCTTCAATAAATCTGTACTTTGCCTGTTACTTCTGTGTGTCTTGCTCAATTCCAAAGACCTGGACTTGCTGGACATCCTAATATTAACAGTAGGGGTGGGCTAGAGTTTAGGAATGTTAACTGGTTTTAGGTGACCTAAGGCATTTTCAACCTGGGCCTGGGAATGTGTCATTTTGATGGCTCCTCAATGGTATTTTATCCTGTATGTTGTTTGACCTTGGACAGCTATAGTGAAGTATCCTGGTCTTAATAATGCAGTCTGTTTTTTGAGACCAGTGAGACTGAGAGTGAATGAGTACGAGGTTAGGAAAAGGCCCACGTCATGCTGTTTATATCTAATAAGCCTGTAGGAAAGCAGGGGAAAGCACATACTCTCTTTTAATGGCCACCAGGCTGTGAGTTAAGGCCCAGGCGTGCACTTACCCTTTTCAGGGGAGCCTTTCTCACAACCACAGACACACACTGGAGTGATGACACCCAAATGGCAAAGAGAGTACAGTGGCAAGTTGTTCTCCTTGACACAAACTAAAAATCCTCTGTCCAACAAAAATGACTAAGCCTCAGTAAGCCAACAGGACTTGGGTTGTTTCATTTTGAGGTTATCCCCACCCCTCTCTTCCCTGCTCAGTGTCAGGGTAGTTATGGACAGTCTTTCAGTCAATGGACAGGACTGACCTATTTAGGAACTTTATTAAAACACCCTCCTCAGAGCAAAGCCAAAAATTTCTCTGTAGTTCCAGTATTTTGAAAAAGTCTCCATTCGCAGGATATTGTGGCTATTTGATTAAATGCAGAGATTAGCATTAAAGGAGTTGAATAAAGGGAAATAAACCCTGCCTTCAGCATATTAACAAAATGATAGATAGATGCATACAGAGATAAATAGATAGATATTCTTTTAAGTACATTGGAGCTGCTCATCACTTGAGTTGGGGTAAATAAAGCCTGGCCAGGATTTTTAAAGGGAATGCTGGGAGAGAAGATGATAATAGGAAACTATTTATTAAAACTTTATATATTTCTGAATATCAGAAAAGCTTCATATAGGTAGGTGCAAAACAGTTCCCAAAAGCAGGAAAGATGGAGGAGGTGATGAGGCACTAGTCACTTACTCCTGACTGAATGGGAGTCCTTACATAAGCAAGAAGTAAAAGCAAAACTTGTCTTGTAAACTGCTTGAGGTTTGAAGGCAATCTCTACACAGATATGCTTGGCAAAGACTGTAAGATAAATGACACAAAGAATTGAAAGAAATCTTACAGATAACTGGCAGGTCACTAAATCATACTAATCAGAACGACCTCTAGAAAGTCAGGCTTAAAAAGAAAAACAAACATTTTTAAAAATGAAAATAAGTGAGCAGAAAACATAGCTACATAATGCAGGGAATATAACATTTGTAGAATTTGTCCTGAAAAGTATCTGTGATACTGTAAAACATATATTTGGTCTTCCTCTCTGTTCCCTGGCTCCTGAAATGGCTTGACTTCTCCAAAGTGATAGATTTATTTTTTGATGCTGAAGAATTGACTGACTGCTGTCAGCCATGAGGTAGCTTTAGAATGGGGGCAATCTGCTATTTCCAGGCAGGGTTCCAGTATTGGGATTTTTCAGACCCATCTCCCAACTTTTTGGGAAGAAGAAAGAGGCTTCTGGGTAACTGAGCATATGGAGATTTTTAGAAGGTGTTGCTCCCAGATAAAGCATGGAAGTTCTATAATCTCCCATACCTTATCCTACACATGTCTTCATCTGAACTCTGTTTAGTATTCTCTATAATACACTGATACACACAAGTGTTTCTCTGAGTCCTGTGAGCTACTCCAGCTAATTAGCTAAATTGAAGGAGGAGGGCTGGGGATGTGGCTCAAGCGGTAGCGCGCTCGCCTGGAATGCGTGCGCCCGGGTTCGATCCTCAGCACCACATATAAACAAAGATGTTGTGCCCGCCGAAAAAACTAAGAAATAAATATTAAAAATTCTCTCTCTCTCTCTACCTCTCTCTGCCTCTCTCTCTCTCTTAAAAAAAAAAAAAAATTGAAGGAGGAGAACTTAGGAACCCTGATTTATAGCTGCTTGGTCAAAACATTCATAAAATAAACTTGCAATTGGCATTTAAATTATAAGGGGGAAGATGTAAGCAACTGAGTCTTCAAACTGTGTACCATGAGGGAACTACACCATTAACATAGATCAGATATGTCTGTATCTTTCTACAATAAATTCACAAGCTACATCAATTTTTTTTTTTTTTTTGCTTTTACTGGTACAATATAGTTATACATAATATTTGGGTTTATTTTGACACAATCATACATGCATGAACTTTAATTTACTCCATTTCAATTTCTTGGTGCCCCCTCATTTCACTTCCCCCTTTTCCCTTCCCCTATTTCTCTTCCTCTACTGTGCTAGTCTTATTTGTGCTCATTTATTTATTTGTTTGTAATTGATGCTTAAGGGTAGAATTCATAAGGGTAGAATTCACTGTGGTATATTTACACATGCTCATAGCATAGTTTTGTCAAATTCAGTCATTTCCTCCCCCATCCCTCCTCTCTCCCACTCAATCTCCTTCTAATCCACTGATCAATTTAATTTGTTGCAATTTACCCAGTACTCGTGGGTCACTTGGTAGCCATAAGACAAGCAATCACAGTTTCTTTTATTCCATTCTTAATTACTAGTATCTCTTAATACTCAAGTCACACATCATATTTCATATAATTATACATAGATACAAAAAGGCAAAAAAAAAAAAAAAAAAAAAAAAGGGTTAAGGCAGCCATAGGTTTCAAAGAGGCTGCAGGGAGCAAAGGTTGAGAGCCACCAGAGATGCAAAAGAGTCACAGCAGGTGGTCAGGTAAGATTACAATTAAGTCCCAGAATTTGTTCAGGGCACCAAGCTGTGAAAGCATGGAACTTATTCTAGGCCAGGATCCCCAGGGAAGACACTGTTGAAGTGTCAAGCAGGGAAATCCAGCTGAGCTGAAGCTCTGGGGACAATCAGGTCTTCCCTGTCAACCTCAGGAGGCATTCACCAGATGGTTGGATGATCCATCTGTGTGTATGTTCCGCCATATCATGGTTCTAGGTATCTCTACTTTTGTGTGTTTCAGGTAAGTGGGTTACCTATGGTGAGACTGATGTGCTGGTGGGCCTAGTTTTTCTTTTGTGAGTTTGATAACCTTGTGCATCCAAGTACTTTTTATTTAATTTGGCCATTTTTGTTAACAATTTACAACTGCTTTACAAAATGGAGTAGAGATAGACACAGCCTAATAAATAACTCTTCAATACAGAGAAGGGCATAACCTGCTCTCTATGCTATTGGTTTTGGCCCTATCTCCACTATTTATCTGGAAGTGGTTGCAGAACAGGATGAAATGAGAGGACCCCCACCACCACTGTAGAATTAATTTCTTGATTAGTCATAGAAAGAAATCACTACTTGTACTTGTGAAGCCACACAAGTGCTCTATATTGTCAGTAGGGGAAACTGAGTTTGGTTAGTTTGTTCTTATGTCAACAGAGTACCCAAAATAAATAAGCAAAAATTAGAAAAACAAACCCAGAAACCTGGGAAAGAAAACAAATTCAGGGTAGGTAAAGACTCTAACATCAGTGTTATCACAGAATATTATCTAAAATACTCAGTTCTCAAATTAAAATGTTATTAGATATATAAAGAAACAGAAAAAAAATAGATAATGTCCCATGGGGTAAATACAAGTCAGTAAGTAGAAGTCTTGTTTCTGAAGGTCAACTAAGAGGGACTCCAAGATTGTGTTGGGGATAAAATCTTTAGTCTTTGTTGGGTATCAAAGTAGAATGACCTTGGTAGTAAAGTCCTTATAAAACCTATGGAGAAACCCATATGCTCAGTTGGCTAGCAATCTGTCCTGTATAATTGCCCCTGTTCATAGGCACCTGCAACACTCCATTCTGCCACCACCAAGTGCATGAGAAATAAAATGTTTCAACCCTCTCCATTGAGTCTCCCATATTCTTTCTTTGGGATCAGAAAGAAGTCTGGGACCTTTGCAGCCCTGGGTTTGGACATCTTGAGATGGCTTAGGTTTTAAAATCAATAGATTTTAAGTCAATTTGTGCACACCCATGCAAACAATGTATACCATGCAAACCACACCTACACATTTAAAAAAATATGATAATATCTGACCAAATAGAAAAATAAAAAAGACATAGATAAATAGGAACTGGTAGAGATTCCGGAGTTGGAAAGAATAATAACTACAATAAAAAATTACTACTGATGTCACCATCCTGTGTCCCCAAATTACTGATAGCCTGCTGATCTGTAGTTCTGACTGCTTAGGATGTTGCTTGCTCTGTGAGAGGTGCCAGTAATCATGTGCTTCCAACTGCAGACTATCCAATTATCACCTACCAAATGAATTCCAGAATGGCTTGATCTGATTCAGGCACCATGTTGGTACTTCAGACAGCCTTTGGATTCATTATAATCTCTGTATAATGATGAAAAACACACCCAACAAGTAAGAATCCAAACAAACCACAAACAAACAAAAAATCTTCATATATTTTTAATACAATGTAGATCACAGGAAAATCACTTATCTCAAAGTTGAAACAAATAAGCAGATACAGATAATAGCAACATACCACAACAAAAACATACAAGCTTGATATCTCCTGGGAGCCAGTACCAAATAGGAAAGCCTGTAGTAAATTAGAAATTTCTATTGACTCAGTGTAAAGAAGTCTGAGAATTAAAACACTAGATATACCCAGTCATTGGGTCCCCTATGCTTTTTGAGTTTTATCTACAGGTGTTCAGCCACGTTCTCAGAGTCACTATCAGAGAGAAACCACTTCATGCTTCTGGCAAGGTGTCATGGTTTGGATGTGAGGTGTCCCCCAAAAGCTCATGTGTGAGAAAATGCAAGAAGGTTCCAAGGAGAAATGATTGGGTTGTAAGAGTCTTAACCCAATCAGTGAGTTAATCCCCTGATAGAAATTAACTAAGTGGTAACTGAAATGGTAGAGTGTGGGCCATGGCTTTGGGTATATATTTGTATGTGGAGAGTGGAGTTGCTTTCTCTGCTTCTTGATCACCATGATGTGAGAAGTTTCCCTTTACCATTGGCTCCTGCTGTGATGTTCAGCCTCACCTCAAGCCCTGAGGATTGGAGCTGGCTTTCTATGGACTAAGACTTTTAAACCATGACCCTCAAATAAACTTTTCCTTTTCTATAATTGTGCTGGTTGGGTCCTTTAGTCACAGCCGTGAGAAAACTGACTAAAACACAGGAAAACGTGGAAAGAAAACACTTTAAAATACACCATGACATATTGTTCTTTTCAACAAGGTCTTCCTTCAGGAGAAACCAACCAGAATCTAGCCTTATGGGGTTTTATCAGAGCCTCACTGACCTCAGAGAAGAGAAATAGCCAATTCCAGTCCCTTGTAGCCATTCTGTCCCACTTAAGGAGTGAGGGTCTGAGAAACATGTGAGTTCACAGAATGAGGCACAGCTCTATGGAGTGCTTCAGCTCTCTCTCACTTTACCACATCATTAAAGACTATTTATAGCAGTTCCTTTTATCTACCACATCATGTATGATATCAAGAAAAAAATAGAAGGTATACTAAAAGGATAAAAGACACATTTTGATAAGACAGAAGCAGCATTAGAAGCAACCATAAAAGGGAAGTTGGAATGAACAGACTGAGAACATAAACCATGATTAACTTGCTCAGCCCTCTAGTAAAGTAAACAGCATGCAAAAACAGAACAGATGGGAAATGCAAACAGGATAGAAGAGAATCAAAGAAATATTCTAAGCAATAATGACAAAATTTTCTTCAAATTAATGTCATCTACCAAACCATAAAGCAAAGAAGCTCATAGAACAGCAAAAAGAATTGAAAAAGGGAAAGCAAAGTAAACACAAACTTTATCTAAGCATATTCTTATATAACTACAAAGCTAAAAAAAAAAAATCCTGGAAGAAGCATACTGCTTTCAATGGGTTGTTGAATTCAATTTTCCAGTGTACTAGTCAGCTTTCCATCACTATAACAAAATACCTGAGAAAATAAATTTATAAAAAGAATTTACAGTTTGAAAGCTTCCATCTAGTCCTTGACGTTTTGTTGTTTGGAAGTTTGTGATTACAGGTTAAACCTCCTTATTAGTTACAATGAAATTTTTCTATTTTTTCATAATTCAATCCTAGTAGATTTTATGTTTCTCAAAGTGTATCTATTTCTTCTAGTTTATTCAAGAAGTTGGCAATATAATTACCCATAGTATTCCCTTTCCATTCTTTCTATTTCTGTGGCATTGCTTGAAATTTCCCTTCTTTAATTTGTGATTTCAATTATTTGAATATTCTCTTATTTTTAACTTAGTCTAGTTGAGACTTTGTCAAACTTGATCTTCTTTGAAAACTGAATCTGAGTTTTGTTGATTATTTTTTCTATTCTATTTGATTTATTTCTGTTCTAATTATTTATTATTTCCTTCTACTTGCTTTGGGTATAAATTTTTGCATTTTGTTTGTTTTCTCTAGTTTCTTAAGCTATAAAATTAGATTATTGACTTCAGATTTTATTTTTAATGGATTATTTTTTAGAGCAGTTTTAGGTTTAGAGCAAAAGGGACATAGATTTGTTTCATGCACTTCCTATTTCTACACAAGCATAATTTCACTCATTATCAACGTCCACTGTCAGAGTGGTACATTCATTACCTATGTTGACACATCATTATTACCCAAAGTTCATAGTAGGCATTAGGATTTACTACTGTATGTCATATATTCTATGGGGTTGATCTATATTTACTAGTGCACTATTATCAAAATACTTAACACTGCTCTAAAAATCCTCTCTGCTTTACCCATTTGTCCTTCCCTTGAATCTACTAACCTCTGGCAGCCACTGAGTTTTTCCTAACATCTTCAGTTTTTCCTGTCCCAGAATGTCATATAGTTGGAATTACAGAGTATATAATACTTACAGACTGGCCTCTTTCTCTTGGAAGTATGCATTTAAATTTCCTGTATGTCTTTTCATGGCTTGATCATTTATATTTGGTGCTGAATAAGATTACATTATCAAGAAGTACTCCAATTTGTTTATCCATTTGCCTACTGAAGGACATGTTGATTGATTCCAAGTTTTGTTAATCATGGATAAAGCTGCTATAACCATTTTTGTACAGGATTTATTTGTGTAGATAAGTTTTGTGTTTCTATGGTATTGGTTGTAATGTTTCCTCTTTATGTTCAGTTTTTTAAAGAAATTACCAAACTCTCTTCCAAAGCATCTGGCTGTGTCACTAACAATGAATGAGAATTTCTGTTGCTCCATGTATTTCCTTGCTAACATTTGATGTTGTAAGTGATCTGGATTTTGGCTAGTCTGGTGTGTGTAATAGTACCTCTTTATTTTCATTTTCATTTTCCTGAAGACACACAAAGTGAATTTAAAGTTTCTCTGTGTCTTTTCCTGAATTGATGGATAAATCGTTGTTTTTGTTTGTTTGTTTTTGTGTGTGTGTTTGTTCAATAATATCTAATTATCTAAATGTACCTTAGTTTATATATTCATTACATACTTAAGGACATCTTGATGGCTTCCAAGTTTTGGCAGTTATGAATAATGGGTCTATGTCCATTTGTGTACAGGTTTTATGTGTAAATATTTTTTTTTTATTCTTTTGGATAAATACCAAAGAGTTTGATTGCTGGCAAAATTTTTTTGTTTTATAAGAACTGTAAAACTGGGATCCTAATTAGAATAAGATTTGCTCCATGTTTAATATATTATATTAAATTTGATATATTGTAAATATATCAAAATAGACTCTACTATCATGTAAAACTAAAAAGAACAAATTAAAAAGAAAGAAAGAAAGAAACTGTGACATTGTCTTCCAAAATGGCTGCATTTCATCTAGCAATGGAAGAGAATCCCTGTTGCTGTACATCCTCATCAGCATCTTGGGATGTCAAGTATTCTGGATTTTGCCTATTTTAAAAGGTATGTGTGTGTGTTTTGACTTGCTTTAATTTGCAGTTTACTAATGACATATGATGTTGGGCATCTCTTCATGATCATTTGACATCTACATTTTTTTTTCCAGTGAAGTATCTATTACAGTATTTGACCGATTTTATTAAATTGGAGTTATTGTTTTTCTTATTGTTGGGTCTTAAGGGTTCTTTATCATGAATCTTTTTATCCTTGTCTTTTAATTCTTTTATTATTGTCTTTTTCAGAATAGAAAAAAATTAATCTTAATAAAGACTATGTTATCAAATTTTAAAATGTATCATTCATTTAGTATTATATTAAAAAGTCATCACCAAACCCAATGAAATCTAGATTTTTCTCCCTTATCATCTTGCGTGTGTTTTATAATTTTGTAACTTACATTTAGGGCTTTGATCAATTTAGAGATAAATTTTGTGAAGGATATAAATTCTGTTTCTATACTTTTTTTGCACATAAATTTCAGTTATTCCAGGTAAATCATTTTTTTTTTTTTCAAGAAAACATCTTTTCTGGCTAGGCTTGGTGGTACATGTCTTTAATCCTAGTGACTCGGGAGAGTGAAGCAAGAGAATTGTAAGTTTAATGCCAGCCTGGGCAACTTAGTGAGACCGTCTCAAAATGAAATATCAAAAGGGCTGGGCTGTATCTCAGTGATAGAGTGCTCCTGGGTTCATTTCTAAGTATTGAAGAAAAGAAAAGAAACTGCTTTCTATGATATCTGGCCATGTTTTTTATTTTTTTCTTTTTATAAAATAGCAGTTGCCTATATTTATGTGGATCTATTTCTACACTCTCTATTCTGTTCCATTAGTCTCTTTGTGTATTCTTTCAACAATACAACATTATTTTTGTTACTATAGCTTCATATTAAGTCTTAAAGTCAGGCTGTAGCATTCCTCCAACATTCTGCATTTGGCATTTGGATAGTACCAGTTTTTTCACATCTCAATACAGATTTTAGAATCCATAAAATCTTAGAATCAATAAAATCTTGTGGAATTTTAATTTGGATTTCATTGAATCTGTAGATCAAATTGAGAAGAACTGACATCTTGTCAGTATTGAGTATTCTTATCCATGAACATAGGATATTTCTCCATTTATTCATTTTCTTTGATTTCTTTCATTAGAGTTTTGTAGTTCTCTTCATATAATTCTCATACATACCTTATTAGATTAATACTCAAAAGTCAGTGCTAATGTAAATGGCATTGTTTTTAATTTCAGGTTTCGCTTGTTGCTGATGTAGAAAAAAATGACTTATATTTTAACCCTGTCTTAAGTGACTGACTTGACCCTATATCTTACAACCAGGCTATAATTCTTTATTAATTGCAGTAGTTTTTGTTGATTCTTATTTCTATTTTCTAAATAGAAAATTATGTCATCTGCAAAAATACACTTACACTTTTCCCCTTCCTAATCAACATATCTTTTTTTCATGTCTTTATACATGTACTTTGTGGGGGTTTTTTTGCACTACAATTCTTACTACACATATATACAACATTTTTTTCATATCTCTGTTTGTATAGAAAGTATGTTGACACCCAATTCAAGTCTTCATACATGTTCTTTGGATAATAATGTCCATCACATTCCACTGTCCTTGGTAATCCCCTGCCTCCTCCCTTTCCCTCCCTCCCCTCTTCCCTATCTAGAATTCATCTATTCTTCCCATGTTCCCCCTCCCTACCCCACTATGAGTCAGCCTCCTTATATCAGAGAAAACATTCAGCATTTGTTTTTTTGGAATTGGCTAACTTCACTTTAGCATTATCTTCTCCAATGCCATCCATTTACCTGCAAATGCCATGATTTTCTTCTCTTTTATTGTTGAGTAAAATTCCATTGTGTATATATGTCACATTTTTTTAATCCATTCATCCACTGAAGGGCATCTAAGTTGGCTCCACAGTTTAACTATTGTGAATTGTGCTGCTATAAACATTGATGTGGCTGTGTGCCTGTAGTATGCTGTTTTTAAGTCCTTTGGGTATAGACTGAGGAAAGGGATAACTGGATCAAATGGTGGTTCCATTCCCAAATATCCAAGGAATCTCCATACTGCTTTCCATATTAGCTGCACCAATTTGCAGTCCCACCAGCAATGTATGTATCCCCCATATCCTCACCAATACTTATTTTTTTTTTTTGTCTTGGAGCACTAATCTCTAGGGTACATAAAGAACTCAAAAAGCTAAGCACCAAAAAACCAAATAATCCAATCAACAAATGGGCCAAGGACCTGAACAGACACTTCTCAGAAGAATATATACAATCAATCAACAAATATATGAAAAAATGTTCATCATCTCTAGCAATCAGAGAAATGCAAATCAAGACTACTCTAAGATACATCTCACTCCAGTCAGAATGGCAGCTATTATCAACATATCTTTTATTTCATTTTCTTATATTTTTTTATTAGTTAAATTAGTTGAATTCCTAGTATAATGTTGAAAAGCAGTGATGAGGAGACATTCTTGCCTTCTTTCTGATTTTAGTGTCATAGCATCTAATTTCTCACCAGTAAGTACAATGGTAGCTTTCAGGTTTTTGTAGATATTAGTTATCAACATGCAGAAATTACCTTTATTCCTATTTTTTGAGGGTTTTTATTGTAAAAAGATTTTGGATTTTGTCAAGTGCTTTTTCTCCATCTTTTTATATAATTATGTCACTTGTAGGCAGTTTATCATTAGATATTTTTTTTTATAAAAACCTATCTAGTTACTCAATCTATGTCTAGAGTTTAATCCATTTATATTTAAAGTAATTGTTGAAAAATAAAAACATACTATTGCCATTTTGTTGTTTCTATTTTGTTGTTCTCTTGCTCCTCTTTTTCTATTGTGTTCTTTTGTGAGTTAAAAAAAAGTTTTTTGATAGTGATATGTATCCTTTTAAAAAACATTTTGTCACATTTACATATTTATCATATTTAAAATAATTGACAATATGGATAATTTTCTTTATAATCTTAATGCTGATATCACATAAGAAAATTAACATTTATTGAAGAACTCCATTTGTGTTGTTACAACAAAATACCTCAGACTGGGTAATTTATAAACAACAGATTTAAAATTTTTTTTCCTAACAGTTCTGGAGACGGAGAAATTCTAAATCAAGGCACTGGCAGGCTTGGTGTCTGGTGAAGGCCTCTTTCTCATAGATGGCTATTTTGATTTCTTTTTCTTTTGAATAACTTCTTTTGATATTTTCTTTGATTACCATGAGGCTTACATAAAGCACCTGATAGTTGTAACTGTCTACTTTAAGCTAATGACAGCTTCAATTGTCTACAAAAACTATTTATTTTTGCCTCTTCCCATCATATACTTTGTTATCAATGCCATAAACTACATTTTCATATATCATATAACCATTGACATGGATTTATATATTATTAATTTTTGTCATTTATATTCTATGCACAACATTAAAATAATGTAGGGTAGTATATTCATCCACATACTTACACTTAGTTGAAGGCTTCATCTCTTCTTATGAGTTTTATTCTCTATCACCCTTTTATCTTAGCTTGAAGGACTCAATTTAATGTTTTATAAAGCAAGTTTAACAATAATAAGCTCCCTCAACTTTCATTTATCTGTAAAACCCTTAATTCTTCCTTTGTTGTTGAATGATAGCCTTTCTAGATACAGAATTTTTGATTGACTTTTTACTTTCAGAACTTTGAGTATGTTATCCCATTCCTTCTGGTTTCAGAAATCCATCAATAGTATCATAGTCTCTTGTATACATGAGATACTTTGCTGCATTCAGATTGAGTTTCAAACTTAGTACACATTGATTATAATGTGTCCCAGTGTGTTTATCTTTTTTGGAATTCTTTAAACTTTTTGAATTTGTATGTCTATTTCTCTTCTTAGATCGGATATTTCTAGCCATAATTTCTTCAAATATACTTTTTGAACCTTTTTCTATGTCTTTTTCAGAATTCCCAGTTGCATATATTGGTTTAATTTGTAATATTCCTTTAGTCTCTCAAGTTCTCTTCCCTTTTCTTATTTTTTTTCCTGCTCTCACTTGATGTCTTCAAGTCTCCTGATTCTTCTATGTTATCAGAATCTGCTATTGAATCAAGTCTAGTGAATTTTTCAGTTCTGACATTTTATTTTTCAGCTCCATAATTTCTATTTGGTTCTCTGTTTCTCTTTGTTGATAGTCTTATTATGTTACTGCATGGTTTTCCTTCTTTTTTATTCTTTGAATATCTTTATGACAGTTATTTTGAGTTCTTTGGTAGATAATCTTGGATATGCCCATCTTTAGGGTCATTTTCTAAAGTTTAATACTGTCCTTTGATTGGATCATGTTTCCTTCTCTGTTTCTTTGTGGGCCTTATAAACTTATACTGAGATTTGGGTATTTAAAATTAACCTCCTCTCCCCAAAACACATTTCACTTCATGTGTAGTAAAACTTTCAGCAATAAGCCTAGCTAGAGGTTTTAGGATCTCCTCCAAATTTTCTCTTTCCCCCAGTGACTGCCTATGGAACTTCAGTTCTAAAACACTTTATGCTTGCCTCATGGCTTCTAAATTATGCCACCAGTCCTCCAAGTCAGATACAACTGAAATCATTCCCTCTAGACATGCAAGAATGTTGGACAGATGATCTACTATTTTGTTTCCAACCCACTTTCACATAGTTTCAGTTATTAGAATATCATCTGTAAACAGTATTAAAAATAACAATCCTTAAGACACAAATATAAATCCTTAAGACACAATAGTGGTTACTTGGAACCCCAATTAAAAATTGGTCTGTTTTATACTCTCCCAATAAACACCAGCAGAATAGAAGACTAGACCAAAGAAATTCTTTTTCAGATCCAAGTTAATAAAAATTCTGTTTTCAATTGAAAATGCTGACATTACAGTAGCACAAGGCATCAAAGAAGGAATCTACTTTCTGTGGCAGGTGGTATGTTGAATTGCCACTGTAACCTGTCTTTCTAAATTGCATAAGAAAAAAAACAATTTTCTTTGTAAATACACGTCATTTCCTATTCAAAATATATTCTAGGAATAAATTAATTATTGTTGTAAAGTGTAATTTCATCTCACTCAGAAACCATGTGGAAATTTCAAGAGAAACAAACAAAATTTCCCAGAGTTGGTTGACTTGCTTTATTGAATGAAACCAGCTATTTTACTCACAGTAAGATTAAGTAGTCAGTGTTCAATTTTCAATATAACACTTGTATTTTCACCTAATATTTTCATATTAAAACAAAGGTTCTTTTCTTGTACTATTTTTCTTTTTATAAAATGCTTCAGAAAAACAATGTATATATTGCAAAATCTAAAAGTCTGAAGAAAACAAACCAATTTGATGGGGTTGTAGTAGGTGTCTCCTTATTTTTCAAAGCATATTTCATTCTCTCACAGTTAACAATGGAGTATATTTTGAGAAAAGTGTTGTTAAGCATTTAATCTTTATGTGAACATTATAGAGCAAATGTTATGATTTGTCCCCTTAAATTCATGCTGAAATTTAGTCCTACTGTGAGGTATGAAGAGGGAAGGACCTTTGGAAGGAGATTAGGATTAGATAACATCATTAGGGTATAGCCCCCACTGATTAAATTTTGGTGGCTTTAAAAGAAGAGAGAGAGACCACAGGACATAGACACACATGGACCTGTACACCTTGTGTTGCCATGTGATATACTGTATTTTTCCCAGCAAACCAGCACCAAATAAGGCACCTTGAATTTGAACCTCCAGAACCATGAACCAAAACAAACCACTTTCTTTTATAAAGTAGCCTGCCTCAGGAATCTCATTATCATAACAAAAAATGAAAAATATTGTATGCTTTAGATGGCTATGATGTCACTAGTTTATATAACCTTAAGGAACCATGTGGTCCCTTCACTGACTATGTTACAATGTAATTCATGACTGTCTACACACACACACACAAAAAAAAAAAAAAAAAAAAAAAAAAAATCTATTGAATTTTAAGTATTTTCACTTCCCAGATGAATTTTTGCAATAGCAGAATTTCTAAAATAAATCTTGAGAACCGAGTGCTTCAAAATAAATGTGGTATATAAATAACTCCATGGTAACTTTTATTGTGGGGCAAGAAGGGAGTGTAGTGAAGGAGCAAAAGCAATGCAGGCAATGCAGGGGCTGGAGACCCTGAATAAAGTGTTAACACAAAGCCAGAGCAGAAATGTGGAAAGAATGCCGGATCAGACAAGCCTCCAAATGGAGAATTAACTATACCACAAAATGAAAACTCAATGTTTGTATTTATTATTAAAGAAATTCAAAAGAACATAAATGTTCAAAGAATAAAAAGTTTGCAAATTAAAAAGCCATTGCTTAAATTTTTGCAAACCCATTTGCAGGTTTGTAATGAGGCAGACCTGGGTCTTAGCTCAGAGGCCATCACTTTCTTGATAACATTATCTTGGACTGTCACCATCGAAACCTCTTTTCTTTTGCACTTGATACCACAGTCCCAACTGGAAATTCCTCAACTCCAGCTCAGTTTTAGGTAGAACTGCAGTGTTCCCTTTCACTTCCTCTCCTAGTCTGGACAGCCTCAAAATGTAACTGGCAGTTGGGGTCTGGGAGATCTGTGAGCTCCTCCTGATGTGGAGGACCATACCAGTTACTTCCATTACTTCCTCATACCCATAGTTAGAGGGGCTCAAATGGTCAGATGGCATGGAAACAGTGTCCCAAATTCATTCCAACCAATGCTTGTTTTCCCAGAGCTCCTAAATTCTTTGGATTAACTGGGCATTTTTGAAAACAAATAATCATTCTGATTTCCATTTCAGTTGTTTTTATATATTTTATATATTTCCAGAGTGTCAATTGTGGACTAATACAACCAAAGAAGTGAAATAATGGCATTTGCTGTGGGCCAGGGTTTGTGATAAGCCATTCACTTGGGCTGGTTAAATTTTTATGAGAAAATTATATAAATATTTTAACTTAATTAGCCTTAAACTGGGAATGTTATTTTAAGTATATAGTCAAATTATTATCCTTTAGCAAAAGTGCAAAGGTTTAAATCTCTATTCTCATAGACATTTTAATGTAATTAAAATGTAATCGGTGGGGATGAGGTTATAGCTCAGCAGTAGAGTGCTCACCTAGCATGGGCGACCCTTGATCCTCAGCACTATATAAAAATAAATAAATTAATTAAAGATATTGTATCCAACTACAACTAAAAAATAAATATTTAAAAAACATAATTGGTAGGGGCTGGGGATGTGGCTCAAGCAGTAGTATGCTTGCCTGGCATGCGTGTGGCCCGGGTTCGATCCTCAGCACCACATACAAACAAAGATGTTGTGTCCATTGAAAACTAAAGAAATAAAAATATAAAAAAAAAATAAAAAAATTGGTAAATTCTTGCTTATTTTTTTGCATTCACTTTTTGTTTGAGACCATCATAAAAACATTAATCAGGCCCTAATATTACTTATATATGCAGCAGGGATAAAGTAATAAACATACCACTAAAGAATGTATACATCTGCACATTTTTAATATTTAAGGGGAAAATAATATAATTTCATAATTCAAATTTCATTCAACTTCTTTTAAAAATATTTTCTTAGTTTAATTCAAACATTTAATTTTGTTAACAAATAATCAGGTAAAATTTAAAAATCAGTAAGAGAAAGTAGATATGCATTACTAAATTAGGTGCAACAATTTTGTTTCTCTTCAGAACAGAGAGCAGTGTGCAGTATATATAGTTCATTCTTAATAAACCTGTCAAATTCCAACTACCAAAGTGATGAATTCTTTTAGCATATAAGATGATCACTTATTGAAGCTACAGTGATTCCTTGATGCCTATACTCGCCTGTGCATTAAATAAAGCCCATCATTTCTGGGTTGAATTCTTCCCCAACATTCACGGGCCTTTTTTGGACAAACGTATGTACATCATTCTCAAAGGTGGATCCTCATATATTATTATACAGATGCTCCTTGACTTAGGATGAGGTTATGACCAAATAAACTCATTGCAAGTTAAAAATACCACAAATTGAAAATGCACTGACTACACCAAATCTACCCAACATCCTAGCTTAGTAACACAGTATAGATTACCAGTTGTTTTCTCTTATGATCGTGTGGTTGCTTGTGAGTTGTGGGTTATGGCTGCTATTTAGCATTTCAAGAAAGTATCATACTGCATATTGATAGGCTAGGAAAAGATCAAAATTAAAAATTTAAAGAATAGTTTCTATTGAATGTGTATTGTTTTCATACCATCATGAAGTTAAAAAAATCCTTGGTTGAATGATAGTAAGTCAGAGACCATCTGTACCTTAAAATTCTCATCAGTATTTTAGGGAACACCAATATGGATATAGTTCTATGGTGGGCAGACTTTTAAGGTGCCTCCTAATCCCTTGGTTCATGAGCCTTATATATCCTTTTCACCTTGAGTGTGAGCAGGATCTTTGACTTGCTTCTAAGGAAGAAGTTATGGCACAGGTACAGGATGTCATGCTCTTGGTTACGGTGCATTACACAAGTCTCCCTTTCACTAGCAGGACTGCTCTAGAGTATGTCTCCTATACCACTTTGAAGAAGCAAGAAAACATGAATTTTACAACAATAAAGAACTGGATGTTTCCAATCATGACAGCAGAGGGGCAGATCCTTCCCTAGCTGAGTCTCCGTATGAGAATGCAGCCTTCTGGCTGACACTTGACTGCAGCTTTATAGAAGACCCAGTAAACTCATGCCTTGCCCCTGACACATAGAAACTGAGCCAGTGAACACATGTTGTACTAAATTGGTTACAACTCAAATAAAACTAATATGAAACCATAAGAAAAGACAGGTTTTTGCAAAAAAGATAATATACAGGGCATCTTTTCCATTTTAAAAAAGAACACAGTAAATTAGTAGTACCATGGCTAAATTTATATAGCCAATTGTCCTGTTTTGGATAAGCCATCTTATTAACACCTGTCAGGCACATGGCAGTTGATAAATGGAGAATGTAGCACCTTCTTATTATAAATGGCTATTGAACACACATGGTGGCTCCAGGTGGTTATTAACAACAAAAGTATTGACTAGAACAATTTTCATAGACATATGAATGTCTTGCTTTTCTAGTATGCAAATGTATCCTAATATAAAATGAACTTTAATTTTGGGTGCTCTAATGGAAACTAGAATCTTGACTAGAATGACAGATATAGTTCAGAAAATCTTCCCTTAACATAAATAAGCATCATTCTGAGGATATTTCAAATAGTAACAAGATGAGACAAGTAACTCGAGGAAGGGAGAGTTTTGCCTAAATCAGTTCAAAATCTAGAAAGGGGGCTGTAGAGCTTCAGTTTGAAATATGACTTTTGCCTTAATGAACAAAAAGAATGTTGGATGGTACCAAAGAATTGTGATAACTTTCAGGAAAAGAGGATCATAGGACTGTCAAGAAAAATTGACCTGACCACCCCCATACTTGAGGGAATCAAATTTAGGATTATGTTTTGGTCAGATTTACTTGTAGTGTTAATATAGTGTCTATATCTCAGCTAAGTTTAGTTAGAAAATACACATTTTTGTGAGATCATCAGGTAATCATTTCATTCTACAAAGACTATAATTACAAATTGCAAAGAAACAAATTATTGTATATCAAAATCCTCTACATATTTTGCTACCTATTAGTTTTCTTTCCCATTACTGAATTCAATAATAAAATTTCAGAACTGACACCAAACATTATTTTATCATTAAAATGTAAAAATCATTAGACCAAAAAGGTTATTTGTTTTTCTTTTTTTCCTCTAGGTATCTAATGCATTTTTAGCCACTTAGCTCTCATTCACAGGAAGATGGAAACCCTGCTCAGACCATCTGAGAAGCATTTCCTTTTTTACAAATGTCAGCTGGTGATCAATAAAAAAACAGGACAGATTTCTGCATAACACAAACACCAGAGTCCAACTTTGACTTTTATAAATTTCCATGTCACATTTTTAAGAGAGTAGGACTATAGTTCAAATTGTTGTTTGCATTTAAAACCTAAAATCATTAGGCAAATAACATCTTAGTTTTAGAAGAACAAGTGAGAACAGTCAGAAAGGGCCACACAGTGATTAAGGACTGCACTTAAGTCACTGCTACACAAACAGATCACGGAGGGGCCCTGAGCAGAGATTCCTGGCACCATGGCTGAAGCTGGGGTGGGCAAGTTGGTAGTGGTGCATGCCCACTGCCCAGACCTTGAGGGCCAGGGCTGGGTTTTCACCTATGAGAGCTTTAGGCTTAGAAAGTAAGTCATATTGTTACAGTATAAGTAAACCACAGCTACTGATCAGAAGAAGTACTCCTTCTGACTTTCACTGACAGTATTTTGCATGTTGAGTTCACTTTTCAGAGCAATCTCAGCATTGTCTCCAGCTTTTGAGATATCTGACTCATTCTTTTGATATAACCATCTCTGTTGATAAATACGTATAGCTATGGCAGTGACGCAGAGCAAGATAAATATCACCACTGCTACCACACCTGGTGAGAGAAAAGAAAGAGAACATACAAAGTTAGAAGATAAACTGTAAATTTCAACCTTGCCAGAATCTCTACTAGATGGTTTAAATCATATGTAATATTATATATATTAGTACATATAATATATATCTACATATGCACGTATGTATATGTGTATATACACACACATAATAAATTTTGAGGACAAATGGTATTATGACATTAAGTTTACATGGCAGATCTTAAAATGCAGATCATGATTGGATTTCAGTTAATGACTTCACATAATAAGTGCAGAAATACACAGGACCTCTTAGGCCATGTCCCACTTCGCATTAATACGCCAGGAAATTTTAATTATTTTAAAATAGAGTGCATAGCCTCATCATCACAGAGTAATTGTTTTTTTTACAAATATTTTAATAAAAATTTACTTTGATACTGATATGCTGTTGAATTAGTTATATAATAAGCATTTCATTCATCTCTGTGAGGCTCTTAGCTCCTGACATCAGTTATGCCAGTGGTCCTCAAGTCTGTTTAGACAACAAAGAACAAATAAGATCTATGGATATTCAGATTTTTACAAAAAGCTTGTCAGATGATTTTAATGTGCTGAAAGGATCGAGAACCATAAAGTTATACCATAGGAATGTTTACTCAAGCTATCCTATTAGTAAAGAATGAATATCAAGTCTATACTGAAATAAATATGTAAAAGGTCAGTTTTAAAGATGATTGGCACAGATATTAATTAATACCGCCAATAAGCAAGTGTCATATAACAAGTGCTATGTAAGTGCCTGCCTAGTTATACAAAAGTATTTGTACTATAAAATGAGGCTTCTTTTTCATACTCTGGGATAGACATCAGCAACTAAAATGAAGCCCAAAAACTCAAAGCTTAATTAGGTTTAACTAGTCAAAGGGATTCCTAAGCACAAGTATGAGAGGAAATAGTGTGCTCATTATTTGGTTTATATTCATAAATATCCATAACAACATTTTGTTCAATATACTTTGCATCCCTTTAGGAAACAAATAATCACATTGCTTTAGGTTCTTTTTTTTTTTCTTAGTTATAGGACTTTGTTTTAAGGTGAAATATCATATACAATTGCAATGTTAAAGACTGGTAAATCTTAGAACAATGATGGGGCTACTTGATTATAATTCCATGACATTACAGGAACTCCTCAGTATACCTTGGCCTTTTTATATGTGATAACTCTTTAACTATGACTTGGTTTATTACATTTAATGGGATACTAAAATAACTTGTCTGCACCCAAAGATTAAAATTATTTGAATAATCACTCAATGCATTTCATAAACTGTGTATCACTGATAGTGTTTTTTTTTCTTTTTTCTTTTTGGTGCAAGGGATTGAACTCAGGGGTACTCAAGCACTGAGCCACATATCCCCAGTCCTATTTTGTATTTTATTTAGAGACAGGGTTTCAACTGAGTTGCTTAGCCTTCACTGTTACGGAGGTGGCTTTGAACTGCCTAAACCTCCAGAGCCACTGGGATTACAGGTATGCACCACTGCGCCTGGCTTGTTAGTGTATTTTTTATATGAGCTTCTCTCTGCCTGCCTCATCTGTCTCTTTATCGATCTAACTGCCTATCTACAGTAAATGTCTCTTGGTAAGAAGCTCTCTGTGATCTCTGGTTTACCAGGTACAAATACTTTTTTTGGTTCATTCTTTCCTATACTGTTCCTTTTGTTTGCAAGAGGAGGAAAAGATAATTCAAAATGCAGAACATAGAGAAATCTATCCATGTCAATAATCCTTTATATGGATTAGGTATTTTTCATATAAGTCTAGTCTGTGTGTTCAATTAGTTCACTGGTGTTCAATGCACCCAGTGGTCTTCTAACCATCCAGCCATCAGCCACTGCCCAAACAAAAGGCAGTACAAGTACAAGTGAATCACAAAGCCTGATATACTCACCTTGTCAGGTCCCTGAGACCTGTGTTTTCTCCTTCTCCACCCATCTATGAGGAGCCAAGTAGGATTGCTCAAGGGAAGCACACTGGTATAACTTATTTACTTTGAAATTTTGCCAATGATATTTAGGCAAAAGCTCTAAAGATCCAAAGGCCTGGTATTTTGTGCTATCATCAGAATGAAAATTCACTTTGCTCTTTTAAATAAAAGGCACCAAGTTTGCAAATATTTTGACTTGGATTCCTACTTTGAAAATATAGAACACATTTATTTTAAACTAGTTTGCATTAGAATGGGTAATTTTCATTAAAATAAATTAGAAATGATTTGGGAGTAGTATTTAAATTCTAATATAAAGCATTTCTTTTAGATATAAATGATAAAAAACATTTATGGGATTTTTGTTTGTTCTTGGAATTGAAAATGGAGGTTATATTAAATAAGTTCCTCATACTTCAATCATTACAAAAATAAAAGTAGTTGAGATAGGGGTGAAAATGTTAATATCTTTACAGAGATTTTTAAAGTGTCTGAGTACTCTTCTAATTCTCTGACATCTAGATGAATACAGATAAACTACACAGACCCCATGTAAGCTGATATGCAGACCATATGAGCAATGGAGACCAAGTGGTGTCACCCAGCTCTCTGAGTTATGAACCTTATTTGACAAAGCAAAGGAATAGATTATAGTTTACTTCCTACTCACTAAGCAGAGTGTGCAATAGACTCACATTTCAATAGAATCCAAACAATTAAAATGGGATAGCTCAGTGGAATAGTACCTGCCTTCCATGTGCCAAGACCTGCCCATTCCCAACACTCCCCTTCCAACACACACAAGAATTAAAAAATTCTTTGAACTGTAAGAAGGGAGAATTGCACATTCATTTTTTGAGTTAGAACTTAATAAATTCTGTGTTAGTCACTATGTTGTTTATACTGTCACTTCTTCAATTCTAAATAACCTTGGAACTCTTATTCCATTAGCCCCAAAACACTTAAAAATAAAATTAAAAGCAAAAATCACACTGCTTGAAGCACCTAAACAATACAAATTGTTATTTTTCAAACATAAAAATATAAAACTATACTTCTTATTACTGTCTTTGGTGTTATATAACAATTTGAAGGCTCAGTGGCAATTCCAAGGAGCCATATAACCACTATTTTTAAAATATATATTATCTCCTATATCAAATAACAGTGATAGTTATTTTCAAATAAAAACTTCTCACTATTCTATAATGTTTTAGCTATTCTTCAGAAAATGTGCTTCAGTGGAACCATCAGTTCTTTTTACTGAGGACCTGAATTCAGAAAGTTACATGAAATATCAGGAAAATTTACAAGGCCTGCCATTGACCCCAGCAGTCTGAGCTGATTGCTATAGTGGTTTCTGGGTTATGCTAACAGCCGCATTACCTCCAATGACCGCAGAGTCACTTCTGTCTGCATTAATTAAGGGCTCTCCCTCATCAGTTGGTCCAGAATAGCCTACAGTAGAAAAAGGGAGGACAGAGCGAAGAGAAAAGAGTAATTCACAAACACTGGAACAACAAACAATTGTAGTGGGAGAAATGAACATGAAAGGAAGAACACAGGAGAGGGAAAGGTCAGATACCAAGTAGGTGAATCAACAAGCAGGACTAAGTAAATCTGCGAGATAGCAGTAGTGACACACAGAAAACAAGCACAAGGAGGTACCCACCTGAACCACCTGAGAGCCGGGGAGCGAGTTCCCGCGCTCTGGAGCCAGGCCCTGCGCCCACCGCGCAACGGGATCCAGCGGCCACTTGACCATGAACAGTGACCCGGGCAGGTCCGCCAAGGCGCAGCGCCGCCTTCAGCGGGGCTGCATGGCTAAAGCGCACCGCAGACAGGCAGCCTGTGAAGCCGCGCGCTGCCGCCTGCCGCGTATCGGGGTCTGCTCCGGCAGGCTCTGGCGACAAAAGAAGTGCATACATCGTTAGGGCGCCCCGCCTCTGCGAATCTCCCTTCCAACCCCTATCTTTTCATCTTTAAGGAAATACACTGCGGCCATTACCAGTGGTCTGAGTTATTGACAAGCTGGGTAGTACCTTTGGTCCATTTTGCTAAAACCTTCCCTAGAGGCAGCCACAGAGTAGATAAGGGCGAATTCCTCGGGCACTTCATTTTTTCAAATGATCATTACAATGCTTTTGGATGGAATTTGTACCCATTAGTACAATTGGGTAAAGCGAAATATCTCTTGGATTTGAGGACACTCTGGAGATTTCTCTAAAAAATTCTCTAGTCTGTGTTCAACACCAGAGGCTGCTCCCCTTCACAATGTGGTCTCCATTCTGTCCCTGCCAGGACCCACCTGCCTTTAACCACAAGCAAGGAAGGTTGGTTTTAGCAAGATCTAAGTAAGAGCAATTGCCACGGAAGATGAAAACTTCAGGTTGCCAATTTCAGTGAATATGCTCTGCCTTTCCACTTGCTCAATGGGCATGGAATCGGACAAGGGGAGTAAGAGGTGTAGTTCAAAAATTTAAATGTCAAACAGAGAAGCATCCTCTACCCTGCAGAGGAAACCCTGTCAATATGCTGTGAGTGCTTGATATCTGATGTCAAATTCCCTTTGCAAACTGGCTGTGGGGAAACTGCAGTTGATTCTCCTTATTCTAACAACCAATGAATGAATACATAGTTGTCAAGAATTTGCCAAATGATTTACTATAGGTTATCATTTTAATCTTTGCAGCATAAAACAATGAATACTTTTATTCTTATTTTATAACTGAAGAGGTGAAGGTTCAGAAGTTTGTAGCATAAGTTAGTAGGACATTAAAGTTACTGGGGGTGGAGACCTGAATTTAGGTCTCTTGTGTTCAACCCCTTTCTCAACAAGATATTCTTTTTTTCCCCCATTAGTATATTCTGTATATGTTCATAATTGCTCACATGGAGGGACTGGTAAATGGGGATCATTATACTATTTTTACTTTTATAAGTTCATATATTTTTCCATAGCACATATGTACATATTCAATAAATGCTTTTTGGTTGACTTAAGAACCAATCTTTAAGTTCACTCTGAGAATCTCAGTTCAGATCCATTCTGTCTTGATGTTATAATTAAACTCTCAAAGGACAGTCCTTATTTCTTTTGAATTTGAGGATGCTTGAAATATGTTTTTATATTAGAGGAATATACAGTCCCATCACCATAAATTCATCTTTCTATGGATGCTTAGTAGCTACTGAAATAATTTTTATAATGTGGCACTCATGAGGATAGAAGAACCATCTGTTCTAAAAGATTACATGCATTGGATCAAGATAAAAATGCACTTCCATAGCTGATTGCCATCTCATGCCACTGAGTTTTCTTGAGTGTTAAGGTTTTTTTTTTTTAGTGTCGGGGTACCTAAAGTCACCTCTGTTGTTATACTAATATGAAAGAAATGTGAAAATTATCCAACAGAATGGAGTTGCTTGTTCCAATCCTGGCAAAGAAAGAAAGGGAAGGAGGGAGAGAGGGAGAGAGGAAAGATTACAAAACAAGTGTTCTTAGTCATAAAGACTGCCTTGTAGGACTATCATTAAAGTCTCTGTCAGGCCACAAGCTTGCACAAAGCAAACAAAAGAACTTCTGCAAGGATACCTACCCATCAAATGTCTGTTCAACCTCAGACTGATGCCACTGTCGTTATTAATCACTGTACCTAAAGATTATTGTTTCAAAATATCTGATGAAATCTTCAGTTTTGTCTTTAATGTATTTTCTTTCCCCAAGTTTCCTTGACTATACTCCTACGTTACTTTGATGGTGTATTCCCTTTGCAGTGCTTTGTTACTCTGATTGCAATGCTATTCCTAAAGAAATACCACTATTCTCTGAAGAATCTGTTTGTTGTTGTTAGACAGAAAGTAAGGTTAAGCTATGTACTCTGAATCTTCTACTCATAAGGTGGGGCTTCTTAAATCTAATTTTAGGTATTCCTTTTCATTCCTACTAATCTTCACTTCATTATTTTAGTCTGTCATTCTTGAAAATCCAATCTTTTGTATTCTTATTCCTTCTGACTTGAAAGAGAGTTGTCTCTTGAAAAAAAAGTGTGTTGTAAACTGTTCAGCTTCCAAACTTAGGGACTGTTAAGTTGCAACAGTAAATGTTTGTGTGTAAAAAAAATCTAAAGCAATTAAAATTAGGGGCATAATGTTTATGATATTATAATAAACAGATCTTTCTTAAATATCTTGGTCAGGCTGATTATATGAGACATCAAAAAACATTTGTGTGATAAATTCCTGGTAAATTTTAAGCATACTAGGAGAAAGTAAGCTTGGAACAAATCAACTCAAAGAATATTATAAATTTAGAGATGTCTTCCAAGATGACTTTATTTATCATTTTATAATTTGATAATGTATAATTTACAGAAAGAAATATTTGCTTGGTATACTTGAAAGTGTGTCAAGAAGAAAAAAAATGGGAAAATATTGCAACAGCAACATGGAACTTCTTTGGGAAAGCTAAATTATGGAAAAAACATTAAAATTCAATTTAAAATCCTAGCTATTAAGCAAAAAAAAAAAAAAAAAAAAGAAAAAAAAAGAAAAATGAAAGGAACTATGGCAAATATTAGGCTAATTAATGAATTATACTAATTCTGTGAAATTTATTTTCTAAAGACAACTGAGCTTCATCTTTGCTGATAGTGCTATTACTGAAGAAAGACACATAGGTACTACACTATAATTGCCTCTATTTTAAGAATCTCCACTTAATATTTGTACATATGTATGTATATTTGTGGGCATGAATGTGTGGGCTAGATTTATATGTACCCCAATAGCCCAACTCTGAACATTATGTGTACATTAGGTGTGAATTCACCTGGACAGGTTTGCTGCCTGCACCGGCTCCCTCATATTTTCATATGGTAGGTTCATGATTTTGTCCAGTTTTAAACTGAATTAATTTCCCAGTATTTTGCTGAGATGGGATGCATGGTTAATATTGAATCTCAGTCCATCCTTGTTACCCTCAAAAAACATTTTTTAACCTTATCAGATAAATTATATAGTATATGTTTGAGCTGTAGCCCATTTTTCTTGGTAGTATGACATTTTTACTTCATCTTTATTTTATTTTTTTATTTCACTACTACAATTAGATGTTGGCTTCTAATGACAAAATCATCATATTTCATTGTAGAAACTTCTGCCTAGAAAATTTGGAAGGTTTTTCTTTTTTGTTTTGTACTTCAGGAATTTTATCAGAATTTTTCAAAATTTATCTTTTTTCATTAGAACTGGTTTTTATTCTGTTTTTTTTTTCTCTAGCTTGGAGAAATTGCCTAGTTTAAAATATATTAATGCCTTTGTTTTAAATTCTCTTTCTAGATCTCCAATTATACAAGTGAGGTTTTTCTAGATTAGATTCCCATGTACTTCCTATTTTCCCTCTCTGTTAATCTTCTTGCTCTGTGATCTGAGACTAGCTAGGCCAATATTTAAGGATAATCAGTGATCATAATCTTCTTCAGATCACCCAGTGAAATTTTGTAAAATTTATTTAAATTTCCCATGTGTTTTTCTCTTTGCCTAAAATCTCCTTGAATTACAATTTGCATCTTTGCTGTTTACTGTCTTCTTCAACAGTGTATTCTGGCATAGAAAATGTTATTTGCTGTTTATTCTTTCTCCTCCTCACCTACAACTTTGCTGCTCGATTCCATTAGGTATGCCATTACTTACTTTCTTATTTATTTGTCTGCTTATTTCCATGGTTGTGAATCTGATATGATATATAAGTCCTGACAATATGGAAGGTACAGTTTCTCTGATCGTATCAAAAGAAGGGACCTGCCTACAGACTGTCTCTTATCCTTAGTTCCAGAGGCATGATGGAAATGGACACAATCAGGCTGAGCACTGTTGATGATCCTTTGACATTTCTGAGTTTTCTGCAAGTTAAACTTTATATAGGACCCATAGTGTTTGTACTTCCTTAGTGCTGTGTTGTGTTCTCCACCAGCCCACTGAAAAGTGCTCACTACAGCTGTCATTTACATCTTCTCCTGATCCTGCTGCTGGGCTGGCACATCAGCTCTTTACCCAGGAGCACAAGTATAATAATCTAAACTGCCATCATCCCAAAGTAGGTCAGCATCAGAGTGAATAGAACTGTATTTAGATAAAGAGTGTAAATGTGTTTCCCCTATTAGCTAAGTCCTGAAATTTTATCATTAAGGTTCTTTTGACTCAAAAAATTTCTTCTCATTAAAACAAAGAAAGGAAAAGAAAAAGTTAGGAAGGAATTTTGGAGAATACCTAGTGTGTTATTAGTCATTGACACAGCCTGGTGAAACATGCACTCAGCTGCTATCTTAAGAACATGGGTATAACCATAGGAAATTGGGAGACAGATGCAGTTTCAGACTAGGTAAGAAGGGAACCAGGAATATGGTTCAAGTGGGCCATGAAAAAAGCAAAGTTTAGGAAAGGGTGGACTAAAGGGCTGAGCATAAAAGTTCACTTCCACTTCAATTCTGAGAAGAATCTCTCAATCACTTTGAATACAGACTCATTTAATCTTCCTTTCTCTTAAAAATTTTCTCTGATAGGAAGTGTTGAGAGTCCAGGAAAATTTCCAACAATTCAGGACACAAATATTCTCCACTGTCTCGGGTGTTGAGTAGTTTTGTCTTCAAAATCTCTCATGTAAGTTATATATTGCAACATGTAAGATGATTTCTGCTCTTGAAAAGGAAGAGACAAATAATTAAAAATGTGTACAAAAAGCTCTCTGCTACCCACAATTAATAGTGAGGGCTTCTGAAAGGTTTGCTGTAGACAAGAGGATTAACTATAAAGTCAGTACAGGATATTAGCAGCCAATGACTAGAAGCAATGCAAGTGTGCATCATCATGAGAATGGATAAATAAATTGTGGTATATTCTTATAATAAAAGTCCACATAGCAAAGAAAATGAATGAATTGGGAGAGCATGGATGAATGTTAAAAAGTTTTAATGAATGGAAGCAATGAGACAATGTTAATGTTGACCTGCAATTTATTCTAGATATATACACATATAAAACAGAGTGAACTTTTTTTATTATAAGTGAATACTATAATTAAAAAATGACTACCAGACTGACTTTTTTTTAGTCTTTTGGAGAGCTCTGGTATTCAGTCAGAAAGAAGTGAATCATCTCCCTTCCTGTTACCACCATATCAAACTATCCCTGACACTCTCAGCTATGCCTGGGAAGAGATCAGGTGGTTTGTGGCCCTGTAGTAAGCAATTCCATCACAAATTTTCTGCAAGAATCTTCTGTAAGTAAATAACAGCTCTTGTAATAATATGCAGACAATCTTTGTCAGCCTTCTTTATGTCAAGGCAGCATGATTATTCTTTTTTGTGTTTGCTGTCCTTAACTCATGACCGCTACTCAAAATTGCAACATGGGCTTATCCAGCCTCCCCAGCTGCATGCCAGTGGCCATAAACTTCTGAGTGCTTCCAGTTCTCTTTTTCTTTCTCTTACATCCCATCCTGTTCCTAAACGAACTCGTTCAAATTGGACAAATGTCCAGTTATGGCTCATTGTTCTAATTCTCTAGGGTGCATGCATAGGAGAAAAGGCTTTGGCAAATACATCTCTAATCAATTTTTTCTTATTATTGAAATAGAATTGGTTATTAAATTCACCCTTACTATTGCCAGAATCATTTGTTCACCCCCAAAGAAACCAGTACATATTGTCTGTAATCCTCATCCTGTCTCTCCCTAGACCCTGGCAAACCCAAACTACTTTCTGATTCTGTGAATTTGCCTATTCTAGATATTTCTTACAAAATAAATCACGATATGTGGCCTTTGCGTTTGGTGTCTCTGCTTTGTTTTCATCCATGCTGTAACAAATACTAATCTTTGTTTAATTTTATGGGTAAACAATATTCCATTATAAGGATAAATCATTTTTGTTTATCCATTCCTTGGTTGATGAAAGTTGTTTCCACTTTTTGGCTATTATGAGTAATATAATAGCATGAAGATTTGTGTATATGTTTTTTGTATGGCCATAAATTGTCAATTATCTATTTACTATACACAGGAGTAGAATGATTGAGTCATATGTAAATCTGTATTTAACTTTTTAAGGACCTGTCAAACTATTTCCATAGTGTCTGCATTGTTCCCATCAGGGATGTACATGATTTTCACACATCACTTGATAACACTTGTTGTCTATCTTTTTATGTTATAGCTGACCTATTCAGTGTGAAATGGTATCTCATTGTAGTTTCAATTGTATTTCCTTTATGACTAATGATATTGAGCAGATTTTCATGTGAGCCTTTTGTACATCACATATATTATTTAGTTGAAAGAGTTCTTTATTGTATGTTGTATGTTGTCATGGCTTTATATAATGTTAGAAAAATCCCTTATAGAATAAATGAATTGCAAACAACTCCCACCCCACTTCATGGGTTCTCTTTTACTTTCTTGATAGTGTCTTCTGAATTATGGAGATTTTTCATTTTGATCAAGTACAATTTAATCTTTCCTTGTTTCTGCTTTTGAGAAACCATCATCTAATCTAAGGCTTTTGAAAAACTTTATCTAATTCACAAATATGTACAACTATGTTTTGCTCAGAGAGTTTTATAGTATTAGTTCCTATAATTTGATCTATCACCCATGTTAAGTTAATCTGTATGTAGTATAAGGTAGCATCTTTTTTTTTTCCCCAAATGTGCATATATCACTGGTCCAGCAACATTGTGAAAGAGAATATTCTTTCTCTCATTGAATGGTCCTGGCACCAGCATCAAAAGTCAGCTCATCATGAATGTATGGGTTAATTCTTGGCTCTTAGTTCAATTCCATTTATCCATATGCCTATCCTTGTAACTACAACAGTCTTGATTACTGTGTCTTTCTACTAAGTTTTGAAATCAAGAAGAATGAGACTAACTCTGACCTTCTTAATAAGATCTTTTGGCTATTAGCAGAGTCTTGCATTTCCATTTGAATTAGTTTTCTTTTTTATGGGCAGTACTGAAAATTGTACCCAGGGCCTCATACATGTTAGGCAAGTTCTGTAACACTGAGTTATATCCTGAGTCCTCCATATGAATTTTTGTTATAAAATGAAAGCCTCCAGAAAAGACACATATCACATATAAGTGAATTTCAATATGGCTAACAGCATAACTTGCAAATTTCTACTTAAAAAGTCATTTAAGTTTTAATATGGATTGTGTTGAAACTATACCTACATTTGTAGAATAGTATCTTCTTAGCAAGATTGTTTTCCAATTCCTGAACACAGGATGTCTTTACATTTAAGAAGGTCTTTAATAATGCCTTTAAACATTATTTCATAATTTTCAGTAGATATGGATTGAACTTCTTTTGTTAAAATAATTCCTAACAAAATAATGCTACTTTTTTGTGGCTATTTTAAATGGAATTCATATTTGATTCTCAGTAGATGTGGATTGAGCTTCTTTTGTTAAAATAATTCCTAACAAAATAATGCTACTTTTGTGGCTATTTTAAATGGAATTCATATTTGATTCTCCATTCCAATTTCATGTTGTTCATTGCTAGTATACAGAAATACACTGAACTTTTGTGTATTGATCTTGAATACTGAAATCTTGCTGAAACTTTTAGTAGCTCTAATAGTTATTTTTGTAGATTCCTTATAAGATTATGTTCTCTAAATATAGTTTTACTTTTTTTCTTTTTAATCTGGATGCTTAAATTATTTTTCTTGCCTAATAGCCCTGTTTTAAACCTGTACTATAATCTTGACTAAAAGCCATGACAACATACATCCTTGTTTTGTTTCTGATCTGAGGAGGATGATTTCATCTTTCAACGTCCAGTGTCACATTAGCTATGTGTTTCTTGTAAATGGATTAAACCATGTGAGAAAGTCCCCCCCACCCTTTTTGTTTGTTTTGTTTGGGATAATGGGGAGTCAAAGTGCATGCTTCATCAAGAGCTACACTTCCAGTGTTTTTTATTTTATTTTGAGACAATGTCTTGCTACATTGCCCAGGCTGGTCTCAAATTTGTGATTCTTGGGGCTGGGCTTGTGGCTCAGTGGTAGAGCACTTGCCTAGATGTGTGAGAACTGGGTTAGATTCTCAGCCCCACATATAAATAAATAGAACAAAGGTCTATTGACAAATAAAAACTTTTTTAAAAAAGTGTTTTCTAAGAATGTTTAATGTCAAAATACTCAAGATAAGTTGTTGACTGATAGTAGAATTAGCATTAAAAAAAAAAAATCTGTGATCCTTTTGCCTCAGCCTGCCAAGTAGCTGGGATTACAGGTTTGTGACACCATGCCTGGCAAGGAAGTTTCCCTTCTATTCATAGTTTGTTCAGTATTTGTACGACAAAAATATATTGAAATTTTCCCGATGACTTTTGTGTGTCCAACGGAGGTGGTAATGTGGTTTTGGTCCTTTATTCTAATTCTAAGGTACATTATATTGGGTGATTTTTATCTGTTGAGCCAATTTTAAATCCCTGGGGTAAATACTACTAAAGCATGTTGTATAATATTTTTTATAAGAGCACATTAATTAGAAATGCATTTTTATTTTCAGTGCTGGGGATGGAATCCAGAACCTTGTGCATGCTAGGCAAGTGCTCTCCTATTGGGCTAGATCCCCATCCTGGAAGTTGAATCTCTACCATTTTTTCCAAGATATATCAGGGTAAATAATAATAATAATAAGTTAAATTGGACATGAATGCTATTTTTTTTTTAGTACCATTGATTATTGAACCCAGAGGTACTTAACCACTGAGCAACATTCCTAGCACTTTTTATTTTTTATTTTAAGACAGGGTTTCACTAAGTTGCTTAAGACCACATTAAGTTGCTAAAGCTGGCTTTGAACTTGCAATCCTCCTGCCTCAGCCTCCTGAGCTGCTGGGATTACAGGTGTGTGCCACCATGCCCAGCTGGACATGGATGCTATTTATATCTATATTCTCTATTATATGCAAACTCTGTGGAGGCAGGTACAGTGTGTGTGTTTGTGCTGGGCATTCAAAAGTCTAATGAAATATAAGTGTATATTAGGGATCAAGAAGTAAAAATCTGTAAACATGAAAACAGGTTATTTGGATTATGCTTAGTGAAGCTAGCCAATCCCTAAAAAACAAATACCAAATGTCTTCTTTGATATAATGAGAGCAACTAAGAACAGAGCAGGGAGAAAGAGCAGGAAGAAAAGATTAACATTAAACAGAGACATGAGGTGGGAGGGAAAGGGAGAGAAAAGGGAAATTGCATGGAAATGGAGGGAGACCCTCAATGTTATACAAAATTACATATAAGAGGTTGTGAGGGGAAGGGGAAAATAAACAAGGAGGGAAGTGAATTACAGTAGATGGGGTAGAGAGAGAAGATGGGAGGGGAGGGGAGGGGAGGGGAGGGAGAATAGTAGAGGATAGGAAAGGTAGCAGAATACAACAGTTACTAATAGGGCATTATGTAAAAATGTGGATGTGTAACTGATGTGATTCTGCAATCTGTATTTGGGGTAAAAATGGGAGTTCATAATCCACTTGAATATAATATATAAAATATGATATGTCAAGAGCTTTGTAATATTTTGAACAACCAATAAAAAAAACAAAAAAATAAACTCTAAAAAAAAAGAAAACAGGTTATTTGAAAATAGAAAAAAATGAAAAGGGATGAAGAAAGCTTTTAGAATTTATGAAATAGCACAAATATCCAAGTTATAGAAGCTCAAAATGGAGAAGAAAGAGACAAAGGGCCAGAAAATTTATTTAAGGAAATAATGGTTTCCAAATCTGGAGAAAGATAAAAATATCCAGGAAGGTAAAAGGTCTCCAAGCAGACTCAAATCCAAACAAGTCTGTACAAAGACATGCTATGATTAAACTGCCAAAAGCCAGAGATAAAGAGAATCTTGAAAATCTCAAGAGAAGAAAAGCATATCACATATAAGCAAGTTCCATTAAGGTTAGCAGCAGATTTTTCAGCAGAAACGGCACAGAGAATGGATGAGTTATTCAAAACTCTCAAAAACTGCCAAACAAGAATACTTTACCCTAAAAGCCACCACTCAGAAATGAAAGAGAAAGATTTACCCAGACAAAAACTGAGGCAGTTCAATACCACCAGACCTGATTTACAAGAGATGCCAAAGGGACTTTTTTCAAGATGAAAGCAAAAACTGATAATTAGTAACATGAAAGCATACGAAAGTATAAAACTCACTGGTAAAATTAAGTACACAAATTAGAAATACTGTAATGGTGGTATATAAATCATCTGTATCATTGGTAAGAAGCTTAAAACATAAAACAATTAAAATAATGACAGTGACAATAATTTGTTAAGGGATATACAACAAAAAATATGTAATTGTGACATAAAAACATAAACTATGGGGGGAGATAAAGTAAAAATATTGTTTCCTTACATTATCAAGATGCTATCAGCCTAAAATAAATTCCTTATCACTATGTTTTACGTAAGCCTTACAGAAATCTCAAAGCAAAAGGAACTAAAGCATATCACAGTCATATGTGATAAACCTACAACTTAAAATACACTCAACAGTGGAAAGTTGAAAGCTGTCCTCTAAAATAGCAAACAAGAGAATTGCTCACTCTTTCCATTTCTATTCAGCAAAGTAGTGGAAATCTAACCAGAGCATTAGGCAAGAGAAGGAAATAAAAAGCATTAAGCTGAGGTGGGCACATGTAATCCCAGCTACTTGGGGGGTTGAGGCAAGAGGATTGCAAGTTCAAGAACTGACTTATAAGAAATGCCAATGGGAATTTTTCAAGGTAAAAATCAAAAGATTTTGAGACTGTGTCTCAAAATGAAAAATAAAAAGGTCTTTAGTCGTAAATCACCCCTAGGTTTAAACCCCAGTACAAGAAAAACAAAACAAATGTCACAACAATAACAACAACAACATCATCAAAAATACTCCCAGAAAAAAAAAATGAACAAAAAGAAACAAGACAACAAAACAAACAACAAATAAGAAACCTCAAAACAAAGCAAAAAGCAACCAAATTGGAAAGCAAATAAATTGAACTGTTCCTGTTTGCAGATGACATAATTTTATATTTTCAATGTCCTACAGACTCACCAAAAATCTGCTAGAATGGGTAAACAAACTCAGCAAAGTTACAGGATACAAGATCAACATGCAAACATCAGTAGATTTTCTGCACAAAACAAATTATTCAAAGAAGAATTTTTTAAATTCCATTTACAACATCTAAAAATAATTAAATTCTTATAAATAAATTTAACTAAGGAGGCAAATGATCTATACACTGAAAATCATAAAACATTGCTGAAAGAAAATGAAGAAGATATTACTGGATTGATATTTCTGCATTCAAAGAATTAATAGCGCCAAAATGTCTATAACTATCCAAAGTAGTCCACAGATTCAATGCAATCTGTATAAAAATTCCAATGATAATTTTTATAGAAATAGAAAAGAATCCTAAAATTTACACAGAATCATCAAAGATCCTGAATTAACAAAGGAATCTTAAGCAAGTAGAACAAACCTGGGAGTATCACACTACCTACCTGATTTTAAAATGTACCACAAAAGTATAGTATTCAAAATAGCATGGTGCTGGGATAAAAACAGACATACAGACCAATGGCACAGAACAGAGAACCCAGAACTATGTACTTTCAGCTAACTTATTTTTGACAAAGATTCCCAGAATACACAATGGGAAAAAGACAGTCTGTACAACAAATGGTGTTAGGAAAACTGGATATCCACAGGCAGAAGAATGACACTAGACTCTTATGTCACATCATTTAAAAATCAACTCAAAATGGATTGGATAGTTCAACATTCAATCTAGAACTATAAAACTAGTATATGAAGAAATATGGGAAATGCTTCTTGATGACATTCTGAGCACTGATTCTGAATATGACCTAAGAAGGATAGGTATCAGAAGTAAAAATAGAGGGGCTGGGGATGTGGCTCAAGCGGTAGCGCGCTCGCCTGGCATGTGTGTGGCCTGGGTTCGATCCTCAACACCACATACAAAGATGTTGTGTCCACCGAAAACTAAAAAATAAATATTAAAAAATTTTTTTAAAAAGTCAAAATAGACAGGTAGTATTACAGCAACCAAAAAGCTTCTGCACAGTAAAGGAAGCAGCACAGTAAAGAGTCAATCTACAGAATGGGAGAAAATATTTACAACGTATCATCTAATAGCAGGGCTGATACCTCAGACACACTAGGAACTCAACTCAAGAGGAAGAAAAAAAAATAACATATGGACTTCCAGGAAATTCTGTTATTTGCAACTACATGGATGAACCAGGAAGGCCATTAAACTAAATGAAATACACCAGGCATAGAATGAAAAGCACTTGGTGATCTCACTATCTATATGTGAAATGTAAAAGTTGAACTCAGAGCAGAGAACAGAATGGTATGGTGGTTATTGGGGTTGGTGGGAACAGGAGTTGGGGAGATGTTGGTAAAAGGATATAAAATAACATCTCAGGGTCTATTTTAAGTGTTTTCCATACAAAAAAAAATGATAAGTATATGAGGTGATGCACATGTTGATAAGTACAATTTAGCCATTTCACAATGTATACAAATTTTACAACACCATTTTTTTTACCTGATTCACATATATAATTTTTGTCAATTTAAAGTTTTAATAATAAGTAATTAATAGCTTTTAATAATTTAGGACAACTTCTTATAAAATGAATGGATCTCTCGAGTCTACCTATTGGTCTATTTCATTTTAAGTTAATGAAATGAAACCCAAATTGCTTTCTCCAAATATGAGAAAAAATTGTGTTCATCCTTAACTTGTTAACTAAAAAGCAGCAACTTGGAACAGAAGCCATCTTGAAATACAGTTATCTAAAACATGAAAATTTGTACTAGCCTTTAATTCAAGATGCATGCCTCTAGGTAGAGATGAAATGAAATACTTATTATTTTATTAGATCAATTGCTTCAGTCTATAAGCTTCATTGTCAAATTTCAACTTTAATTTTTACAATCTGAAATGACATGATTTTGAACACATCACTCTTAAATAAAAATTTTTGGTTTAATGCCACTGACCTCTACATATTAATTGGTAGGAAAATAAAAATTTATGTAATACAATTTATTATTCTACTTTTTGACTAATATGAACACTATTCATAAAATATGCTTCACTTTAATCAATCTCCATAATCTATTGCATCTTTCTTTTTTAAATATTTTTTAGTTGTTGATTTTATTTTATTTATGTATTAAATATGGTGCTAAGAAACAAACCCAGTGCCTCACACATGCCAGGCAACTGTGTGCTACTAGTCCCAGCCCTACTGCATCTTTCTTTACACACATTAAATCTGAGTCTAAATTCTTGTAAAACTACTCCTTTGCCAATTTCATTTATGGAAGACAACTTCCTATGGACATTTCTGAACACAACTAATTTTTCCTTCCAGGCACTGAAGACACTAAGGGCAGGAAGTTAATTGTTTGTGTGTTTATGTTTGTTTTGCTTATCGACTGATTCTGTCTTGGTGACTTGAAAAAAGTAAGGACATCTGATCTTGGAATAAAGAGGAATTGGTTCACTGGGGGCAGAGAGGAACCACCTCTGCACTCACAGATTGCATCTACTCTACCAAAGTACAGCTTGGGGTCGGTGTATCACGTGTAGGAACAATTTCTCATTTCTTTCAAACTTAGTCACCACTAGCCAGGACAGAGGGTAGAGCTCAATAGTAAATTTTTAAAGAGAAAGCAAAGTCTTTTCTACTTGTATGTTTTTAAAATATGCACATTGATAAATTATAGGTGTATGTGTTTTTAAGATACAAAATGATGATGCTATGATTTTTTTTTTGTTACAATGTGAAATAACCAAATTAAGACAACCAACCTATCTGTCTCATCAAACAATTTACTGTATTGAGAACATTCAAGATCCAGCCTCCCAGTGACATTGAAATGTATAGTATTCAGCTCTTAGAAAAGACCTTACAAAAATCTGAGGCTTTGTAATCCTTGATTATTATCTCAGCATTCATCAGAATGTTAAAAATAATTATAGTTCAGCTGATGACTGAGAACTGGGTAGCAACCGCTGGTTCCTAAAACTCAACACTGCCTTTGAACTTTTTGGAATCTCACAACCTTCTCTAACTGTATTCTGTTATTCCATGGCTGACAGTTGGAACAGTTTCTTTCATCTGTTTTTTCAATTCCTTCTGGTTTCCTATACTATAGAATAAAAAACTACTAATATCATGAAAACACAGATATCCAGAAATGCTTAGGAAATACAGACAGTTTGCTAGAGACTAGGAAAATAACTAGCAGCACTTCTTTACCAGACTGCAACAGTAATAAGCATCTCCTAATACAGAATGTGAAGCAACTATCATCATTTTTGCTTCTGTTTTAACTGGTTCAATCAGATTTCCATGTATGAGAATCAGGGCTAGAGTAACAAATCATGTGAAAGGACCAATAGTACAAGCTGTTTCTCCTCCACGACTAGCTAGATTCTTTATTGACCTTGAAGTTTTGATGACAATGCAGAATCACCACTTTAAGCTGAAATTTCCCTATCAATTCCATTTAGAAACTTACTACACACTTTCAGCAAAGAATTCAATATCCTCCTCAAGAAACCCAATGTGCCGTCTGCCTGTGTGTGTGTGTGTGTGTGTGTGTATGTGTGGTGATGGGGATGGAACCCAGGCCACTGCCCATCATGCTAGGCAACTGCTCTACCACTGAGCCATTCCCCGAACCCTTAATCTTATCTTTAATGCCATGTGACCAGCATAGAGCTGTCAGTTAGGCTGCACCATCTGAACTTCACACGTTTGTTTTTAACATTTATGGGAACACCCTGGAGAGCACTGGGATTCATAATGCTTTCTTTAAAATAACTTAAAATTTAACTTTTATTTCTACTTAATTCATGTTGAAAAAGGAAAAATAAAGACATAAAGAATTTGATGCCTAATTAGTAAAGTACACTTTCATTTTGATGATTTTATGGAAAATAACTAGGGGCAGAAAAATGTCTGTGAGATATTTAGGCTATGATTTTACAAGAGTGGCTGAGAGTAAGTGGCACATCTCATTGCAACCCACAATTGTCTTCTTCTCTTAATCTTGTCTAGTTTTATCATTAAATAATTTCTGTATTTGGCTTGTGAATTCTTTGCTGAAAGTGTGTAGTAAGTTTCTAAATGTAACTTGCGAACTTAATATCTGCTTTGATTTTGGCTTTCTTGAGTTAGAAAAATACCAAGTTTTTAATGTTATGCCGATTGCCAAGTGAGGGGCGGTTAGTGGGAGAGCTTTTCAAGGAAGGCCGCAGCTCCTGGCAGCACTTAGGATTACAGGTGCACTCAGATAAGAATATGGTTTCTACCTTGATTAGCACTCACTGAAAATTACCAACATGACAAGGAGCCTCTTTCAGCTTGACAAAAGCTTCCTGCATTTGCAATTCCGAGGTTCTGAGCCATGTCTTGTGGGGAGACACTCTTTCACTTACCTAAAATCATCCCCAACACAAGAGATTTGACAGCATTGAATTCCATCCCTGATGACAGAGTGGCTCTTCTCCTTGCATTCTGGTTAACCTATTAAACAGTCCACAAGAAGTAGACATGGAAATGTGAGCAATTTGCATGATAAGAGGATGGGAATCAAGGGCAGGCCAAGAAAAATGACAAAGATAAGTGATACGTTAGTGCTATCAGAAAGATGAAAGAAACCAACTTCAAACAACAGATTATCTAGAATGGAGAAAACCCTTTCTTGAACAATTTCAGTAATACATTAAATTCCACTTGTCCTCACTGTCTCACCCTTTCCCTCTATTTTTTATTCATGGTTTAAATATCTATAAATGGTATAATCTGTAGGAAATGCAATAAGCTATTTTAAATCTCAAAGTTTAATTTACTCTGGTGCTTTTTCAAAAATAGATTCTCATTTTAAGCAAGACCTTGACTTTTTCCTTGTGTTTAAATTGCTGTAGCATTTATTCTTTTGTATAAAGTGGGAATGGGTTTGTCAACATTCACTATCATAAATTAGATATTTCTCTATCAAGTCGAGTAAAACATCAGAGGACAGCTTTGCATTTTAAACTATTAGTACTTACTAACAATAGCTTTGATAATCTCATTGCTAAACAAAACACTTTGATTACATGTCTGACCTAACAAGACTTAGAGAATAATAGTGCTAAATAGGTATTTCTGTTATTAAGATGTATTATCAAATTTTTGCTTTAACTCATACATTCTGAGAGCCACTGTTTTAATTACCGTTGCCATTGTTGGATTTACTATCTTACCTCTACAAAGACCACTGCAGCTTCTCTGTTAATCTTCACATTATGAAGTTGCCCATCAGCCAGGTTTTTAAAATCAAAGTTAAAAACATCTGGCTCTCTGAGTCTGTCTAGCTTATACCTGATCTGCAAACTTCCTGAAGACAAAAAAAAAAAAAAAAAAAAAAAAGGACAGTTTTAACTAAAACAAAACTTTACAAACATTGCCCATGCAGGTTCTAAATCACATTAAATTTTCTAAATACAATCTGAATCTATGGAGCATTTTTTTTGGGTGGAACAATATATACTTCTCCTGGAAAATTGATCATTTATGAGCTATTTTAGGGTCACATTCTAAATCTAGTTACTATTTTAAAAGTTAATATCAAATGGATTATAATAAGCAGTCTCCTTTCCAACATCCTCAATTTTCCTTAACTAAATGAAAAAGTGTAAGTTGAGCATATGAAAACTCTGAGTCAGGGCTCTAAGTCAATTATTAATGTGATAGTCATATTATTAAATGGTAAAAACTCAAGTAATACTGCATTAATATTCAGGTTCTTTAACTTCTTTTAATCTGACTTCACTGCATTTTAATGTATTGTTGACATTTGCATAATTAATTTTTTTCCTTACATGATCAGGATTTTCCCCCCTAATGTTTGTGCCATAACAAAGAAATAGAGAAAATAGAAATATATTGTTTGTTGCAGTATCCAAATCTCTCATTCCACATACTGTACTTCTTCACAGATGGAGCTCAATAATTCTCTCAATACTTATAATTCTCATATGGTTTATGCATATCCATAGAAACTAGTTTAAGGTTGTTTGTTCTCCAACTGTTTACTCCTGAAAAAGCCTTAGCAGGCTTCAGTTGGGTGGGTAACTCAACTTTTTCATATACACATGGCACTAGTGATTTCTCAACTACTAATAGATAAAGAACCATCATATTTATTGGATGCTTATGGATATTTTCTTTTCTATGGTTTAAATATTTCTTTTTTTTTTCTTAGAGGGAACTAGGAATTTTTTCCATGTATTAAACAAGATATTTCAAACTACAAAACTCAATTATATATTTCATACAAGAAGCATAGGCCCCCGGGCAATCACAGGAAGCACAGTTTCACACCAAACCCATAAAATAATCAAACGTTTATGGGAGAAAGGCATCTTAATTTAATCGTTGAAATGTTAACTTTTGCTGTAAATATTTGGTGGTATAATGAAAAATAAAGCAACTGTAGTAAAGCCTGGTTTGTGGCTGGGTCACCGAAAGGGCCCGTGGCTTTATGGTCACATTTTTCTAACTCAGATTCATGGTTCTCATACTCACCATTGGAGGCAAGGATAACTGAAAGGTACTCCTCATAGACAGAGCTCACAAACAGCAGCAGGCTGGGAGTCCCCGTGGTTCGGAAGCTCAAGGTGACTATTTCCCTGGTTAGTGTTAGCTCCTCGTGAAATAAAGCTGCTAAGGAGCTGGAATTCCCATTGAAGGTGTAATTGTGATGCTCTTGAAAACTGTAGATTATGGAGGAACCAGCTCCAAAATAGGCAGAAATCTCTGGACAAAATATTTGTTAGTAATACATAAGTGCAATATACTTGCTTTATGTTCATTTTTAAAAAACCTAATCCCTCACTATCCCAAGAGAGAAAATAATAATGGCATTTTTACTGTTTCATTTTACTTTTACAATTTTAAGGTTAAAAATGCATATACTATTATTTATCTAATAAAATATTACATATAACTAACTCATTCTCCATTATTTTTATAACTTGATTTTGTAATGACAAATATTTCACTGTTGCCTTCAAAATGTTTCATCTTAGATTTACATAAAATTAAATCTCTAGTCTAAACATATAATTCAGAGGTTTTTTCTCTCCATGGGGCATTTCACTACGGCAATCCAGAAATGACTGCTACCAGAGCTAACAGAAGTAGCCAGTAATGGCTTCTCAAAACAGATTCCTATCTCTTCCTGAATTACACAGAGGATTTGGGACAGAAATTCTATTTCAAATCATCACATAGAGTTGCTTTGTCCTTTCTTTGTAGCTTCATATGCCAGAACATTCTTCATGTTGTACCCGAAGCCTCCTTCTTGGCCACTTACCATGTGAGCAGAATGGGCCCTCATAGGCAGAGGACGTACAGTCGCAAGCCACTCCTCTGTGCCGTTCTTGACATCTCCCCCCATTGCGACACAAGTGTCCATAGCTGCTGCAGTGTCCTGCACACCCTGGCTCCACTCCTGGAGTCACCTTGGCTCTTCCCTCCAAGTCCAGAGCCATCCCATTCAACTGCAGAAACCGAATGCACCCCAGGAAGCCCCTCTGCCTGCTGGCTGTTCCACCTGCAAGGGAAACACTGTAAGTGGCAGCACAGTTCCTCCTGTGCTATTGGCAAGTCAACACTCCACCTGAGGCCTTGTGGACAAGATCAAACACTAGGACCTTTAAAAATGTTCTCTAGGAGATCCAAGATGGTGGGCTAGAGGAAGGCTGCATTCTGTGTTGCTCTGTGACCTGGATTCAAGTAGTAGGGAATACTGTTTTTCTGTGAGTTATTAGAGGACCCCCAACAACTGCGCCAGAACATCAACGCACAGGTCCCTTTCTGCAAACCCACACAGGATCCTGGTTGTGGCTGCCTATGCGCAGGACCTCTGGCCACCATTCCTCTGTGCAATCCCATGGGGCTCCCCTGTCGCCTCCATCTTGGGACACTGTAACCACTGCCATAGTCCCTTACTTGCGATAGCCTGCACCTAGGGACACCGAACAGGGTTTGAAGACAGCCACCAGCCACAACACTGAACACCACAGAGCTGCATCTCTGAACACGACACCCAGTGCCACTGCCCACCCTTGGGACACCTTTCTGGCCATCTTTAGTTGGGACAACTCCCAGCTTGGCAAACCGGCTGGGTCCTAGAAGCAATATCAAGGTACCTATAGTTCCCAACTCCCTCCTCCCCCGCAGCCACTAACCCAGCACAGTGCTTGCAGCTATGCAGCAAGCCCACAAGCCTGGCCCTGAACTGCCCAATACAAAACAGCTCTCTAGGACAGGTGCACAGCCCCCAGAGCACAGTCCATAAGATCTCTGGAGAGAGAGGTTCCTGATTGGGAAGTAGAAAGGGGGGGGTGAGTGAGATACAGTTTAGAGACTACGTTAGAGACCAGGAATTGTGAGGTCTATGGTCTATAGGTGATATAAGGAGATAAGACCAGGCACCTACATCATATGAGTAGGCCCCAAAGGAGATACTTAAGATGCTGTCTCCCACTGGGGACATGCAACTACTATATGCCACTTCCAGGAGCTCCGTCCCCAAGACCAACCCTCCTACCCTAATAATCTTCACTAGCCTAAGGGTGGAGATACCAGCAAACAACAGACAATCCCAACTACTGGATGAGTAGGGAAGCAGGAAAGATACTGAACTCCAATAAAAACAATCCTTGTATTTTCCTTTGAGATTTTTTTCTTTTCTTTTTTTCCCCTTTCTCTCTCTCCCTCCCCCTCCCCTCTCTCTTTTCTCCCACTCCCATATCCCCAACATTGTGAAACCAAGTATTTTTCATGGATTAGGCTATTGAGGACTGGAATGTCTGTGTAGTATATGACAGTTGTGTTGTATATTCTTTTATCTCCTATTTCTACATTTTTATTTTTCTTAATTTTTATGGTTATTTGTTTTTTGTATTCTATTGTCTTCTCACTTACTAGTCTCGTCAAAATCACTTTCTCTCTTTTCTCCTGCTACTAGCCAACTAGATTCCTTTTTCAAGCTTCCTAAGATCTAATAAGTCTTTATATCCTTACCTCCTACCTCCTTAACATCTCATCCTATACCACACCCCCATTCTCTTTGTTCACCATCCAAAACTGTAGACCCTTTTACAAACCTACTGTTTATATTGTAGATAATAATTAAACTCAACATTTCTACATATTGTGACAAACCCACAAATGTCTTAATAGTGGTTATTTGGTTCAAGGTTGTATATTGTTTGTATTGGGATCTGTCAATATTGTTCTCCCCCTTAAAAGAGAGGTATTGGAACCCTGCAGGGACACTATATGCCTATAGGGTAAAAACTGTGACACCTTGGATCTGCACTGCTACAGGGAAGACATACAAACAACATGAGAAAACAAGGGAATAAAGTGCCCTAAACAAACCAAGATACTATATTACTAGAATCCATGGCCAGCACAGCAGAAGAAATGTCAGAGAAGGAGTTCAGGATGTACATAATTAAAATGTTCAGTGCATTAAAGGATGATATAAGAGAGCAAATACAGGCAGAAAAGATCATTACAATAAAGAGTTACATAAGCCAATATAGGAAACAAAAGATTACTTAAAAAGGAGATGGAGGTTCTGAGGGAAAAAAAAAAGAAGTCCTTGAAATGAAGGAAAGAATAAACCAAATTAAAAACACAATAGAAAGCATCACCAACAGGTGAGATCATTTGGAAGACAAAACCTCAGACAATAAAGAGAAAACATATAATCTTGAAATAAAGTTGACCACACAATGAAGATGATAAGAAACCATGAGCAGAACATTCAAGAATTATGGCATAACATAAAAAGACCAAATTTAAGAATTATTGGGATAGAGGAAGGCATAGAGTTACAAACCAAAGAAATGAATAGTCTATTCAATAAAACCAGAAAATTGTCCAAATATGAAGGATGAATTGGAAAATCAAATACAAGAGAATTATAGGACACCAAATGTACAAAATCATAACAGATCCACACCAAGGCACATTAAAATGAAAACACCTAGCATACAGAATGGGAGAATTTTAAAAGCTATAAGAGAAAGGAATCAGATTACATATTGGGGGAAACCAATTAGGCTATCTGCAGATTTTTCAACACAGATCCTGAAAGCTAGAATATCCTAGAAAAACATATGCCAAGCTCTGAAAGAAACCACGAATCTTATATCAGCAAAATTAAGCTTTAAATGTGATGATGAAACAAAAACCTTCTATGATAAATAAAATTTTTAAAAATTTACAACTAGAAAGCCTGCACTACAGAACATCCTCAGCAAGATATTTCATGAGAAGGAAACAAAATCAACAATGAAAATAAGCAATGGTAGGTTTTACACTAAAAGAAAAACCAATCAAAGGATAAACCAAGTCAAGTTATATAGTAAAAATAAACAAAAGTGACTAGAAGTATAAATCACATCTCAATAATAAACCTGAATGTTAATGGCCTAAGCTCATCAATCAAAAGACAGACAGGCAGATTTGATTTAAAATAGACCCAACAATATGCTGCCTTCAAGAGACTCCTCTCTTAGGAAAAGACATCCACAGATGGAAGGTGAAAGATTGGGAAAAACATATCCCTCACATGGACTGCAGTAAGAAACAGGGGCTTCCATCCTCATATCAAATAAAGTAAACTTCAAGCCAAAGTTAATCAAAAGGAATAAAGAAGGATATTATATACTGCTTAAGGGAACCATACATTAACAAGACGTAACAATTATAAATCTATATGCTGCAAACAATGGAACATCTATGTTCATCAAACAAACTCTTCTCAATTTCAAGAATCAAATAGACCACAACACAATAATACTGGGTGAGTTTAACACACCTCTTTCACCATTGGATAGACCTTCCAAACAAAAGTTAAACAAAGAAACTATAGAACTCAATAATACAATCAATTAGACTTACCAGACATATATAGAATATTTCATCCATCAATGAGTGAAATACACTTTCTTCTCAGCAACACATGGATCCTTCTCTAAAACAGACCATATATTATGCCACAAAATAACTCTTAGCAAATCCAAAAAACAGAGATACTACTCTATATTCTATCAGATCACAATGGAATGAAACTAGAAATCAATGATAAAATAAAAAATAGGAGCTACTCCAACACCTGGAGACTAAATATGCTATTGAATGGATTGCAGAAGACATTAAAGAAGAGATTAAAAAGTTCTTAGAGGTAAATGAGAATACTGATACAACATATTGAAATATCTAGGACACTATGAAGGCAGTACTAAGAGGAAAGTTATTGTATGGAGTTCATTCCTTAAAAGAAGAAAAAGTCAACAAACAAATGATTTAACATTATATCTCAAAACCCTAGAAAAAGAAGAACAAACCAAACAAGTAGAAGCAGGAAATAATTAAAATCAGAGCTGAAATTAATGAAATTGAAACAAAAGGAACAATTAAAAATTTGACAAAACAAAAAGTTAGTTCTTTGAAAAAAACAAATAAAATTGATAAACCCTTAGCTGTGCTAATGAAGAGAAGGAGAGAGAAAACTCAAATAACTAATATCCATGATAAAAAAGGAAATATCACGATGGACACTACAGAAATACAGAAGATAATTAGTAATTATTTTGAAAATTTGTATTTCAATAAAATAGAAAATACTGACGGCATTGACAAATTTCTAGAGTCATATGATTTGCCCAAACTGAATCAGGATGATATATACAAGTTAAACAGTTCAATTTCAAGCAATGAAATAGAAGATGCCATCATAAGTCTACCAACCCAAGAGAAACCCAGGACCAGATGGATACATAGCTAAGCTCTACAAGACCTTCAAAGAAGAACTAATACCAATACTCCTAAAATTATTCTATTAAAGAGAAAAAAAGGAAAAAAATTCCAAACTCATTCTATGAGGCCAATATTACTCTGATTCCAAAACCAGGCAAAGACATATCAAAAAAAGAAAACTTCAGACCATTATCTCTAATAAACATAGATGCAAAAATTCTCAATAAAATTCTGGCAAATCTAATACAAAAAATGATAAAATGATAGTGTACCACAATCCAGTGGGGTTCACCCCAGGCTGGTTCAACATATAGAAATCAATAAATGTAATTGGTCATATCAATAGACTTAAAGATAAGTACCATATGATCATCTCAATAGATGCAGAAAAAGCATTCTACAAATGCAGCACCCCTTCATGTTCAAAACTAGAAAAACTAGGGATAATAGGAACCATGTCTCAACATTATAAAAGCTATCTATGCTAAGCCCAAGGCTAATATCATTCTAAATGGAGAAAAATTGAAAACATTCCCTCGAAAAACTGGAACAAGACAGGAATGCCCTCCTTCACCACTTCTTTTTTTTCCTAATTTCTTTATTTGTTTTAATTAGTTATAAATGACAGTAGAATGCATTTATATACTTTGATAAATAATACCTAGATGGGATATAATTTCTCACTTTTCTGAGTGTACATGTTGCAGAATCAATATTGGTCATGTAGTCACATACATATACAGCAATAATGTCTGTTTCATTCTACTATTTTTCCTATCCCCACATCCTCTTCCCTCCCCTCCCATCACTTCCCTCTACCTAATCTAAGGTAACGCTCTTCTTCCCTAGTGTCCCCCACCGTATTGTGAATTAGCATTTGCCTATTAGAGAAAACATTCAGCCTTTGGTTTTGTGGGATTGGCTTATTTCACTTAGCATATTCTCCAACTCCAACCATTTACGGGCAGATGCCATAATTTCGCTGGTGGGACTGCAAATTGGTGCAACTACTATGGAAAGCAGTACGGAGATTCCTCAGAAAACTGGGAATAGAACCACAATTTGACCCAGTTATCCTACTCATTGGTTTATACCCCAAAGACTTAAAATCAGCATACTATAGTGACGTGCACACATCAATTTTTACAGAAGCTCAATTCACAATAGCTAGACTATGGAACAAACCTAGGTGTCTCTCAATAGATAAATGGATAATGAAAATGTGGTATATATAATCTTTTACCACTTCTATTTAGTTCTTGAAACTCTAGCCATAGCAATGAGACATATGGAAGAAATTAAAGGGATATGCATAGGAAAATAACTCAAACTATCACTATTTGCTGATGACATGATTCCATACCTAGAAGATCCAAAAAATTCCACCAGAAAACATCTAGAAATAATAAATGGATTCAATGAAGTAGCAGGATATAAAATCAACACCCATAAATCAAAGGCATTTCTATACATCAATGACAAATCCTCTGAAAGAGAAACTAAGAGAACTACCCCACTTACAATAACCTCAAAAAATAAAATAAAAATAAAATAAAATACTTGGGAATCAACTGAACGAAAGAGGTGAAAGACCTTTGCAATGAAAATTATAGAATACTCAAGAAAGAAATTAAAGATGACCTAAGAAGATGGAAAGATCCTCCTTGTTCTTTAATAGGCAGAATTAATACTGTCAAAATGACCATACTACCAAAAGCACTATACAGATTTAATGCAATTCCAATCAAAATCCCAATGACATTTCTCATAGAAATAGAAAAAGCAGTCATAAAACTCATCTGGAAAAATAAGAGACCTAGAATAGCCAAAGCAATCCTTAGCAGGAAGAGTGAATCAGATTACATCATGCCACACCTTAAACTATACTACAAAGCTGTAGTAACAAAAACAACACGTTATTGGCACCAAAATAGACTTGTAGACCAATGGTACAGAATAGAGGACACATAGACAACCACCTAAATACAGTTACCTCATACTAGACAAAGGTGCCAAAAACACATATTGGAAAAAAGATAGCCTCTTCAACAAATGGTGCTGGGAAAACTAGAAATCCATATGCATCATAATGAATTAAGCCCCTATCTCTCATCATGCACAAAACTCAACTCAAAGCTGATCAAGGACCTAGGAATTAGACCAGAGACCCTGCACCTAATGAAGAAAAAGTAGGCCCAAATCTTCATCATGTCAGATTAGGCCTAAATTATCTTAACAAGACTCCTATAGTGCAAGAAATAAAATCAAGAATTAATAAATGGGAGGGATTCAAACTGAAAAGTTTCTTTTCAGCAAAAGAAACAATCAGTGAGGTGAAGAGACAGGTTACAGAATGGGAATAAATTTTTACCACATACACATCAGATAGGGCACTAAGGTACATATAAATAACTCAAAAAACTTAACATCAATAATAATAATAATAATAACAACAACCCAATCAATAAATGGGCTAAGGAACTGAACAGACACTTCTCAGAAGATGACTAACAAATTTATGGAAAAATGTTCAATATCTCTAGCAATTGAAGAATGCAAATGAAAACTACTCTAAGATTTTATCTCACTCCAGTCAGAATGGCTGCTAAAGGATGTGGGGGAAAAGGCACAATCATACATTGCTAGTAGAACTGCAAATCAGTGCAACCAATTTGGAAAGCAATATGGAGATTCCTTAGCAAACATGGGATAGAACCACCATTTGACCCTGCTATCCCACTCCTTGGTTTATACCCAAAGACTTAAAAACAGCATACTTCAGCGATGCAGTCCCATCAATATATATATAGCAACACAATTCAAAATAGCTAAATTGTGGAACGAACCTAGATGCCCTTCGGTACATGAATGGATAAAGAAACTGAGGTATGTATACACAGTGGAATATTACTCAGCATTAAAAGAGAATAAAATCATGGCATTTGTAAGTAAATGGATAGAGTTAGAGAACATTTTGCTAAGTGAAGTAAGCCAATCCCAAAAAACCAAAGGCCAAATGTTTTCTCTGGTATGTGGATGCCGATATATAAGTGGGGTGAGGGGGAGCATGGGAAGCATGGAGGAACTTTGGATAGGGAAAAGGGGAAGGAGAAGGGAGGGGACATGGGGGTAGGAAAGATGGAATGAGATTGACATCATTACCCTAAGTACATCTATGAAGACACAAATAGCGTGACTCTACTTTGTGTACAACCAGAGAAATGAAAAATTGTGCAATATATGTGCACTATGGATTGATATGCATCTGCTGTAATGTATAACAAATTAGAATATATAAATTTTAAAAAATAAAATAAAAACTAAAAAGAAAATGTTCTCTAAACAAATGCAATTTTGAAAACATAATTGTGACCAATTGTTGAGAATTAAGCAGTACTGAATAAACCACTAATATAAATATATTTTAAAAAGTTGAAGTTAGTAAATATTCTAAAAACACTTCTTCAGGTTACATTTTTTTTTTTTTTTTTTAGTTATAGATGGACAAATACCTTTATTTTGTTTGTTTATTTTTTTTTATGTGTTGCTGAGGATCGAACCCAGGGCCCCGCATGCGCTGTGCCCGCCCTCTACCATTGAGCCACAACCTCAGCCCTTCAGGTTACATTTAAAAATATGTTTACATTTTTCCTTTATAAAGCATGAAATAAAGATCTATGATCATATTTATTTATTTATTTATTATTATTTGTAGATGGACACAATAACTTTATTTTTTACTTTTTTTAAAAGAGAGAGAGAGAGAGAATTTTAATATTTATTTTTTTTTTTTAGTTTTTCAGTGGACACAACATCTTCGTTTGTATGTGGTGCTGAGGATCGAACCCGGGCTGCACGTATGCCAGGCGAGCATGCTACCGCTTGAGCCACATCTCCAGCCCAATAACTTTATTTTATTTATTTTTATGTGGTTCCGGGAATCAAACCCAGTGCCTCATGCATGCTAGGCAAGCACTCTACCACTGAGCCACAACCTGGGCCCCCATGATCATTTTTAAATAATTTAAATTATTAAATGATGTGTCTTGAAAGGTTATATAGCTGAAAATCTCTAATTATATATGTGAACTTCTTTTTTTGAAGAGCTCTCAGTACTAAAGCTGTGAAGAGAAACTGAGGAGGGAGCAAGGGTTAAGCCATGAATGAGGACCCCAGGCTTACTGGCTGGACCCTGGTAATCCAGGGTCATGGTGGTATAAAACAGCCTGAACACTATGCTCCTCTGTAATTTTCTTAACTCTCATGTGAGTTTAAGGTGATAGTTCTCAAACATGGAAGGTGTAACTGCAGAGCTTGTTAAAAAACACAAATCTCATACTTAGGGTACCCCATATCTGAACTTTCAACTAGCTTCTCAAGGCATTAGAAATCTTACTCTGTAGGGATGCTAATTCTAGGTGAATTTCATGCAAACTTGGCTTCAAGAAATTCCATTAATTTACTCTTAGGATTATAAATCAGAAAATAAAATTGTGCAAGTTGAGCTGTAGTTTGATGATTTGAAGTGAAGCTTTATATCAATAAGAACTAATTGTGCTTGAAGCCAATTTTTTAAGGAGCCCTGGGTTGTACACCGCCCCCCCCCACACACAATTGCTTAAATTCACTGAATAACATTAGATCCTCTTTGGTGTAGGTATATTCCAGCTTACTAACTTGTGATTTATATTTGTTTTAATTGAATTTTGTTTTCATTTACTTTAAAGGACATGAGAAATCACCAAGTGAGAGCTACTTGGTTAATCTGCTTACTTTCCAAATTAGAATAGAGTTGCTTGAAATGTAATGTAACAAGACATTTTTTTCCTTGAGAAAAACAATAATAACATAACAAATAAATAAAGGAAAGATTTCCATTGTCCAGAGCTATCTCTTCCCCAACCTTCCACAGGGGGAATAAAACCCAGGGACCCTTTACCACTGAGATTCATTCCCAACTCTTTTTTTTTTTTTTTTTTTTTTTTTTTAATTTTGAGACAGGATCTAAGTTGCAGAGGCTGGCCTCAACTTGTGATCTTCCTACTTTGGCCTCACAAATCACTGGAATTATAGTCATGTGCTACTGTGCACAGTTTGAGCTGTAATCTTTAAAGAATGGGGAACAAAGAAGTCAGACATGGTTATGAACATGGCCAATGTGAACACAGAGAAGCAGAAGTAGAATAGGACAAGGGAGGCCAGGAACGAGATGGGGGTATTTCTTGCCAGAGACAGACACACTAGAGGACTTCTGTGACATGGTCTCCTGTGATGTTTTGAGGGTACACTGGAGGATTCTGTCCTAATTGCAAGGCAGGTTCTCTATTCTACAGAGATTTAAAATAGGAGAAATAGGCTAAATGTTCGATAAAATAGTATTGATAAGTAGCTGAAGAAAATGTAAATTGGCTATTACATTGAGTATAAATTTGGAAATTCTAATTGGGTTAATTTGGGTTTCTGTGGTTCAAGTCAGTCAATCTCTCTGAGGCTGCATTATCTTCTCAGTAAATTAGGCAAAACAGCATCTGTAAAAGGAGATATTAAATACAAAGGTCTTACAAATGGTGCTGCAGTCTCTATTGTCATCATTGCTGTTATCGCTATTTTTTTTTTTTTTTTTGATACCAGCAATTGAACTCAGGGGTACTTAACCACTGAGCCACATCTCCAGTCCTTTTTTGTATTTTATTTAGAGACAGGGTCTTAGCACCTCACTAAGTTGCTGAGGCTGGCTTTGAACTCATGATCCTCTTGCCTCAGCTTCCTGAGCTGCTGGGATTGCAGGCATGTGCCTCCATGCCTGGTTTATCACTGCTTTTTTAAATTACAGTTTCTTTTGGTTCAGCTGCACTTAGAGCACAGCTCAGATATAAACCATCAGTACTCACCAATGAAGAGCTGGCTGTTGAGCTGCAAGAGGAGGTGCCCACCAGTGGGGGCAGGTTGAAACTTTTGAGGGAGCTGATCCACTTGGAGAGATGCTTCTTTAACATTTCTTTCTGCCTTCACGTGGTGCCATCGGTTGTCATTAAAGGGAGTGGGTGACTGTACTGTGACCTCACAAGGACCATTCCCCACATCAAAGGAAAAGGTCACTTCTGTGGGAGCTGGAAATTGTAAATATGAAAGTTTCTCAAGTTAATTCAAAAGGGAGAAAATGTAATCCTGAGTGGACATGAAAACAGTACTGTGGCATGCTCATAATGAATAGGGCAGTGATGCAGGAAAGAATTACTTAGAGTTGGTTAGGAGGGAAAAATAAAATTGAATCCTGGAGAAAGAAAAACAAAAGTGATTTTAATACATTCTTTCTCAGAGTTTGTTATGGTTGAGATATGAGATGTCCCCCGAAAAGCTCATATGTGAATCAATACAAAAGGGTTTAGAGGTGCACTGATTGGGTTATGAGAGCCTTAACCTAATCAATGTGTTACTCCATTAATAGGAATTAACTTGTTGGCAACAGTAGGCAGATAAGGTGTGGTTGGAGGAGGAAGGTCCCTGAGGACATGCTTTTGGGGTTTATATTTTGTTCTTGGTAAATACAGCTCACTCTCTCTGCTTCCTGGTGCCAGGTCCTGAGCTGCTTTCCTTCTCCACACTCTTTTAGGCCATTATGTACTGTCTCAACTCAGGCCTCAAGGAATGGCGTTGGCCATCTACAGACAGAGACCTCTGAAACCATGAGCCTCCAAATAAACTTTTCCTCCTCTAATTGTTCTTATCAGGTCTTTTGGTTACAGCAGTGAAAAAGCTGACTAAAACAGAGTCATAATTGCTCATCTTGCTAAGCTCTAACTAGCAGACATTTACCTATAGAAAGAAATCTAGCATGTGATCTGGCTTCATATAAATGATTTTGCTTAAAGGTGATTTAAAACTTCATATAATTTAAAAAATCGTAAGTGAAATCTTTGACCATAAGAAATAAAGATTTGCACATGTGATTAAATAATGTGAGCAGTCAATTCAGTTAAATAATTTTTAATTTAGTAGAAATTAGTTATTTGACCAGTCTGGTTTAATCTCCTGACTGCACACAGAAGTAAAGTAGCACCAAACCATTATAACCTGTTGTATATCTCAGGAGATGTTGTTTCACTCTCTACCTGCTATAGTTTGGATGAGTAATTCCCCAAAGGCTCAGGTGTTATTAAAGTCTTGGTCCTCAGGGTGGTGCTATTGGGAAGAGGTGGAACCTTTGGAAGGCAGGACCTTCCAGGAAGGTCTTTAGGTAATTGAGAGGGCATGGCCTTGAAGAGGATTGTGGGGCCTTAGCCCTTTCCTCTTTCACTTTTTTTCCTGGCTCAGGGGTAAGCACATGCTCCCATGATGATATACTGCTCTCACTAGAGGTCCAACAGTATGTAGCCACTCTATTTTGGGCTGAAACCTCTAGAACCATGAGCCAAAATAAACCTTACTAAGTTAACTGCCTTAGATATTTTGTTATAAGGATAGAATGCTGACTTCTTTAAGATAAAAGAATTTTTTTAAAATAATAGAATTTTGGTATTTATAAAAATATACTTGATAAGGAAGCATGGCAGCAGATTAGGAATGAGAATACTAAAGGGTTTATTGATCATTACTGAGCATTCTGTGGCTTTGTCTCAGTGGCAACTCACCGCGCAGTTCTAGTCTGATAAAGTCTGTGATACCCAGATTCTCTACAAACACCCCAGAAGAAGCTGTTGTCTTAAAAAAGAAAGACACATCAGCACTGAGCTCTCCACGGAATGTAGGGAAATGAAGATACGAAGTCTCAGTTTTGAATGAAGCTGAATTCCAAAATGAATCTGTTTATTAAAAAAAAAAAGAGTGAAAGTAATAGTGAAACAAAACAATAATTGCATTTTATGTGTCTAGCATTTATTTTTACTATTAAATGCATTACTCATCTATGGAAGTCTTCATTTTGAGGTTCTTCTGGACATGAAGCCATGATATGAATATCCAAATTTTGATTAACTTGGATCATTAAGATTCTGGACATGGATAACTGAGTAGAATCACTATGGAAATGGTCTGTGTTTTTAAACACAATTTTACTTTTAATTTAAGGATTAAAAATGACTTTTGATTTTGATTTTAATCTGCATTGATTTGTGTAACTTTTACCAAAATTGAGAGATCTCCCTCTTGATATCCCCCTAAACTCACATCCTTTCTTCCTCATCCCTTTATAGTTTGCCTTTTCCAAAGGTCGTATAAAGAGTGATGCACTTTTTAACATTTCAAGATTGGCTCCTTTCACTCAGTACAATGGCTTTGAGATCCACTCACATTGTTGTACATATAAATATCTGCTTCTTCCTCCTACTGACTTCTCTAATGTAGATATGCTATAGTTTGACCAAACTGAAGAACATTGAGCATCATTTCCAGATTTGGGAATAGAGCTGCTATAACATTTGTGTACAGTTTTTCTGGTGAACGTAAGTTTTCATTTCTCCAGGTTAGTAAATACCCAGTGTGGAATTTCTGGATCATATGGTAGGTATGTATTTAACTCTAAAACAAACTGCCAAACAGTTTTCTAGAGTGGCTGTACATTTGTCATTTCCATCAACAATGTATGAGTATTTTTACATCCTCACACAGCACTTGGCATTAGAAGTTTTTGTTTGTTTTTTGGCAATTCACATTGGTGTGTTGTGGTATCAATTTGCCTTTCCTAATGGCTGATGTTGTAGAACGTCTTCTCATGTACATCTGTTCTATCCTTACATCCTTTTTGATGAAGTATCTCCTCAGTTTGGGGAGAATCAACATCTTTCCTATATTGAGTTTTCCAATCATGGACACAGTATATGTCTCCTCTTATTTATATTTTCTTGATTTTTGCCTTCAGTCTTTTATAGATTTCAAGTAAACATGTTTTGTTGCATGTCAGTAGGGTGTGTGTGTATTTAAATTCCTTGAGATTTTCTGTGAAAACAGTCATATAAAAAATATATATATATATACATATAATTTTATTTATTTCAATCTGTGTATGTTTATTTATTTTATTACATAATTGCAGGCTTTGTCTTGTTCTCAATCTCAGGAGAAAAGAATTCAGTTTTTTACTATTGATTACAATGCTAGCTTTGTTTTGTGTAGATATTCTTTCTTGAGCTAAGAAAGTTCTATTGCTGTTTTGCTAGCATTTTATTATAAATTATTATACTGCATTAGTTATCATGATAATTCAAATTATCATTTAGTCAATTCATTCAGAATAAAACCTTGACATGTGATTTTTATTATCTAAACTATTAGTCATAATATTCAGAAAAACTAGGACTTTCTCCCAGAGCAATTCCTTGTACAGGCCCCATGGAGAACCTTGGGTCCCATAGGCTCCACAGGATTTCTCTGTCTTAGAGGTCAGCATGGCTACTGGGTCCTTGGTGGACCTCTGATTCAGGCAACATTGGAGAGTTCTGGGCAGAGACTTACATGACAAGACTTCATTCACACTGGTGGCTGTGCTGAGTGAGCAAAGACAGAGGCAGGCAGAACATTTCAAGAATGGAACAATAATCCAGGCCAGGTAGCAACGGAAGTGGTGAGGTGTGGTCAGATTCTCAATCCATTCTTGAAGTTAGCAACAACAGGATTTGCTGATGAATCAGATGTGAGTAGTGATGAGAGTGTGAGAGGAAGAGAGAAGTTACAAGTGACCAATGGTCTCAGTTTAAGGGGTGATGAGAAGAATGGAATTGCCACGCACTGGATTGGGGAAAGTTGTAGAAATTATTTTCTTTCCCACCCCCTGCTTTGTCAGGTGAATCTGAAGCATCTTTTAAGGCACAAGCAGAGGTTCATCATCCAGTCAGGTGGGCAAGCCTGAAGCTCAGTTATTGGGCTTGAGGTATAAAGTGGGGTTACTGAGTATTTAAAGCCAAGCGACTGATGGGAAGAGATCATTCTCATGCAGAGAAGGACAAGGTCAATGAGGGGAACAATGAACATCCCAACATGAGCTTACTGGTGAAGTAAATACTGGAGGGAGGAGGGAAGGAGTAAAATGCAGACTTTGTGGTATGTTGGTGGCCTGGTAAGGAAAGTGAATTAAAAAGTGAATCATGATGGAGTCCAAAGTGGCTGGCCAGTCCATTAAGAGGAAAACTGAAATAATAATAATTGGGTTTAACAATATCAAGGTCACCCTGGTGACCTGGAAGAGAGCAGTGTGTGGGGAGGGAAGGAGGACAAACCTTGATGGAGTTTATTTAGAAGAGACCAAAGGATGGAAATGAAGATAGAACGCATGTTTTTTGTTTTTCAGATCATCAAAATTCCTGGGTAACATTCAGAATTAATTAATACCTAATGGGATTAATTAATACCGTAGAATTCTGCCTATAATGGGCTCTGCCCTTTCATTTTCTCATTATCTTCTGGATTTTAGGCATATCAGTACTCATCATAGTACTTGTACTTAGAACTTAGTAGGCATGTATAGGCTGAGCATACATAACCAAATAATCCAGGCTGAGCATACATAATCAAATAATCCGAAGTCTGAAATGAATGAAAATCAGAAACTTTGAGTATTGACAGAACAAGTAGAAAATTTCACCCTGACCTCATGTGGTAAGTTGCAGTTGAAATGCAGGTGAACTAAAAGTATTGTGTTAAATCAGTGCCATGTGCATAAGGTCATAAAAAGCATGAATGAATTTAGTGTTTAGACTTGGGATTCATTTACAAGATTTCTCATTATGCATATGCAAATATCCTCAAATCCCCCCGCCCCCCCCCAAAAAATCAAAACCAAAAACAAAACCTGAAATCTAAAATGATTTTAGATTTTAGGTCCCAAGAATTTTAGATAAGGGATCTAAAAGGAATAAAAGTTTGCTGCCTTAAAATCAGTAGGTGGGATAAGGTACAGAAAGTGCTGCCAAGCACAGTGGCACATATCTGTAATCGCAGAAGAATTGCAAATTTGAGGCCAGCCTCAGCAATTCAGGGAAACTCTCAGCAACTTGAGACCCTGTCTCAAAATAAAAAATAAAAAGGGCTGGGGACATGGCTTAGTGGTAAAGCACCCGTGGGTTCAGCCCCCAGACTGGGAAAAAAAAGAAAAGGTAAAGTTTGTTAACCAAGTGACAAATTATTTCAGATGATTTCATTAGTCTTTACATCTGTAGTGTTATTTAAATATAGCATAAAAGAGTCAGAACCCCAAAATAATATAATTTCTCTTTTTTCTCCATTATAATTATTTTTATTTTTTATAAGTTAATATATTCCTATGAAATACAGATTACTAAAACAGATACTCTTTTCATAAGCCCATGCAGTTAATTTCTCATAAAACATTACCATGCATTATTAGATCCCTCTGACTGCTACTTACTGTCCCCTCGGCAGAGCAGAGGCCCCAGGGTATAAGCTGCTTCAGAGTGTGGCCGGCCTGCATCTGTCATCATAACCTGAGTGACTGGCAGGTGCTCCTTATGGGAAAGGACTCCTGTGTCACTGGTCCTAGGAAATAAACACAACCATCTAAACTTTATTCTGAATAACATAAGAAATTATAGTTTTTTATTGCAGTTCAAGAGGTATTAAGCAAATTTGTAAATACATATAGCAGGGAAATCAAAATGCTTATCTTAACACTTAGAAGCATAAGCATTTATCTGAGGACAGGAGGTCACTGTTCATGCACCTGACCACTAAGAAGGAAGTGGACAGACTCATATATGATCATGGGTGCAGGTGTGAGGTTGCATTCTTAAAGCAATTAAGTGGCTCAGGATTCTGTCCAATTCAACCACTGTATAGAATTTAAATACAGAACTTATGCAAAAAAGAGCAATCTGCCTTCACAAACACAAACAAGACAAAAGATACTTGAATGACAAGATTTAGAATTTAAATCCTCATCATTTTATTACAATAGTTTCCATTTATCTGTAGTTTCACTTTCTGCAAATTCAGTTACTCACGGTCTGCCTTGTCGAAATATATTATTTGTTTTGACTCTTTCAAGGGAGAGAACCACATTTATTTAATTTTTATTACAGTATAGTGTTATAATTATTTATTATTATTAATATCTTACTGTGTCTAATTTATAAATTAAACTTTATCAAATATATATATATATATATATATATATATATATATATATATATATAATATACATGAAAAAGCCACATGTATGTATGTAAATAGTATACATACATCTATCTGTACCTATACTGTGTTCATTACTATCTGTGGTTTCAGGGATCTATTGGGGTCTTCAAGATATGGGGGGACTCTGTAGTAAAGCTTTAAAAAATTCCTATTGTGGTTATTAGGTATTTTCCTACTTGTTGACTCCATAAATTTAAAAACAAAAAATCATACTGACTCAAAACCAAGATGAAGGTAGGATATAACACTCTTAAAATTAACAGGAGGGATAGAAAGTGCTTTGTCAACCTTTATCACCATCCACTCATATAACAAACACTTATTCAACATTTTCTATCTACCAGGCTTTGTGTGTTGGGTATATGGACATAAAAAACATTATCAGTGCCCCTAGGTATTCTAGTGAATATCATAAATGTAAAGGCAACTATATTATTATTATGTAATGTAATAAGTGAGGAAACATTAATATCTATGTTTCCAATACAGAAAGGACTAGAAAAGGAGCCAGAGACCCTGGATGGTAAGCTGGCAATTAACAACTTCCCCTCTAGGTAAAATAAGATTTTTCTATACTTTTTAAGCTGTTCATACTTTTTATTGCAGACTTCAATTATATTTGCATTTATAATTTATGGACAAAAAAGCTTTTTGTCTAGTTTATATTTCTGATGTCTCATATCTGTGTAGAACTAGTAAGTTTTAATTCCTAACAGTTACAAAACTGGCACTTACTCCAGGATACACAAATTGAAGCTCAGAAAAATACCACTTTTGCAGGTAAAAAAAAAAAAAAAAGTCCAGGAATTTAACATGGTTCAACCTAATAGCTTTACAGAAATGAATCTGAATAATTTACTAATCATTCCAATTATATTTAGCTAACAAACATTCTTTTAAGATAGAAAAGTTAGAATTATTAAAACTTTTATTCTTTCTTAAAATTATTAATAAAGTAAATGGAAGTGCATATGGTGTTATGAAAAATAGAAGATAAATATCCTGAAATAAAAAAAAAACGGTTTTATTGAATCAATTCATTTCAAAGTATCAGACTAAATAAGTAAGCCCCTGTGGTTCCTGCTAAACAGAAGCACACAAGCAGATTATAACAAGCACATCAATGTCTGGTTTGTCATAAATCAGGCGGTCAGAAAGCTAGAAGGTACCACCACATTATTGGGGGAGTCAGTCTGGGAACTTATTTTATTACAACTCTAGGGATAACCTGGCAAATTAAATCCTGTGATTGCCATTTAAGAGGAAAAATGTATGTATTAGTTATTCATTGAGGATCCTTGAATACAGAGGAACCATTCAAAACTATGCTTTTCAATGTAAGAAAAACTACAACTTAATTCTGTCTTCAACATTAACAATGTACATACAGAATTCTGAAAATCCATAAGCAAATAATAATGCTTGAGGTATATATTAGAACAGATTTTATAACAGTTTTATTGTTTGTAAAGTACTTTGGTAACTGCGGGAGTTTTTAACAATTTTATTTAAAATTGTTCTCATTAGTACAGGGCATTCTCAACTGCTCATGTCTTATGCATGATACTAATTGTCATGGTCAGGAGACTCCTTAAAACATTCAGTAAAATAATTTCCAAACCCTTTTTTTTTATTTCTAATGCTCTATAAATAATTCTTACCATTCACTGTTTCAAAGGACTTATTTTTGGTGGTAAAATAGAACTTTGAGTATTTTGTGCTACTGAGAAAACTACAGGGGGAAAATGGTAGGTCAAGTTTCATAATTCACAATTTCATATTCACAATTATTCCAGTGAAAGAGGGGTGGGAACCACATAATTATCATCCAGAATTATAATAATCTGGCAGCGTGGCCTCTCCGTTGACTTTCACTCTTCCATCTGCACATCATTGAAATAAAGCTTCATGTTTGGTGTGTCAGGTCTTCCCACCTGGTTTCCATCTTCACCATAGTCCTAGTCCTAGCTTCTTGTTCCCCACTGTTAATAAGTTTAGAGTCATGTTGAAAAAATCATGAACAAATATTTGGCATTGGTTTGAAATCAAACCAAAAAAGCACTCGAGGGAGAGGTACCCAGTTTTCTCATGCATGGCAATAGAATCTTATTTCCATTAATTTTTTCTTCTTAAATTCTCATGATCAAGTTTATGTTATCTTTTCCATAAAAAACTTACATACTTTTAAAAAAATCTTTATTACAAGTTGTCATTCCTTTTGTTGATTTTGCAAATAGTTTTTATAACATTTCTTATGGTATCATGTTCTTTATAGGAATCCAGTTATTCTAAGATTCAGCAGCTTTATTACACTCCCATTAGTTTTAATAATTTTCTTTGATTTTTGCAATCATATTGTTTATTGCTTGTAAAGATTTTTTTTTTTTTATTTTTTTTTGCGGTGCTGGGGATTGAACCCAGGGTCTTGTGCATGCAAGGCAAGCAAGCACTCTACCAACTGAGCTATATCCCCAGCCCCCTGTAAATAATCTTTATTGAGTTGTTTCTAATCATTTGTTCTTTTGAATATGTATTTTTAATTTTTACTATTCACTTCTAACCAAGTTGCACAGAGAAACTATCCATATGGTACTAACTCTTGTAAAAATGTTTGATGTTTATAATCAGTTTGCAAAACTATGCCATAAGTGTTAGATAAAATGATGCATCCTTTAATTTTATGTGTATAACAAATCAAATTATTAATTTGGTTTCAAAATAGTCTGTCTTCTTACTAATTATTTTCCACCTGTTTTACCAATTACTAACAGATGTGCATTTCAACATTTTCCTATTGGGTAATTTGTGAATTTCTTCTTGCAATTCTTAGAATTCTGAGTTATTTTTATTACAAGTGTACTAGTTTAGAACTCTTGGTTCTTTCTGGTAAAATTTAAAAGTATGAACATCTTTGTCCAAAATTAGTTTTTTTAAAAAAAATCTTTATTTTGTTGATTTATTTTTATGTGGTGCTAAGGATCGAACCCAGTGCCTCACATGTGTGAGGCAAGTACACTGCCTCTGAGCCACAACCCCTGCCCCCAAAATTAGAGTTATTAAATTTGCTTACTTTTGTGTATATTTTCCTAGTAAATTTTTTTAAATATTCAGTTTCATTATTTCTGCATGTACAGATAAGATATGCTTGCTTTTTATTCAATTTGACATATCTAGATTTAAATGGACATTTTCGTCACACTCCTTGTGCATGACTATGATCTCACTCTGAATTTATTGTGTTGCTTGTTCTTTTTAAATCTCATTTGCTATCTTCTTTTTGATTAACTGAATTGCAAAATTGTTTTTTTTTTCTCCTTCCCTCCTTCTCTTTAGCATACCTGCCAACATCCCACCATGAGCTACAACCCCAACCTCCCCAGTTTTTTCTTTCTTTCCTCTACTGATTTGAATTTATTTGCTCTATATTTATTTTTTTAGAGATTACACCTAAAACTAATGCACACTGGGAGCAATTTAATGCTAATACCCCAAGTTCAAATTTCAATGATATTTTTACTTCTCAACATTCTTTTGGCTATTTTGTCAATTATGATCATCTTTGTTAATAGATCAGATGCCTGCTTTCTCATGTTTTAATTCCATGTAGCTGGATGTGAAATGTAGTTATATATAAAATAGTTACATGTTCCTGGTGTCTGGTATTTATTTGGGGGCCTCTGAGTTTACAAATTTCTTTTCTCAATATTTCTTTTTGCATCCGAGACTTTCCCTTTAAAAGGTCATTTTCTTTCTTTTTGAAAGCTGTTCTTCAGAACTTCCTCCTGTGGGGTGTGCTGGCGGTAAACTTCTCAGTATCTTATTGCCTGAGAGGATCTTCATTTTTATCACTCATTTTTGAAAATAGCAGCTGAGCAAAAATTTCGAGATGGATAGTAATTTTATTTCCAATTATGAAGAGCTTGTTGTGCTCCACAGTTCTTTCCTTTCAGAAGTCTTTCTTCCATATCTGCTTCATTCAACATTTTCTTTTTACATTTTCATTAATGTTCTTCAATTTCACCATAGTATGTCTAGATATGGATTTGCTTTTATTTATCCTGCTTGGTATGAAGTCTCTAGTCTGGAAATTTCTTAGCTATTTGGAATATTGCCTCTTCCTAATTATGTCCCATCTTCTTTAGAAACTTCAGCCAGACATACATTCTCTCTTCTCTGCACCCCTTTCAGGGTACCCAATTTGTTTCTCTCTGTGCTACAAGCCACGGTAATTTGGTTACATGTATTAATCATTTCACTAGTCTTCATATCACTTGTGTCCAATATTTGATCCAACAACTCTTAAAATTTTCAATAAAAACAATAATTTCATTTCCAAACATTTGTTTGGTTCTTTTGTAAATAGCAATTATCTCTATTAATAGTATTTGATTGTTTTCTCAACTCCATTGCTTATTTTTCAATCAGCTCAAACATTTATTTTACATTTCTAATTATACCCATTATCTGGGACATTTACATTTCCAATTCTCCCTTTGTGGTTTCTCTACCCTACCACTTTCCTTTGTGTTTTGTAATACTGGAGTGTGAGCTTATACTTCAAGGCATTTTATCTGTGAGAACCCTGTGATTCCTGAACTAAGGAGGAGGGCAGACCTGTAGTAAGAATATCTTGTAATTCTATGACAAGCTATTGGTGCTACCAACCTGTGGCCATGGTAATTTAATTTTGAAACCATCTTATATATTGCAATTAAAATTATGTATTGAATTCAAAATCTGTGTGAGGGTGTCTAGATATGAGTTTTCTATCTCATGTGCTAACTGGAAGATTTGTCCTTATTCACCTTTTCATTGGGTTTGAAGCCTTTTGAGACCTCTAACTGCAGGGAAAATTTAGAGTTCCATATGTTTTTTTCATGGAGCCAGGGCCTTTTCTGATTTTCCTCATGTGGCCATTTAAGAATTTAGGGGGTCAAATAACAACTCAAGATCAGCCATGGAAAATCAATTTAACTTTAAGAAGGCTGATATTGTACTTCCACTTAATGTGAAACAATCTGGTATTTCCATTTTGTTATATTAGAAAAATAAAACGGACATAATTATTCACAGATAAATGGAAAAAATCATTTTCATATTTTAGACCTTAGATGAATGACGTCACACACATCAAAACTTATTCTTTAACTTCTTAGGAAATTCTTTATTCTCCCTATTGTACTATTTTGTCTAATATTTGCCTAAGGTACACAGTTTAAGCAATTAAAAAATTACAGTTTGCACAGGGAAAGCATGTGGAAATCACCATTCATCCTGGTCAGTATCACAGTTGCAGTGATATTGAGAATCAATGCAGTTCCCCTCTAATCCACAAGTACACTTTTGAGCATCAGGCAGAGAACCTCCCCAGTAAGTGTGTGTTTCATTGGTTCTTCCAACCCACCAGCTCACTGGGGTTCCATCTGAAAGACAAGTATGAGAAAGGTGACACCTACTTTGCCCCCCACTACCTGCCTCCCCATATCATTCCTTTATTCCCCTCTATGTTAAAAATAGACTATTTTAGAAGTGATAACATTTTTAATTCTACAAGAGGATAATTTTTAAAGGACTCCTGAATGTTTTAAAAAATTAATATCGAGAATTATTACTAATTATACATTATTATTTTATACATTGAACCTAAAATCTATTTGAGATACTAAACTGCCATGAAAGAATTTGTTATACAAAATATGGTTTCTTTTACTATTTTAATTAAAGTAACACTGATACTTCCTATTGTGTGTTAAAAATTCCTTAGAGACACGTTTGTGCTTTTTCTTCTACTAAATGGCTTGGCTCTTAATTTGGAAACTGTAGAGATTCACCTTCATGCTTGAGGTGAATTTTGGGTTCAGAACAACTCTGAGCCAATTATATCTCAGTCCTCCAGTACCACTTGCTCAGAGCCACCATAACTCAGCCACAGAGTTGGAGGCCACCTCAACTCTAAGGGGGCTCATCTTGATGCTAAGTCCAGGTGAGGGTGAGAGTGAGGTGACTAGAAAGTGGGTGGTATGCAAGTGGGGAGGGGCACTTTCCCCTCCATAGAGAAGCAGGACCAGAGGGAAAATGGAAGTAACAGTAAATCAGTTGCAAAGATGCTTGTCATTTTCAGCATGCTCTTTCAAACCCATCAGCTGTCACCACTGGTTCACTACTGAGAATCTGAAATGGGACCTTTGTTCTCCCTAACTCAGAAGCAGCACGATGGCTCCCTGTTAGAGGAGCCCTCTGCTTCTGCTGACAACATCTTAGCTTGCAAACATACTAACTGCATTCATCATCACTCAACCCTGAACCAGTGGTTGAGGCATGTGCAAGTGTTGCAAACTTATCTCTAGGGAGCAGAACTTTTAACAGATATTTGATAGATGTGTTCAAAATTCCACTTTAAAAAACAATTATTCAACATTCATTCTTTCACAGATTAACAACAAAAAAACCATATATATATATATATGAACAATTTTGTGTTTGCATTGGAGTTTATAATTCTATTCATAAATTAGGAACAAAAGAATGTTTTTAAAAGTACAGAATGTCAGAATGTCTTTGGCTCCATTCAAGATTTATTTGAGTGACCAAGAGAATTTGTATAGGGAATGATTTAAAAAGACATCAAAAGGAATCAGAGACTGAAATGAAGAGGAATAAGTAAGGAATCAATGGACAAAGTATATTGTTCTACTTCTTCAAGTATTTTGGCCACAGGTACAATTGTCAATCACCTTAGTATTCATTCACAATGTGGTAACTGAATACTTTCCCACAGCATCAACACTGTCACACTTCCTTTTTAGCCACCCATGGTTGTATCCTTTGAAACTTTCTAATACAAAGACCTGGAAGATGCTAGAAGACAAAAAGTGTCTTTATAACACTGACATTCCCTATTTTGGCGGGGGATGAGGAGGGGTAGCGGGGAATAAACTCAGGGGCACTCAACCACTGAGCCACATCCCCAGCCCTATTTGGTACTGTACCTAGAGACAGGGTCTTGCTTCTTTGCTTAGTGCCTTGCTTTTGCTGAGGCTGGCTTTGAATTTCTGATCCTCCTTCCTTAGCCTCCTGAGCCATTTCCCAGTGGCATGTGCTACTGCACCAGGCTGACACTCCCTATTGTGTGTTAAAAATTGCTTAGAGACACATGTTTATTCTTTTTTTTTTCCCTTCTTTTTCCCCTATGACATGGCTTGGCTCTTTATTTGGAACTGAGAAGACTCACCTTCTTGGTGCCTAACCTTTCCTTCCAGGTAAGTTGCAAAACCAAACACAAAAATACTACTAAACTATGGCCCATCTTCCTGTTCCCGAGTCTCTACTTACGATTAATCGAGGTATAGGTTCCTAATACTTTCTGAGAATTTGTTTCATAAAAGTTTCTGGAAATGAAATGGATCTGTATCTTGAATGCCATTTGCCCCTCTAACCTGATGCTATTTGCTCCCCCTATTGAAGTTTTTCTTGTTATTCTCACTCTGCAGCATTCTAAGGAAGGCTTTAGTTGAAGGCTTTGGTTGGCATTACACCTTCTGCCCAAGGGCAACATCCATGTTCTGCATACCTATTTGCATTGATTGATGACACAAAGTCAATTAGTGTAATGATTTGAATGAACTGGGCTATGCTAGCTGCCTATATCTCTCTCTGGTTTAAAGCTTTTGAACATACATGGGTCTGTAATTGAATTTGTCTGAATTAAGTGTCTACTGAAAATTCTCCAGAGACAGCATGTAAGAAATTCACAAATTTTGAGTATCTATATTGTATTTCTTTTATTTTCTTTAGAAAGTGTTTAATAAGTTTAAAATTCCTTTCTCTGTCCTTCTTTTGTCCTAAGCCCAATAAAACACTTATTTGTGTCACTCTTGTTGTTTGACATATTTATATGGAAAGGCAACAATCAAATAAACATGTGCAGATCACTAGAAACACACCACCCCTTCAGGTAGAAATTCTTTACTATCTAGGCAATTCTCCACTTCTGGAATAGACCATATGTTGGGAATACATGAGTTTTACTCTCAGACTCACTGGGTGATTTTTTTTTTTCTGATTGTTATTGGTTAACTAACAGTCAAAAAAAAAAAAAAAAAAAAAAAAACAACAACAATAAAAACCCCACTACTTCATTTGCCTCATTTTCTCTAGTTAAATGGCCCAACTTTGATTGTTTTATGTCACTGATTTAATCTCTAGGAACTGACTTTCTCATCCTTCTGGTAATATACAATCTTAGTTCAGTGATCTATATGGTAGCAATGGACTAACAATAAGTACTAGGCCTCCTAGCTCTAACTATAAATCCAATACACTACAGAGCTGTGAGTAAATAGTATTTATTTCACATGCTTTATAGATGCTGCACTACTAAGTCTTAGAGAGATGAATGTCTTAGCTCTATAGATTCAGAAATATTAAAGAATAGTTCAAACACACAGATGCTGAGTGACAGACTTGAAACATGACCTCAGAGAATTCTGCCTACCACTCCCCAGCATGCCTGATCAGAGAAGGCAGACCAGCCTCCAGAAAACCAAAGAAGTTTCATGAAGGCAGCAGGGTTGGACATATTCACAAACTGAATGGCTTCAAAGGGAGAAGATATAAAACCCATAACAGAATTTTCCAGTGTGGATTAAAAATAAATAATCAGCCATCAGCAGAATTACTTTGAGTCCTAAAAGAACTGTAGGACACCAACTCTTTTCTCTAATTAGCAATTATCCAAGATACTAGTTGCATTCAGTCTGAGAGAGAATCTCATGGAATAATCACCTTCAAATAAGTAAGCCATACTGTTAGCAATCTTCTGAGATAAAACACAGTGAGGCAATGCTGCCCCTCATAATGTATGAACAAGGGCCTCATCAGAACATCTTTATTGCTCAGTTGCCCAAGTGAGCCTGGGAAGAGACTTCAGACCACTCAAGCTTTCAGCAAAGAAGAGCAACTACTGCCTTGGCTCTTTGTCCCCAGGGAGAAGTATCTTTGTACTTTCCAGGCTGTGACTGTGGTGCTGTGGATACAGGAGTCTCATGAATCTACACCTCCTTGCTGCCAGCTCCTGGGAACTAAAGTCTGCAATGGCTGATGACTTACCAAGGTGAGCTGAAAGCCTTGACTTCCTGCAGTGGAAAGCCAGCTCCTGTTGGCAGTGGTCCGCCTGGTCAATTAGGGCCTGGAGTTGGTCCATGCTGGCCATGTACTTGAAAATCACAGGCTGTGGGCTTTCTCCATGAGAGCTTTTGACTCTGGCCAGGTGGGAGCCATTGTGCTGCACTGAAGTCCATGCAGAGTCTTGTGGGCAGAAAGGGGTTGGGAGGGAGAAAGCAGAACTTGACTAGGCTGAAATACCTGAAATGAGTATGAACATCAGAAGCATCTCTTATCTGAATTAAGGTTTTTTAATCATCAGATCTCTTTGAGATTAAGAACAGCATAATTGGAATTCTTAAGATATCAGTATTAAAATTTGAAGTTTTATTGAAATTTACATTACTGTGTATTTGCAGGAATTATCTTTGGTGAAATCTGTTTGACAATTTAGTCAACATTGCTAAAAGGTTCACTTGTGAATTTCTGTGATATAATACCACAAGTTATAAATATTTATCTTTTAAATTCTAATTTGTTATATATTATATAACAGAAGAATACATTATAATTCATATTATACATATAGAGCACAGTTTTTTATATCTCTGGTTGTACACAAAATAGTCACATTATTCATGTCTTCGAAGATACGTGTACTTAGGGTAATGATGTTCATCTCATTCCACTGTCTTTCCTACTCCCATGCCCCCTCCCTTCCCCTCCCTCCCTTCTCCTCCCTCCCTTTGCTCTATTTAGAGTTTGTCTAATTCTCCCACGCTCCCCCACAACCCCATTATGAATCAGCATCCTTACATCAAATAAAACATTTGGCATTTGTTTTTTTGGGGACTAACTTCACTTAGCATTATATTCTCCAACCCCATCCATTTACCTGCAAATGCCAAGATATTATCATTTTAAGAAGCATAATCTTTTCCAGATCAAATATCCAAGTACCTTTTTCTTAGAAAAATCAAATGTTTGTATAACAGACACATCTGTGGAAGAAAAAGTCTATATAACAATGAAAAATAAAATAAAATCAATCTTTTGAGGTGTCGGGGATTAAACTCAGGGTTTTGTGTATGCTAGAAAAGTGTTTTACCACTGAGCTACAGTCCCAACCCTAAAATAAATATTTTTGATTAAAACTGACTAATATGGCATCAGCAACTCATTCTGTGGTCAACACTAAAATACACAAGACATTTGAACATCTAGTATACCTATTCCTGGTAATAACCACAGTGATACCAATGTCAGCTGACAAATTCTGACATATTTCTGTTACATTACCTATTTTTTAATGAAGGAAATTAGAAAAAATGAAAATACATTCCAAAATGTTTATGGAAGAAAAAACTTTTGACTTCTCTCACTTTCTCCCCCAATTCACCTTACATCATAAAGGTATAAAAGCTTACTTCAATGGTATAAAGCCGACTTGAAGTTGCCTTAACTCTATAACATCAAGTCACATAATCACTTCTGTATAATGTGAACTTGATAAAATGATGAGTTTCTCTCTATATATAGAAAAATTCCAAGTTATTGAAGACACAAAACAGCTGTATACAGAGTTTATTTTTATTCTCTTTAATGGCTGCTACACGAACAAGATTTAAAAATCAAAACAAAAGGAACCCCCTGAGAAGTCCCCATAGGACCCTGCCCCTGCTGTGAAGACCTACTACCTTGCTTATCTTCCATACCATGTAGCAAGGGACAAATCTGACAGCCACACTGCTGTTAATAGGTCTGAAATGCAGCAGATACAAACAGAAATCCAAGAACTCCAGGGTCAGGGGAAAGAACTTTGGCTCAAAGCCTGTGAAAAGCAAGGTCACAAAATATCCAAAAACTAGCAAGAACTAGAACAAACTGTGAACTGGCAGGACTAAAGTCCATTTTATATTCAATGGCATTAGAATAAAAGACTTAAAAGGTCATCACCCTCTCTGTGGGCTAAAGGAGGCTCTGAGCATTCCTAAAGCCACTTGAATTCCATAGTTTGTTTTTTTCCCCTTTAATTGTGTTTTCACTGGGCAATTTGTATTTCAACATATTCATGAAAAATTATATAAATGAGGTGGCATTTACTTTCTGTAATTATCTAGTCTACCATAAGAAGGATTTAACACTGTAAAAGAAAATAGGTAGAAGACTGTGTAAGGCTTGGGAGCTCATCAATTACAATGCCATACTATCATTTATTTTCATGGTTTATGAAATAAAGATAAACGATGTGCCTTAACAGTTCTTATAGGCTAGTGGTCAGTGTGATAAATTTATGGTCTTGCATCATTAAAACATAACAAAAGAAATCTCTTCCTTCATGTACAAAAGACTCGACGATTGAAAATAATCTCTCAAACTATTCTTCTAAAAAAAAAGAATCATAATTTAAATGATTGCTCTTTATAGTGAGATTTATTTAAAAGGTCCCAAGTAAAAACACCAGGTTTCTCTAACATTTCACAACAAATAACTTTCACGAATCTCAAAAATTATTACCTATAAGAGAACTTGGAGTTCACATAATATGATTTAGTTTTCAAGGATGAGGAAACAGACAAAAGAATTTAAGAGAACACCACTTTGAAACAATAAATAGCTGCTCTGTAGTCTGAGTAGCCAGATAGAACTGAAGAAATTAATTTTAACTGTGGGCAAATTTTAAAAGAAGTTTTGAACTATCACAAGAAAACATGTTCCTCCAACTTGCTGGAACCCCTTTCACCTGCACTCATAGAGGGTGACCACTGGCAGCACCTAGTCCACCCTCTAAAGTTCAGGCAAATAAACATGCAGCTAAATTAACTTGATGGTTTGGTTTGATTAAGCCTGATACAAACAACAACACTGACACTATATTATACAATATCCCTTGGTTTCTGTTTATTTTGCTAAAATATGTCTGCTTTCCAATTTTTGAAACTATCAACAGAGTAATACACCTTTGAGCTATATAAGGAACATTTACAGGAAAAAAAAATTGTCTTGATGACTAAGAACCATGTTTACTTTACACATTCAAGTATGCAAATATCCTAAGCACATCTGCTATGTTCATGTCCACCTCTCCAAAAAGAAGAAAGAGCTCATTAAGAAAAAATCAGATGCATTTAAAATTAATAGATCTGTCACTCATGGAAATTGATTCTGTCACTTTGTAAACTGAGTCAAGAGAAGATGCCTAAAAGAGAAGTCCAATACATGTCTACACACCACCTCTTTGGAGATGAAGCCAGCTGCCTACATTTCCCCTAATGAGGAACGGGTGTACAAATTCAGAGAAGACTAGGACAGCAATGTGTCTACATGAAGTAACTTGTAACATTATATCTTCAGATAAAGAACTGTTCAAAAAAATTACACTCAGTATCATGAATAAGGACACATTTTAAAATCACTAGAAGCCACCCTGAATGTACAAGGAAAGTTGGTCACTGTATTGTGCCTCTGAGAAGTGAAGCCCCATGACAGCTTTCTCCAAAGTTCTTCCACTATCTTCCTATTCAGAGAGAAACACAGGTTAGAGATGGCTGTTATCTTTTATTAGGTCCAACTCTCTTACTTTACAGATGAGTAAATGGAGGCCTAGAAAAATTTACTTGCGCAACTTCATGAAATGATTCAACTTCACCACACATTTCTGGGCAACTTAGTGCTAGTCACCAAACTTTCTGAATTAGTAAAGATGTTCAAAGATGGTGGAGGTCTGAGGGCTTCCTAGGTACCTTCTAAACTAAACCCTATCCTGTATTTCATATGATAAAACTCCAGTAGAAAACAGAACAACAGAACTACATCATGGATATTCATGTTCACATGTAAGACATTGGCCAACCCATTCCTGTCTCTGCCCTAAATCTCAGAGTTACTGGGCCCCACCACATTGTCCATTTGTCAAAGCCAAGGATGATTTGGTATCTGTGCCTTACTGCGTTGAAGGGCTATCAGCTCTAAGTGATAGTTTTCAGGCTCCTAGTGATGGCCTTCAGAGCCCAGCTCAGACCCCAGAGTCCTGGGAAAGCCCAGGGTGTCATGGCTCCACAAATGTGGGTCCTTTTGATCAGTATTTATATTAGGGGACTGTCCTTCTTGTTGTGGAGTCTTGGGATTTTCCATGATTTACCTGAATATTTTCAACACAGGAAGATTCAGTGAGATGTACCTAGATCCCTACCACTCCACAGCATCAACAGCTCTCTCCTGAAAGTTCACTTAAAAAGATTTCTGGGGCTGGGGATGTGGCTCAAGCGGTAGTGCGCTCGGTTGGCATGCACGGGTCACTGGGTTCAATCCTCAGCACCACAAAAAAATAAAATAAAGATGCTGTGTCCACCCAAAATTAAAAAATAAATATTAAAAAATTTTCTTTCTAAAAAAAAAAAAAAAGATTTCTGTTCTTCACAGCCTCATTCCCATGACATTGAAAGGGGTGTCATTTCAGTTTCTAAGTCACATCAAACAAAATTATGGGTGTCTGTCTGCTCATCCATACATGTGGTTGCCACTGTCACACTAGAAGGACTTCTGCTCTCTTGAGACAACTCATATAGGAGCTTGTTCTCTTTCCAGGCCTGGCATATTCCAAATGCTCATTTAACATGAGATGGTATTATTAGTGTCTCCCTTTGGATTTCAACCTACCACATGGCACTATAGCAAAATCATTTGTTCATAGAGAACATTGTGTATACACTTATAAAATTAGATATAGACAGAATACTATGCCATCATCAATAAAAAGTATGCATTATTATCTATCATCTTGGAAAAGAAAAAAAAAATGAATTTCTCTGAGCCTCAATTTTTATGTTTAGTAAATGAAGAGACTGGGTCAAGAGGTGTCTAAGACTTAAAGTTATTATTCTAGACATGTTAGACTATTAAGGTAACTCTCAGGCAGGCTGTTGACCTAGCCAGGTTCTTAGCATTTGTATTTTTATTGTTCATCAAATCTCATTTCATGGTAAGGCTGTTGCATTTTGTTTGTTGGAAGAAAGAACAGCAAAATAAACTTCCCTGCAGCATTTGCATTTCTCCCCTCTGGGTACAGTTTAAGGGACCTGCTGTGGCATTTCCCTTCTGAAGACATACTGGCATGCCTGTTTAGGAACTACTGTTAGAAGCTACAGAAATCCAGCCAGAGTAAGCTGCCCCAAATAGGAGAGGGAAGGGCTCTTTCCAGGCAAATGCCAGTATAAAAGAGATGTGGGGTACAGGACAATCATTATTCTTTCTTTACTATGTTTTTAATTCCTCACATTTCAACATTACAGAATCTGTAAAACAAGTAACATTTGCAAACAAAACACAATGAATGTTCAATGATGCTATGCATATTGCCAATCTCAATTTTTGTGATGAAAAAAGAGAGCACGGAAACAACCAGGACACTGTCCAAGCAATGAAAATATCTGTTGCAGCAAAAGTGCCTTCACCAGCAGTTTAATTGTGACTGCACCCACACTCAGGGCCTCTGTTAACAAATTTCCTATAGCAAAGCTTGTATGAACATAGCAAATACAAAAATGTATAGTATTCTTGAAGTGTTTGAGTTAAATGAATTAACAGGTGTTCACCTCACTTGACTGAAGGTCTAGGAGAGAAGTTTATTTTTATTTTCTTCCTCAAACAGCACAGTATCTGGGAATTAATGTATAAATTAAACTTGTGGAATGATTAAATGAATATATGAATCAAATGGAGGATTAAAAATGGAGCTGTTTGATTAAGTAGAGAAGGGAATTCTAGCAAGAAGATAGAGGTGAAAGAAACAAAAAAAAATTGTAAAAATAAACAAATGTAAAAAGTACAGCAGAAAGTCTAACACCACTCATCCTATAGGTTTAAAAAAAACTATAATGTAAATTGTATGTGAGACAGTTGAGCTGACTCCTCTTTGCTACACAATTACCCAAATCCTAATCCTTATCTGCAGTTTCACTTTTTAGGATTTCAGTTACCTGTGGTCTGAAAATACTGAATGGAAAATTCCAGAAATAAATAATCTATACTTTAAGTTGTGCTTCATTCTTAGTAATATGATGAAATCCCATGCCATCCTATTCCATCCTGCTTGAGACATGATTCTTCCCTCTGTTCAGAGTGTCTACACTAGTCATTTAGTAGCCATCTTGAATATCAGATCAACTGTCATGGTGTCACAGTGCTTGTATTCAAATAATCCTTACTTTACTTAATAATGACTCTTAAGTGAATGAATAGTGAAGTTTACAATTCAGATATGCCAAAGTCATGAAGTGAAAAAGATGAGAGCACAATATTTTGAGAGAGACTACATTCTCATAGCTTTTATTATAATATATTGTTTCATTTTATTAGTTATTGTGATTAATTTCTTTCCATGCCTAATTTATAAATTAAACTTTGCCACAGGTATATATTCATGGGGAAAAAATAGCATGTGTATAGGTTTGGTACTATCCACTATGTCAGGTATCCAACAGGGAGCTCAGAATGTATCCCTGTAGGTAAAGAGAGAATACTTACTATCATGCTGAAGGACTAGCAAACTCCATTATAGAATAACAGCTGTTTAAGAAACACTTCACCTTGGTTTTCATAAGGGTGACTTAATGGGAGCTAAAAATGAAGTGTCTGTTCAGCTCCTTAGCCCATTTATTGTTTGGGTGTTTTTTTGTTTTGTTTTTTTTTTTGTGTGTGTGTGTGTGTGTGTTAAGTTTTTTGAGTTCTTTATATATCCTGGAGATTAGTGTTCTATCTGATGTGTGTGTAGCAAAAATGTGCTCCCAAAATGTAGACTCTCTCTTCACCTCATTGTTCCTTTTGCTAAGAAGCTTTTTAGTTTAGATCCGTCCCATTTATTGATTCTTGATTTTATTTCTTCAGCTCTAGGAGTCTAGATAAGGAAGTTGGGGCCTAATCTGACACTTCTCAGAAGAAGAAATACAATCAATCAACAAATATATATATGAAAAATATATGAAAAAATGTTCAACATCTCTAGCGATTAGAGAAATGCAAATAAAAACTACTTTAAGATTTCATCTCACTCCAGTCCGATGGCAGCTATTAAGAATATAAACAACAATAAATGTTGGTGAGGATGTGGGGGAAAAGGAACAATCATACACTGCTGGTGGGACTGCTAACTGGTGCAACCAATCTAGAAAACTTGGAATGGAACCACCATTTGAGCCAGCTATCCCACTCCTCAGTCTATACCCTAAAGACTTAAAAATAGCATACTATATTAATACAGCCACTTCAATGTTTATAGCCACACAAACCACAATTGCTAAACTGTGGAAGCAATCTAGATGCTCTTCAATAGATGAATGGACAAAGAAACTGTGGTACATATATACAATTGAATATTGCTCAGCATTAAAAGAGAATAAAATTGTAGCATTTGCAGGTAAATTGATGGAGTCAGAGAATATCATGCAAAATGAAATAAGCCAATCTCAAAAAAACATGGGCTGAATGTTTTCTTTGATAAGTGGATGCTAATCCATATGGGGGAAGTGCATGGGATAAGTGGAGGAACTTTGGATGGAGCAAAGGGGAGTAGGGGACAAAGGGGTAGAAAAGACTGTAGACTGAAATGGACATTATTACCATAGATACATGCATGATTATACGAATGGTGTGATTCTACTTCATGCACAACCTGAGAAGTGAAAAATTCTGCTCCATTTGTATACAGTGAATCAAAGAACTTTCTATTGTCATGTATACCTGAATAGAACTAAAAAGAAAAGAAAAAAGAATAAGAAGTGCTAGATTACTTGCACATTGAAGGGATCAGAATCTGAAAATGGGAAGGCAGGGTTGCCCCTGGCTTCTCCACTGAGCTCCCCATCTGATTCCCCTAAACCCAGAGTTGAATCACTGCCTTAACTCCAGTCCATTTCTTTCCTGTGACACTGTTCTCATGAGGCAACATCTGATAACCTGAGTGTCTGAGCACCTAACAGCTACACTGTGTTTAGGGCAGGCATTGCTGACAGTACCATTGGAAACCACATTTCTCATCAAAAAAATGAGATTCCATTTTTTTCTTAGAAAGGGAATCAATCTGTCAACATACTTTCATCAGCAGTCCTTTCAGACTAGTTTACTTTTTGTTTTGACTTGGTTGTTTGTAATAAAGGTATGAAAACACACAGAATATGTCTTTTTCAAAAGGCACCAGATTTTTAGAGATTATTACCAAGAATATAATTTTAGTCATTAGTTCAAAATTTTGGGATTTTTTTTTGCATATTTTTCTAAGTGTTAGTGCCTATTTCTAATAACTAGAGTATATTTAATTGTCCACAGGGATTTTAGCATCCTTGAGAAGGTAAGCTTTGCACAATGGAATCCTTTCCAAGCTTTGAGAACAGGTATTTAGTTCTCCCATTTTCAACAGCTAGATTGTCAAAGGGCACCTCATGTGACTCATCCACAATACTGAATATTAAGGACAATTTAGCTGTAGCTTTTCTCCTTCTTTGCATTTTCCATGGGAAAATTCTGCATTTTAAAAACTTTAAATTAAGTACTTTGTTGCATAGTTTCTGGAGATATTTATTGGTCTTTGGGTTGGCCTTTGTGCTCATTTATCAATAGCACACTGCTTTCCTTTTGGCTTTAAGTTTAATAAAAGTCTTAATATTTAGTATTATTTGGAAATCTTTGCTGAAACATTTCTAACTCTTGTTCATGGTCCTGTTTTTTGTTTTTGTTTTTCTTTGTGTTCCCTGATCCACCTGATGTTTCATCTCAAATCTAATTAATGGCTTAGAAATTTTTTTCTCATTACATGCAAAAACATACTAATTTCTGAATTTTTTAAAAATATAAGAATTAGGTAATGAGAAATTTCCATGAAAACATTATGCAGAAGGCATTAGGAAACAATAATCTATACTTAATGTTTGTCCATTTGTAATATAATGTGAAAATACCATAGTTTTCTTTGAAAATAAAAATTTGTGCAACAATATTTGGTCACTAAATTATTGTTCATATTACTTGGTCTCTACATACATATACACATGCCTTGAAATTCTTAAGATTTTCAGAGATGAAATTTAGAAAATTAATGCTAATTGCATCATATGATTAGTCACTGCCAAAATGTTCAGACTTTGTTTTACCTATGAAGAGGTAGTAGGTATAAAAACTACATCAGGATTTTTTAAGCTACTTGAAACCTTCATAAATTAACCCATGGATAATTCCTTCCTTGTGGAAGTTACAACTTTATCAAGAGAGTATCTAGTAGTAATAACAGGGATACCAAATTATAGCTAAGTCATAATTACCTTAGTATCATCTAGAGTTGATATTTTTCTGAACATTATTTCAGATGTGTAGGGTCAAGTTATGCAGAGATTGAAGTACCTGTTTCTATACCATTAGGGTAATACAGAAACATTTCTCTAAAGGAGGGCTGTCCCTTTTGGTTCGTGAAATGATGTTGAGGAGGAAAGCTTATGCACAGACACAGTTACAAAGGAATGGACAGTGCTGTATGTTCAGAGAGGCCATGGCTCACATCAATAAGTTAGGGTAGTTATCATCCACTAGACTTGATTTTTTGAGCTCCTATACTTGCAGGAGCATATGTCACATAGAAAGAGTCAAGGATTTATTTACAATATGTATTTATTGTTATCTACCACAATTATTTTAAAACTGATTTTCTAGGTAAAGAAGCTATTCCTTACACATTGTTGCAAATGAATACATGGTTACATGAAGTATGTAGGTTTAGAAACATCAATTTTTTTCCAGAAAAATTCATGTGATTATGTGGATCTAAATAAAGCACTCTTTTTTATATTTATTTTTCAGTTTTTAGTGGACACAACATCTTTATCTTATTTTATGTGGTGCTGAGGATCGAACCAAGCGCCCCGTGCATGCATGCCAATTGTGTTACTGCTTGAGCCACATCCCCAGCCCCTAAACATGGCACCTTAAAAGTACAGAGTAGAACGGTGATTTCTGGGGATGGGCAAGAGGGAAATAGAGATATGTTCGTCAAAAAGTGCAAAGTTTCAGATATGAAGGATGAATAAGCTCTGATAATGTAATGCACAGTGTGATTATAACCACACTGTATTGTATACTCTTTATTTACTAAGACAGTAGATCTCAAATGTCTCACCAAAGAAGAGAAAAAAAAGAAAGAACTATAAATGACATAGGTGATGACTATGCTAATTGGCTTAATGAAGGCAAGCATTTCAACATGTATACGTATTTCAAAACATCTGATTGTATACTTTAAATATATATAATTTTTTGCTCAATTATACCTTAATAAATCCAGGATAAAAATATATATTTTAGAAAGATTCAAAGAGAGCAAAGAGCATTTTTCATAAATTTAGAAATTGAATAGAGGACTGGGAATGAAGCTCAGCTGTAAAGCATTTGCCTAGCAGGTGTGAGGCCACAGGCTCCATCTCCATCATCATAAAAGCAGAGAGTGAACATTATCTGAAGTTTTTGACATTTATTGATGTAAAAAATCATTCATCCTTTTTACTTTAGACTAATAAGCAAAAGACTTAGTGGTAATTATTTCACAAGGAAAGAACGTTTCCAGAAAATAATGACACAACCCTTAACCACCACCTTTTAACTACTTTATAACATTTTTTAACACGTTTTGGCCATCACATTACAATCACAAGGCACATCTAAATAAGCATGTCAACTTAAATAAGCAAGTTAAATGCTTGACTTTCTTCATTTTGGTTTTGTACACAGCAAACACACATAGGAATTTAACTATTACAGAAGAGCTTAACATACCTGTCATGTTGCAGTACACAAGAGCTGGTCCCAGAGGGCCACTTCCATCTGAGTCTATGTAGTAGAAGCCTGAAGAGTTTCCTCTGTGCTTGTAAGCTTCACATGATCGCTCATACAGAGCTGCAAAGAAGACACAGTATCACAGAGGGGCTGTGAGGGAATGGGCTCCTCTCTGCTGCTCATGGCATGGGACTTTTCTCCATGACATTCATCCTGCCATTGCCCTTGGTCACATCTTCTCTAGGAGGGTGTTCTTCCATCTCAATCAGGCAGCAGAAAGATTCAGAAGCACAGAGTGAAAGATTTGGAGATACTACTGTGAATCAGAATCCTACACATTCTTATTTTCAAAATCAAGCAAATCAGACTTCTTGTCTAGTACAAGTTATACCTCATAATATTTTTAAGCATCTCAAGTACACCTGCCTAAATGTTGTTATTATCTAATAATCATTGATTTTTTTAAAACAAAACTTTACTCAGTAATTACATCTTTTGTTCACTTAAAACAATTCATATTTAAAACACATTTTTCCAATGAGTTGAATTTTACATATTAGCAACTTTTAATGCCATTTTAAATTCATTCCAAAAAGACACTTCCTTAAATGCTTTGCAAATTGAAATTTAAAAAATCAAAATATTGACATGACTTTTTAAATTTTCAATTTATTCTAATTCATGACTGACTTTTTAATTTGTACATAAATGCTTTGCTATGTACAAGGCAAGAGATTAAAATCTGCAGATGGTGAACCTAATTGATATTTAGTAATTTTAAATGAGTAGTCAACCTAGTGTGGGTCACACATTGCCTTATCGGAAAACCCTTTGGAAAGCCTCAAATGCAGGTTACAACTGCTAGGAAAGAAATGAAAAAGCATCAGACAAAGTGTCCACAAAGACAGACTTGGGCAGTGGTTCAGCAAGGGACACCGAGACAAGACATACTAATAGGATATAAACTTAGGCCTTTCCACAGCGATGGCCCTTTCTCTCTCTCTCTATACACACACACACACACACACATACACGTGTTTATATATATTATGTGTGTATATTTTATATATGTACAGATATATAACCTATATACATTATGTAACACAAATACACACCATATATATATATATATATATATATATATATATATATATATATATTCCCCCCATTTCAAATAGTTAAGAATGACCCAGGGAGGAGAATAAAAATTATTTTTCTCTCATCTCACAGAATAAAAAGGACAAAGAAATGTCTGCTTAGTTAAAGAATACTACAAAAGAAAATGTTTTTTGTTAAATATGGTCAAGGGTCTAAATCAGAGGCCACCAAATCAAGAGTCCAACTATTACCATCTCCAACTGATGGAAATATAGAGAATATAAATTGTTTTCTCAACATGTTTGGATTTGGACCACTAATATTCACGTTTCCATAAATAAACAAACATGCCAATAACCACCTAGGAACACAGCTCACAGTGATACATACACATATCAAATTGCCTAGGAGAACAAAAAAAGAGGAAGAATGATTAGGAAAAAAAATAATATAAATGGGAATGTAAATATGCAATAATTTTATACTTAGAACCCCAATCCCTGTCCTCTATCCCACATAAAAATAATGGCTTCATGATCACTTGGTTTTGATTTGACAATATCCAACTTTCTTTTGATATACCCTTAGAGAATCACAATAAAATCAATTCATTAACAAATCAAATCATGTGCCACAGGGAGAAGACCCTTTACATTTATCAGTCAAGTTTCTCTTCTCGGTGTTACTTAGAATTATGTTTAGATCACAGCTACTGATAACAAACACATTTAGTTGGTATCTGCTTTGTCTAAGACACTTTTCTAATGTGATGAGGGAGCTGTAAGTAAAAGAGACCATCTCAGTGTTAACTCTGTGACTGTGACCAAAACCCTAGCCCAGGATTTCTAAGGTTAGATGTCTAACTCCTTTCAAAGGAGACATTCCTTAGCAAATTCTTCCCTACCAATGTAAAACTCGGTGAAGATGCGAGTGGAACTGATCACTGGATATAGAGGGGGGAGGAGTCACCTTCTTTTGCTTCTCTGTGGAAATCCCACATCTGGAGACCCAGGGGTCTCATTCCAAACCCACACTAGTTCCCTGACATTCAGTTCCTGCAAAGTTAGATTTATGACAATCCATTCTCTGCATTATGCACCTCATAGTTTGTACCGGAATAAAATTAATTCACAAGGAATAGTTGTTTTTGTTTTTTTTTTCTTATCCCCACTCAGTATTAAATCCAGGGCCTTGCACATGCTAGGAAAGTGTTCTACCACTATGCTATATCCCCAGTCCTTTGTAGTCTTTGAGACAGGATCTCAGTAGGTTGCTGAGACTCTTGTTAAGTTGCCAAGGCTGGCCTTGGACTGGCAGTGTTCTTGCATCAGCTTTACACATGTGTGCACTACAGCACCAGGGCCATGGAAGGGTTTTTTTAATGGTACAATGCTAGTATCCCCCCATCAGGAGGGACTGAAGGAAGCAGACATGAAATGTCATACTCTTCCTCTAAAGACCAAGGGAGAGGGGAAGTGCTATGGAGACAGGACCCTAAATAGCAGGAGTGACACACAAATTAAAACACCAACCAACCAACCAGCAAACAAACAAATCTAAAACAAATAGAAGCAAAAGCTAATAATTAGAAAAACATGAGTATTTCATGGGCTCTGTCATATGCTTCTAGAAACTAATGATTAGTGGTCAATAAGATTTTATTAGCTTGAAAACTAAGTAAGCTGTAAGTAAAAGGGACTATCTCAGTGTTAACTCTGTGACTGTGACCAAATAATCTGTGTTTATGTTTGTGTGACAGAGAATAATTCTTGAGGAAGGAGATGAGTGGTATTTGACAGTCCTGGCTCCAGTCTCAGAGCTATAAGTCTGCTGTCTATCTTCTCAGCCTCCTTCCTCCCCCAAGTGCTAAGTGTAGGTGATAATAACTCTTATCTCCTATGGTTGTTTTGAGTATTCAAGGAGTAAAAACATGCAGAGGACTAAAACTGGGCATGCACTTGATAAATTCTGCAGATATTAATTCTTTCCATCTCCTTCACTATCAAACAACAGCAAGACTGGGTGGGACCTGAAAGTTTACTATTTTCTCTTCATTTTGTAGATCTACTGCCACATTTACTCCTTGTCTGATACTTCTGAGGTGTTCCTCATTCAATTTTATATTGACATCCTTGCCACACATTTTCTTTGGAATCAAGAAAGAACTGAGAAGTATATGTGTACCCAGATCAAGGAACAGAACAAGATATCACATTGTTTGTTTTTTCTTTTTCTTTTTGTTCCAGAGATTTAACTCAGGGGCACTCAACCACTGAGCCACATACTCAGCCCTATTTTGTATTTTATTTAGAGACAGGGTCTCACTGAGTTGCTTAGCACCTTGCTGTTGATGAGGATGGCTTTGAACTCATAATCCTCCTGTTTCTGCCTCCTGAGCCGCTGGGATTATAGGCATGTCTCACCACACCCAGCTCAAATTGTGTGTTCTGGGTGAAGTTTATTTATTTTTAACCTCCTGCTATATTTTATTTTACTACACTTATTTTCCCTTCGCTGGTTCTTTTCTTTTCCTTTTTGCTCTCTATGTTCTTCTATTTGATACTATGAATTTTTAAAGCTACTTTAACATCAATGGGAAATAAAATTGATCAAAAATAAAGCAGCTGAAAACAAGTCTGTAAAAGACTATTGCTTCCTGTTTTCTGGTACATGGGTGCATGGACACAAACACATATGCACAAAAGAATGAACAGGATATAAGAACAGAAAGGAGAGCCAGTGGGTTGTGTGGCTTACAGGAATGGCAGGTGGCTCCCACGTAGCCAGTGTGAGTGCAGTCGCAGGAGAAGGTGTCCCAGGACTGGGAACATTCACCCCCGTGTTCACAATAGCTGGGCAAACACCTAAAGAAGGACAGACAGACACACTGCTGTTTCCCACATTCAGTCATAATAAAATGTGCATGTACAGGGAAAGATGAAGGACAATAGTCAACGGAAACATTTCAACAGGACCAAAGACTGTCCTCAAGGTCACCTGACACAACTACAAGTTTGTAAGTGCAGTAGATTCTCATGTATTTGTGACAGATACATTTTCAACACTTTGCTTTTTATCAGAAAAACTGTTTGCTTCTTATAAAAACCTAAGATTGATTTCATACATGATCAGGATATAAACTACTTGCAACAACCATAGACAGACACACATTTCCCCTTAGTCCCTCCACACCCTTGTGATGTGACACTGCAGATCTTTCCATCCATGGCATAGCCTGCATCTCTACCATGATTGTAAGTTGGGCATGTGACCAAATTTAACCAAAGAGACATTTTAACAACACAATATTTAGTAATTTAATGCAAAAAGAACAGGTTTCTTTTGTAAATCTCAAATATACTTCTGGTATGAATACAACAAAGTTTTTTTGCCTAAAAGCACAACAATCTGATACATGTGTTATTTTCTAACTTGCCTGCATTTCCCCTAAGGTCCATTGGCTTTAATTCTTTATATCCATCATGATTTTTATGTATAAAAATTTGCATAGATAAATACAACCTTGTTCACAAATCTGAAGCAGTTTATAAGATCATGATTTATTCTTATTCCCTCTTCACTCCAGTTCATTGTTCAAATTGTTTCCACACAACTGCTAGCAAATAGACTGAAATTCATCATATCATGATATTTAGGAAAAACAGAAAACTAAAAATAAAACATTGAACAACCATCTTTAGAAAGATACAAAGTCAAGAAATTTCCCCTCTTGACCATACACACAAAAATATAAAGGGTGAGAGTACCAAAGCAGGACTAAATTAAGCAAAAAACTGATAAGATCCTAAAACTGTATTAGGAATGAGAGATTCACAGCAATAGTAAAATGTTTGCTTATGAGAAGACAATATAGAGCTGGACAGGGATGTAGTTAAGTGGTAGAGAACTTGCATAGCATGCACAAGACCTGAATTCAATCCCCAATACATTAAAAATATAATAATAAGGGCTGGGGTTGTGGCTCAGTGGCAGAGCACTTGCCTACCATGTGTGAGGCACTGGGTTCGATTCTCAGCACCACATAAAAATAAATAAAGGCCTACCAACAACTAATAAAATATTTAAAAAATAATAATAATAACAACACAGTAAAGTGTGAGCACTTGGAAGTGCACAGAAAAGCAGGTAGCTCCTATTCTGTCCCAATGTTCTCTGTTGCTCCAGGGACCAATTTGCAAATTTAAAAAATGCAAAAAAAAAAAAAAAAAAAAGTAAAATAAACACCATCAAGTGAAAAGTAGAAAACCCAAAAGATAAAAAGGAATAGCTGTCTATTTTACTTTCTTTCCCCCTCTAACACTGCACAAATTATACTTCCAGATGCTGAAGTTCTTGTAGATGTCACCAAGCATTATCTTCTAATCTTTGGTTTTCCTTGAAAAAAAAAGGAAAATCTTCAATGTCAATAAAAAATAGGAAACAGGCAAATTTGTTTTTACTTTAAGAAAGAAATATGTATTTGATTTTGAGAATCTACTGGGATAATGCTTATTTGTAAATTCTGACAGTGTTCAAAACAGAGTGTTAATCTTAAAGTGATCGATGTTGAGAATACACTGATAATCAGTTTATACCAGTGAAGGTCACATTTATATTATGAGATTCATACAAAAGCCTGTTCAGCTTACTTTACAGAGTGAATGCTGAGGATGGGATACCCATACCTTGCAAGTCAGCAGGTCAATTACATAGCAGTGGAAGGAAAAGAACAAAATATAACAGAGATACCAAAAGCCAGACATTTCATACCAAACATTAAAAAATCTGAACTAGTTCTAGTCTGGTTTAGCTGTTCTCTGTAGTTCTGACATTATTCCTTCTATATGGATTATACAGGTGGTATCAATGCCAAGCCCAGGATGTTAACTAGAGAGCTACAGCTTCGGGCAGGAGCTCTGGCCTCCATATCTCTCAGCTCTAGCTTTGCAACACTTATGTGCTTCCTGAGATGGCAGACCCACAGTAGAACCAACAAGGTGCTCCTAGCCAGGATGGTGGAGTGGCCATTCTTCATAGCGTAGATGTGGTAAGTGGTGGTGAACTTCCCAGACCTGGCATGACAATTCCTTTTCAGCCCCAGTGTTGGGAGCTTGTAAGGGGGAGGCTGAGGGCATCCTGTATCTGAGGCCTGGTCTTTATGGGTCTCTCCTGAGGAACAGAGTGCCTCACCCTAATACCACCATCCTGACCTTTTATGGCTGGGTCAGAAATATCCCTGAGCAGTACTCTGAAAATGGTGGATGAGGAAGAAGGTTGAAGGAGTGAACTCTCTTGTCTATAATGTGAAGGACAAGACTGTGACTCTGAAAAATGGTGTCCAGGTCCAGGTGAGGCCCATAACTCATTTCCTCTTGGAGTTAAAACTATGAACACAGAACACAAAAGCCTCAACTGTTTGCAAAAGTTACAAAACTGCCAATTCTCCTCTTGAGCTTGATGTCTGCTTCTTCCAAGGAGTAGAAGGAGTAGAAACTTTGGGATACCTCTGTCAAAGTTAATCCTGCTTTGTCATTTGGGACACTGACACTAGAATGAAACCCAATTTCTTATAAGAGGACACACATGAGCACTGACAAGAGGCCTTCCAGGTTTCAAGGAAAAGAAGCCAGATTCAGTGTTAAGGGTTGGAAGGTACACTTCACAGGAAAAAACAGTGATGTCTCTTCATCCCCAGGGCTGGGGGGGCAGACCAACCTGCTTACCTCTACCATCAACCCCAGGTCCTCTGAAGCTCTTACTTCAGTGGCTGCAGTTACTGGCCTCCTCCAGGCCTGAGGGCTTCTCCCATAACCCCAGTCCCTACATTCCTGGCTAGATCGTGAGTCCACAGAGAGGACCAGATGTCAGATACAATGAGAAAAAACCAACATGTCAGTGTACCCCACCACATTGGGTGTGTGCCTATGTGAGAGCCTGAACATGCATGTGCTGGAATGTTAGTGTGCCCATTGTAAGAGTATACCAGTGTATTTAAGTGTGCTTGAGTGTGTGCCTGTGTGTGCCCTTGTGTGAATGTACCTGCACATGAGTATGCATAAATATATCTGTGAGAATGTGTAGGTACATCTATGAGTATCTTATCTAACTTGAATATAGTTCACTGCCAAAGATCTGGGGTTCATGGGGAGCCATGTGCTCAGCACCCTGGCACTGTTTACACAGCAGTGAGTAAATATCAGTCTTCTCCAAGAACAGAGTCCATGAGAAGGTAGCTCATGGCTCCTCCAAACACTGCATGGGCCTGAACATGTATAGATTCCAAGAAGATGTCAAGCAGAGTTGATGTAGAAAAGGGGAACAAGGATTCAGATACCTCTTAATACTTTCATGGTTCAAAAATCGTTAAGAGACCAGGGTTTTTAGCCTGGTGGGGAACTGATTCTGGCAGTCAGTTAAATTATCCAGCATATATTTACAGGGCTTGAAGTGGGAGAGGGTGTATAGACTTGCTCATAGCAGCTGCTATGGTTGGAACATGTCCCCCAAACGTTCATGAGTTGGAAACTTTATCCTCAAATTTACATGTTGGCTACAGTTAGAGTAGCTGGAGGTGAGGCTTTGGGAGGTAATTACAGTTAGGCAATGTCCTTAGGGTGGGTTCATCATGATGGCATTAATGGCTTTATAAGAAGAGGAAGAGAGACCAGAGGTGAAACACTTGCTGTCTCACCATGTGTTGATGCAGTAAGAAGGCCCTCACTAGATGTTTCTGTCCCATCTTGGACATCCAAGCCTCCAGAACAGTGAGCAAAATAAACCTCTATTCTTTTATTTTATTTATTTATTTTTAAATTTTGAGACAGGGTCTTGCTAAGTTGCTTGGACTTTGCTAAGTTGCTGAGGCTGACCTTGAACTTGTGATCCTCCTGCCTCAGCCTCCTGAGTCACTGGAATTACAGGTGTGTACCATCATACTCAGCTAAACCCCTATTTTTTGTAAAACACCCAGGCTGTGGTATTCAGTTCTAACAACAGAAAATTCTAAGAATAAAAGACACTCATAATTAAGAGGAGAAATTCAGTTCACCACCAATGAGCCATTTCGTGAATAGGCAGAGAGAGGTCTTGTTTGCAAATGACTGAGTAGAAGCAGGATCATCTTTTCTCAAATGATAAGCTAAAAAATACATCTCTGCTTTTAGGTGAAAACTCCTGTAGGTGACACATCTCAGTCTCTTCTCAACTTTAAGGTTGTTTGCTTCTGTAGTCCTCCCCTATATCAAGATTTAATAGCTGAACCTCTGGGTCCTGCCCTTCCAAATATCCTGCTTCTCCCACATCATCATTCTACTGAATGACACTAGCCTTTAACCAGCTCTCTACATGGGTTTAGCCTTGACTGTTCCCTTGCCATTACCCCAAACGCTTGCAGCAAGTCAACTGGTGATTCTGCTCTCCAAAGAGTTTGTAAATCATTCATGTTTTCTGATTCCCTAGTTTATCTTATCCTTATTTTTCACTTGAGAGAAATTGCAGAAGCTTCTTACCAGGTTTCTTGGCCTCCAATCATACACTGTCTCTCTGTTTTCTGCACCCAGGTCATGTGTCAAGACTCTGTGCTCAGAGTCTTGCTTATACACACACACACAAGTGACTTCTTAACTTCAAGTCCTTTAGCAATTTCCCAGGGCATCTCAGATGATTTAAGCCTTCAAGTTAGCACCCAGGCCTCTAGCCTGATGTAGCCCATGACTGGAGAGGCAGCCCCATTTCCAACACCCACTGATCTTCTCAAAGCAGAACTTCTACACCAGCCATCCACACAGGGGTCAGAGTCCCCCTAGCACTGGGGACTTGGACAAAAGGCTGTTACTTCTACTGCCTGCCTCCAACTGAATTGACTTACCCACCTTCTGCCCCATTCAGGTATCTATTCCTTTTCCTTGAACAGCATGTCTTGACCCAACAGAAATGAGACAGCTCTCCACATAGTGCCAGAGAACCTCCCACTCCCCACCAACTTCCATTTCATCCTATTTACTACAGAATGGATTGGCATAATTTTCTATAAAGGGAAAATACTAAATATTGTAGGCCTGTAGGCCACATAGACTCTGCCAAAACACACAGCTCTGCAATTATTAGGAGAAAGTGAATATAGACATTATGCAAATGAACTGGTATGGCTGTGTCTCAATTAAACATTATTAACAAAAGCAAGCAGCAGTCCCTGGACCCTGGTATGTCAATTCCTAAGCTGTATCAAGGCACAGCTTCTTCAGGGTGCTGGTAGCTCAAACATTACATTTCAGAACCCATGGGGGTGGCCTGACTAGGGCAGAGTCAGGCCCCTTTACCATCAATTTGAAAAAACAAAACAGTTCATTGTTTTCCTTTCTGGTATTTTCAAACTCTGTACATTCCACACTTTTTAATAGTTTGAAAATTATTGTTAAAGGAATAAATAATATTATATTTTTACCTTAAAGTGTTCTGGGACACAATTTTTTAAAAAGTAATAAAGAACTCTAAATTTGTAGTAATTTTCAATTTTTTGTTTAAAAATAAAATGTACGATATGTGCTGTTGGAGTTGGCATAGAGAAGATGAATACTCAGCCTGAGACCATGCAGATGGGAAGAGGTGGCAATGATGGTCCCACCAACAGATAAGAAAAAACACTGTGACCAGAGTTAGAAGAAATTGAAATCTTAATATCCAAAACACAATTGGTATAATATACAATTTCCCATTTCAACTACTGTCATCCTTGAAGCCTATTATTGTTCAAATATGGAATGTCCCCAAATTTCATGTATAGGAAGCATGGTCCCTAATACAGCAAGGTTCAGAGGTGGGGCTTTTAGGCAATGATTAGGGCTCTGCTCTCATCACTGGATTAACCCACTGATATCTGAATGGACTGAATGGAGTGAGACCTAGCTGGAGGAAGTAGGTCACTGGGAATATGACCTTGCACAATATCTATCCTGGGACCCTTCCCTTCTCTCTCCCTCTGTCTCAGCATGTGCTCAGCAGCTTTCTTCTGCCCTGATATTCCACCGTAATGTTCTGCCTTACCTCAGGGTCACAGCAACAGAGTTGGCCAACCATGGACCAAGATCTCTAATATCATGAGCACAAATAAATTTTTCTTCCTCTTTGTGGGTAGGAAAGCTAACACAAAGTTAACACACTTGCATGCCAAAGCAACTGGCCATTTTCCCCATAAAGCATCTCTTGGAACCACCAGAAGACAGATCACTCCATGTAGATGCATCCTGATTTGGCTCAGGAAGGGTATTTATGTTCCTGTCAGATTATAAACATCTTTTCATAATCTTTTTTGTCATTTGAGCCAGGAATGGTCTATATATCAGTAATTATTAATTCCTTTGCCAGATGGATATGTTATAAAATCCCCTGCATTATTATAATAAATCATGACTGTATATGAACAAATATGAATGTTCTTGGCAGACAGAGAAGTGGTCTGGGTAGATGTTTTGGTGCAGTGCAGAGGGCTGGTGAAAGCTTGGAATTGGGGATGTTTTTTTTTTTTTTGTCCTGTTTTGAAACTAATCTATTTTTTATGGTATATTGGACATGTAGTTAATAGGTATGGCCTAAAGAATAAGAGAAAAAACAATGTTTTTCTTATTAGAATGAGGGCATATTTTTAGACATTAAACCATCACAACCATAAAAACTTACAATTAGTGACTATATTACCATACAAAGTACTCTCAGCTATTTTCATAACAACTTAGTAGCCATTAACTCAATTTTTACTTAAAGAAGATTCTTTAATATTCTAGAAATCTCTAAGGAAAGGTACATACATACTTACACATTTCTAAGGACTTTTAAGTGTGATATGGAAAAATCTTCCCATTTTGGTGACATTTATACATATGCTTATGTATACTCATATATATATATATATATATATATATATATATGTATATATATATACACACACACACACACACATACATATACATATATTATATCAGGTATTAAACCCAGGAATGCTTAACCATTGAGCCACATCCCCAGCCCCAACTTTTAAATTTTTTTTTTTTTTGAGGCATAGTCTAAGTTGCTCAGAGCCTCACTGACTTTAAATTTTTGATCCTCCTGCCTCAGCCTCCTGAGCCACTGGGATTACAGGTGTGCATCACTGTGCCTGGCTCAGATTCTTTACATAAGATAAATATTGAGAATTTACCACACTTTGTAAGGTAATTCTGGCTATACTAAAACAACTTCCTGTGAGTTCCACAATTATACTGATAACTTAGGCAACTGCCAGTGAAATATGACTTCCAACCTTTGACCTCTAGCCCACTGGGCAGTTGTCACCCTGGGTAGGAGCTCTGTCCTGAAGATACCAATGTCAAGTGTTATTTTATGTCATCACATCAATAGCAGATGTCGTTGTTTCTGTTCATTTAATTCTCTTCTTAATTATTGTCCATCATTGCCAGAATATTTATATGTTGAGCAAGGAAATGTACTTCATAAAATTCATGCTCTGTAGCAATCCTTGGACTAATAAAGTAAGTGACATGGATTCTTAAAGGAAATCAGTACCCCATGATTTGATGTCTGTATCCTCTCCTGACACTGAAACTTGGGCACCCGAGCAGGCTGCAGTTACTCCTTATGAATGATGGCAGTTTCTTTGCCATCTCCCCCATCCCCCAAAAATCTATATTCTGAAAATCAGGATTGTAGGTTTCTGACTAAAATTATTTGTCTCTTTTATTTCACTACAAAAGAATAAACTGTGAACATGACAACATAAACATTTGCATTTAAAAAATCTGAGACAATATTTCACATACTGGGGAAATATGGTCTTTATGAACACACTGCCAAATTGCAATTGTGACTTAAAGTTTATTGGCTATGACATGAAATTTCAATTAGTGATAAATTTAGAATAAGCTTCTTGTACAAAGTATTTTACATAGCTATTTCAAGAGGTTCAGAGGCATGGATGTGGAAAGATTTAAGGAATTTGTTTATGTATTCAATATAAACCTTTTGCACACCCTACTTCAGAAAAGGCATTAAACTGGGTATATCTGGTACAGGAAAAAAAAAAATTTGTCTATATGGCTAAGCTTATCCTTTTAGCCAAAATGATTTAAAAGTTAGATGATATGGTAAAGAATAAAACTTGAATAAAATTATAAGGCTTAACAATTTTATTATACTATAGTGATAAACCTTTGCTTTTCTTATCATCTTCATTGAACTAGTGCAGTGCTTAGCTCTGGGGCAACTGGGGAACCTCTTTATTTCTTTGCTTACAACATTGCTAAAATTCCCTGAAGCATCAACCTTTTCTTGAAACAAGATTTACTTCTCATTTTCCCTATAGAAAAGGGAGCTAACCACGTATGACTTTGATTTACTGGCCCTCACTGATCCACTATCTTTTTAGAATAGTCTAATCTGTTTTCTGTAATGGGACAATTTTTAAGAATATCTATACTTGTCAGTATTTATTCACATCAGTGATTACAAGCATCAGTAATACTCTGTGAGACTTTAAGTGATTTACAGGTATAGGAAAGGAAAATCCATGAGTGTGTCTTCCAAGACAACACTGTTTGAAAGGAACAACTGTTTAAAACCAAAGATGTTGTCCTCTTATTTTCAATGTGTTACAGTTGGATCTTAAATATTCCCTAAAGGTCTAAGTGTTGAAGACTCAATCCCTAGCCAGTGGAAGGTTGTGGAATCTTTAAGAGGTAAGCCTGCTGTCATGAAAGGCATGAAAAAAGTGTGTTTTTACAGTTGTGCCTGTGTTTTTAATTAAAAGAAAGAAAAAAAAAAAAAAACTGAAACAGGTGTGCTGTAATGATCTAGGATGGCTCCTACCTGTCTGTGATGCCACAGGAGTCTATCTGAAGGTCGCTGAAGTTTCCCAGCACCCCCTGCTGTATTGAGATGGGATCCACCACTGTGCTGCCAATGGAGATAAGCTTCAGGCAGCCCTGAAACCCTCCCAGGGGATTTTCACATTGAGAGCCAGAGCTGTTGTCAGGATAGCCTGAAAACAGAGACAAAGACAGGAGAAAACCAACAACTGTAACAAAGCTATTTCACAGTATAAAGACTGTTGCTTCCCTGTTTACAGGCACCTGAGAATTAGACTTCCTAAACTACCTGGAAAGGTCACAGATAAGAGGATGATAGTGGGGTAACAAGAAGAAAAGCTGTAAATAAAGAGAGAGCATGAAAATAATCATTAGAGTCAAGCTTACGGGAAGACAAGAGGAAGAAAAGATGTACAATCCTTTGATTTAAGCAAAGCAACATGAGAAAACAATACTTGTAGCATAATACTAGACCATATAAACTAAAAAACCATGTGACAGTAGTACCAGAAGAAAATTATAGGCATATCAATACTGGCTAAGTTTAAAATGTTTGAAAAGTAATTTTAAATTGAATATTGAAATAAATATGCTGAAATTGCCTAAATATTAAGTTAAATATCTACTCTAATGTGCATTTGCACATGTATACATACACATAGTTTAATATTTTATAATTTTGGTCATATAAATTTAACTTCTCCCGTTTCTTTTGAATGAGGCACTTTAGTCAAACATCTTTCAACATTAATGAACAAAAATTAACAAGTGTTTTTACAATGATATAGCACTGCAAATAAGAGAAAAATTAGCATCTATAATAGTCCATTTATAAAGGGCAATATTAACAATTAAATTTTACAAGTCCTGCCATCCCCACCATTAATCAGTTTTCTGTAAGTTACAAACTGCATTTCCTATATAGTAGTTTCATCTCACACCTCGATTTCTCTAGATGACTGTTATGGTTTTGATATTAGGTGTCCCTCAGAAGCTCATGTGAGACAATGCAAGAAAGCTTAGAGGTATAATGATGGGTTATAAAAGTCTTAATCTAATGTGTGTATTAATCCTCTAATACAGATTAACTTCACGGTGACTGTAAATTGGTGGGATGTAGCTGGAGGACATGGTTCCAGGGGGTGTGCTTATTTTTTTCCAGGGGGCATGCATATTTTGTCTGTGGTGAAGGCAGTTTCTCCCTCTCTCTCTGCTTCCAGGTGGCATGTCCCCAGCTGCTTTCCTCTGCCACATCTTTCTGCCATGATGTTTCGCTTCCCTCCAGCCCAGACCAACTGAGCTAGTCATCAATGGTCTGAAACCAAAATAAACTTTTCCTCCTCTGAAATAGTTCTTGTCAGGTCTTTTGGTAACAACAGTGAAAAAGCTGATTAAAACAATGACAATGATCTTATAACAATGAAGAGCAAGGACATCTCTTTGAAATCCAAATCAAAGCAAGAAGAGTCCACAGCATATCCTTCAGCCCATATGCAGACAGCAAGCACTTGAGTATTTTCTCACCCTCTATTCAGTTTCCCTTCTCAAACAGTCTCAGGTTTTTAGATTTGCATACTGCAAGATAAACAATGAAAAAGAGGGAAGTAAAAGAAAAGGAAAGAGGATGCAGTACCTGTAAAGAGCTTTTGTAATAGGTAACTCTTTGAGAAAGTGGACACTGCACAATACAGCCCAGTCCTCCACCCATAGTGCCTTTTCAGGACTGAGGTGGGCCCTCCCCAGGGTCTTAAGGGATCCTACAAGCTTCCAGTGACAGCCCTCTTAGGGGCTACCCAGCATCCAATGATGCAGTGGAGAGATATGGTGCCTGAACTCCTTGGCTCATCTGGGACATCCCCAAGGAGCATTGCTGCTGAGTCTCCCTGAAGTCTTCTGAGTGTTCTGTTGTAACAGCATTACTGCAGCTCAGCTATGTCCCTCATCCACCTCCAGTGGCTCTCTCAACTTTCCAAAGGTTGTTCCAAATTAATTCTCCCCACTAAGCCACCTGTGTAAGAATCTCCCACAGAGTCAACTTTCTGGGGAGCCCAATCTAGAACAAAGAAAAATACAATTTCAAAGCATTTATTGAATCCAATACTTAATTTTCATATGCAAATGTAAAAATTATACAGAATTTTAAAAAGACGGTTGTAAACCCTAAAAATTATAAATTTTATGAGAAGTATAATTGGAAACAGTAATAAAATAGTGGAGAACATTTATTTATTCTTTGCTTTAAAAAATTATGTTTCATTTTATTATTTCCAGAACTGTTTTTAAACTTTGTAGATATGTTAATATTAATTAATTATCATCCTTTTTTGCTACATATTTTCCAATGATTTAAATATTAAAGAGTTCTAATGCTGATATTTATAACCTGATTTTTAAGACTAGTTTACTTTTTCAATTGAAAAATTTGTTATTTGACAGGTAACTTGAGAATTAATGTAAGGAAATGACAGGGCTGGGTGTTGCAGAGTACTTGCCTAGCACATGTGAGGCACTGGGTTAGATCCTTAGCACCACAGAAAAGTAAATAAGTACAATAAAGATAATGTATACATCTACAACTAAAAATATATTTTAAAAAGAAATGACAATAACCTACATATACAATAATTCAAGATATTTTCACTAAGCACCAAGTAGAACAGTTTCCAATCTTTTTACCAAAATCTCCTTTATCAAAGACTGCCCCAAACTTAGATTTTTAATCAAGAAATTTAAAGCTGCCAATCAGAGCTTCCAATTAGCATAAGATGACCAGGTTAAATCCTTATAATGTGAGTAAAAATAACTTGAAAGCTTTAACCTTTACTTTTTGGGGGGTTGGGGGTACCTGGAATTGAACCCAGGAGCACTTAACCACTAAGCCGCATCCCCAACCCTTTTTCTATACTTTTTATTTAGAGATAGGGTCTCATTGAGTTGCTTAAGGCCTTGCTAAATTGCTGAGGCTGGCTTTAAAATTGTGATCCTCCTGCCTCAGCCTCTGGAGCCACTGGGATTACAGGCATGCACCACCGCACCCCACTGTAACCTACATGCACCCCACTTTAACCTATACGTTCTAACTGAGGGAATCAGCTGGTATTAGGAAGGAAATTATAGGTTATAGGTCCACATGCCAAATATCATCCACAAAGCACTGGAACAAAATGAGTAAAAAGTATCATACTTTAAGTGAGAACAAAGTATCATATAAAATATATGATCTTATATCTTCAAGGGAATAATTCCCAATTTCTATGGGCATACAATGTAGCAAGGGGTACAGAATCAGATAGTGCCGCAGTCTGGCTGGGCACAAATCACGAGCCACTCACAGCTTTGTAGATTCAAACAGCAATTCTTTATTCCCGATCTCACACCGGCCTTCTACAAACACGCTCTGGGGAAATCCACATTCTCTGCCCAAATCCACCTCTCCAATGGTCTTCTGTCTCCCCAAAATACTGTCTGAATCCCTAAGAACTCAAGAGGAACTCAGGCAGCAGGATACGCCCTTTTCTTGGGGAACGCCCTAAACTCGGATTATCCTAAACCCGGAACACCCTAAACACGAACACCCTAAACACGGATCTGCCCTGGTCCTTGAGCAAGGTCACCTTCCAGGAGTCATTCCACAAAGCAACATGGGGGTACACTGGCAAGGAAATTGTCATACCTACTTGGCTAATGGCTCCCAGCAAGATAGGATTCACTAACCCATAAAGGAGAAAAAAGGATGGACAATGGGAGGAATAAAAAGTCCTGTGCCCTGGAATGAAATGGGAAGGGTATTTGGAGCCTTCATGAATCAGATGGCATCCAGGCCAGACTAGGAACATGAGTGGATGTCTGCGCATATTGGGGAAGAATCTTCAAGGCTGGAGAGAACAAAATGAACCAAGCCACTGACCCACAGAACTTCTATTCAAAAGAAAGCAGAGTGTTTGTTCTGGGTAAAGGGATGCAATCTAATAAGAGATGTATGAAACAGAGAAAGGAACACTTCCTTCAATGAAAGGACAAAGTACCTTTTCCAGTGGAGACACTCTGTGCACTCTGTGGAGGTCACATAGCTAAGGATCACTATGCAGGTCACCCAGAATCCCAAGGCTCTAGATACCTGGCATCAAATCCATGGGCAAGAATATTCCTTCATGTAAACTGTCTCTTCTCCAAAAATTAAAACAACAACACAGCAAACAAAACAAAACTCAAAAGTATAAGAATCAGAGTGAGCTTTGACCCCTGGTGCTTCACTGGTGTCCCAGCTGTCATGCTAGGGAGACAGGGTCTGCTTTGTTATTCACACTGGTTCATTACTACCAGGCATCCAGCATATCATGTCCTAATACAGCTCCCCTCAAAAGCAATAAACACCACACAAAACATACATTTACTTAAATAAAAAGAAGCATCAAATTAAGGATCTACTATAACACTACGACACTAACTTAGCATATTTTAACCCTTTTGTGACCCATTTACAGAATATGTGCACTCTATAATGTGCACTCTATAATGCTCTGGAATCCTTAGAAACATTACATTAGATTGCTGTTTTAGTCAGCTTTTCAACTGCTGTGACTAAATGATCCAACCAGAACAAGTGTAGAGGAGAAAAAGTTTATTTGAGGGCTCACAGTTTCAGAGGCTTTAGTCCATAGAAGGCTGGCTCCATTCCTTGGGGCTTAAGTTAAGACAACATCATGGTGAAAAAGTGTGACAGAGGGAAGTGGCTCACATGATGATTACAAAGTAAAAAAAAGAGTGACTCCACTGGCCAGATACAAATATATACTCCCACACCATGCCCCAATTCTCACCTCCTCCAGTCACACCCTAACATTTCAGTTACCATTCAATTAATCCCTATCAGGGGATTAATTTTCTGATTGGGTTAACACCCTTACAACCCAATCATTTCTCCTCTGAACTTTCTTGCATTGTTTTACACATGAGCTTTTGGGAGAACAACACATCTAAACCATAATAACTGCTCTTCTTGATACAAAGTCTTGAAACAGCAAATTTACATATTATTCTATCAATAAAGGCCTACAATCGAACTCCTCCCCTGATTCTCAGACTACTTTGATATTTTTTCCCCTCTGAACATAACAAACTAAAAGCTGGAGACAAAAAGATTAAGACACATAATAATGGAAACTTTTTATAAAACAAGCAAGAAGCCTTAAGAAATTATGTCGGGCTGGGGTGTGGCTCAAGCGGCAGCACACTCGACTGGCATGCGTGCGGCCCGGATTCTATCCTCAGCACCACATACAAAGATGTTGTGTCCGCCGAAAAACTAACAAATAAATATTAAAAAATTTCTCTCTCTCTCTCTCTCTCTCTCTCTCTCTCTCTCTCTCTCTCTCTCTCAAAAAAAAAAAAATCTATGTCATCACACTAATACTCTAAACTTTGCTACAAACCCTCATTTGGTGTTATGAAGTGAACTGATCAATATAATCAATAAGTCATAGATATAGGTTACAGGTATAAGGCAAGATAGAATAGATAATCAATAAGTAACAGACATAAAGACTACAGGAATAAGGTAAGATAACATAGATAAGCAATAGTAAGACATAAATTCATCAGGAATAAGCCTAAGTAATAGCAGAAAAATCATGTAACTGTAAAACATAGGATTTATGTCAGAGGATAAGTCAGTGTGTCAGTATAGTTATAAATAAATATAAGCAAGTAGGTTAATATAGATAAGGTTAGATTAACATAGCAACTTGATCTTATAGCCTTGCACAGGATAAAAGACATAGGGTTTATAGATATTAGTAAAATGACAGGTGATTCATTAGTCACTTGCAATAATTCCCGCCTTACTAGGATTATGGGAATGGGGTCACTGTAGTCATTTGAGTTAAAAAAAAAAAAAGTGACTATAGAAATTCCATCTTACTTTCTTTGTTACTGTTCCTATGAAGAGAGAACTGCATGAACCCATTTTTAGGAAATAGAAACTAAAGCTGTTTTCTTATAGTAGAGGATAGGAAAGGTAGCAGAATACAACAGTCACTAATATGGCACTATATAAAATTGTGGATGTGTAACCGATGTGATTCTGCAATCTGTACTTGGGGTAAAAATGGGAGTTCATAACCCACTTGAATCTAATGTATGAAATATGATATGTCAAGAGCTTTGTAATGTTTTAAACAACCAATAAAAAAATAATAAAAATTTGTTTTTCTGTACCTTGTACCCCACAAATTGTACCCTACTCAGGATGCAGTGGTGGTCATGGTGAGCTACATCCTTGGTTTGAATGCCCTTGTGGGTCTACATGACTTTGAGATTGTAACCCTACCAACCCCTGTCCAAATTCAGGATGTGACTGTCTAGCACCTTCTTGAACCCGGGACTGTGGTCAACTGAACTGCAAAGCTAATGCTTTTTTTTAAGATTCTTTTTACCGCTTGCTTGCTGACTGGAAAATTCCAGTACTGCCTGGAGCCCAAAGGCCCACTTATTAATATTTTAATTTCTGCATTTGGCTAGCTTACATGATGATAAGCAAGCCACTGAGTTATGGTTTTTGTGTTTATATTCTCCTTGGATGGATCAGGAAGCTGCTTTCCTCTCACAGAGTTTGAGTCTCTACTGTGCCTGACAGTCCCTGGTCAGGTAAATAAGGCTCTCTTTTGATTTGAAATTCGAACTTAGAGTGCTTTCTGGAGTGGCTCCCCATAATATTTGTTCACCAAGTTATAGACGTTTTAAAAAGTACTCAAGTAATTAACACTTCATATAAACAGGGGGAAATTTTTAGGTGGAAACAAAACTGACACCAACTCATTCTTTGGCAATCTTCTAAAATGCCATGCCCAAACAGAGGGACATTTGCTCACACAGAGAGACATCTGCACAGGGTGCCTTGGGTACCTGGAGCACAGAGATACTGCCAGACACCTGCTCTAGGTAGACCAAGGAGCCAAGAGGGGGCTTTTTATGTCACACATAGATGTCCTCCAGCACCTGCTATAGCCCGTGCCTTAGCTCTGTGAAGGGCTTCTGCACTACTGTGTCTTTCAGTTGCAATTCATTCCTTAGTTTTGAGACATCCTCTGTGATTACTTGCTCTAGTTTCTAGAAAATAAAAAACTGCAATCTTTTATGTGGGGAAAAAGCATCCTGTCTGTCTCACAATACCCAGAAATTTATGGATACACTAGACAACACCAGTTCAAGTTGCCTCCTGATGGTGCCACTGACATAATCCTGACTCACAAGAGAAATAAAGCAAGCCTTGAATGATGACTCCAACTCATCCACTAAGAATTGTAGAGTTTTTCAGAGTGCCAGGCACTGCCAGAAGAAGCCAGGTCTGGCCTAGGAGTCCCCATGGGAGTGACCCGGCCCCCAGTGGGTACCCTGAGAACACATTGCCCAGCAGAGCCACCCTATCTGCAATCACTATTTGACCTTTAAAATCAAATTGGGCAAATAATTTTATGTAGTAAATATTTTAACCACTATACACAGGTATTTTTTCTTTCGTTTCTATTTGTTCTTTTGTTTTCAGATCACTGATGCATTTTCAAAGAACAGGATATTAAAATTCAGCCTCTTCTTATTCCAGCACAATATGTGCTGGCTTTCTACCTAAGGATTTTCATAAAATGCACATAGTTGATTTTCACTTTTCTCACAGTGGCTGAGACTTTCAGAAATGCTGTGCATCTTGACAAATATAATTGAAAACAAGCCAAGACCTGCATCTGGTTTAAAACAATTAAAAGGCAACATGTAATCTTAAATTAACCTCAAAAAAACTTTGATATTTCAAATTTAATGTTACATAAAAAATATTCATTAAACTCCAGAGCCTTTCTTTATGCTTATTTTATGTGCCAATGCATTTATTTTATTTTAATTTTTTTTCAATGCATTTATTTTAATTTGTAAAAGAATTTCTGAAGGGCTGGATGCATTTGGAAGAAACTTGATATATCAGTTTAGAGGTGTCTTCTACTTAGAGTAACTGATTAGGAGCATTAGGAGAAGTAATAGAAACATTTCTTTATTGCTTATTTTTAGTTATACAGATAGTAGAATTAATTTTGATATAAATATACAAGCATGGAATATATCTTATTCTAAGTACCATTCTTATGGATGTACATGATGCTGGGATTGACTATGGTTATTAATGTAAAGACAAAGGAAAAATATATTGGATTCTTTCCACTGTCTGTCTGCTAAGAGCCACAGCCAAGTAATATGATGCATGGCATCATTGTCTTATGTGTTGTATGTTACGTGTGCACATTTCTGTTTTGTGTTGTATGTCTGTATGTGCGTATGTCCATATATCATATATGAGGAGTGCTCATGAATAAATGGATCCGAATTTTTTTTATTATTCATGTGATTTTAATGGTTTAATTTAAATTGGGTAAACAGCTGTTGAGGATTGTTTTAATATGTGTACAAATAAGCAGGTTAACAGATCCGTTTGTTTACTTTCACCTTTCCTTTTCATTATATTTAATAATTCTGTTCAGGATAATGTAAATTGTTCTGAAAATTGCTTTCTTAGTACCTGTTGAAATGTTACATATTTTTTTTTTTTTTAGCATCATTGTCAAAATTCCTATTTTCATCCCAGTGCCGGTGAAGACAAAGATGAAACCAAACTACAACTTCTTCGATAATTATCACAACAAACTGTATAAACTGATGCATCAATTAATAATAACAAGTAATGCTCATTCAAGGAGTCGATTTATTTTGGGAGGATATGGACATATTGATAGATTGCTCCGCTTTGAAGTGCTTACAGAACTTGCCTGGACTATGTATCACTTGTATGCATTGTGATCTATCTGTTGATGCAGCGAATTATGATAGTGCTGGCGTATCTTTGCTGATGTGTCACCAGTGTTGCAATTTTTCCTAAAGAGCTGTCAATTGACTTGGTGTCGTGGCATTTCTATATCCTCCTCCCTTCTACTAGTGATGGTCTAATTTTGGGGGCCAACAGAGGTGAGGCAAAGAACCTCACCCCCCCCACTGGTGCATAGGCCTATCCACAAGTATGGCTATATGCTGGACCGGTAGTCAGTGACGGGTATGATCCAATTGCAGTGGTATCAACCTAAGACAGGAGGCTGACGCCTAGAGGTCAGTTTTCCAATGATGGGTAAAAACCATATGTTGAATTGGACTACCTAACAGGCACGGTCCCTAGCCACATTGCTTGTTGCTTAATTAAACAGAAGGGGGGAGATGCTAAGAGCCACAGCCAAGTAATATGATGCATGGCATTTTTGGTTGAAAGGTGACGCCAGCTAGCCATTGAGATGATATGATTATGTTAAGATTTGCATTCATATGAATATTGGACTCCTGCTGTCCACCTCAGCCTGCTACTGGGACTCCTGGAGAGTTCCCATTGGTTGGGGAAGTGCAGTAGGAGGGAATTCCAGAGGAGGAACTGCCTCTTGGGATCTGGGAGAACGCGGCGTGGGTCGATGGGCAATCTTCCCGGATGTGTACGGGGCATTGGTGTCAGTTTCAAAAAATAAAGTTTGTTCCTGCTTGAGTGGCTTGTGATTTTGTGCCCAGCCAGACTTCGGCATCTGTCCTTTTCTTATCCCTATCCCCTTTCCTTCATTCTCCTCTGTATAATCAACTGAATTTCTATTTTTCCCCTCTCCCCTTATTTGGGTTAGCTTCCACATATCAGAGAAAACCTCTGGCGTTTAGCTTCTTGGAACAGGCTTATTTGGCGTAGCATGAGTTTCCAGATCTATCCACTTCCTTGATAATGTCATAAAGTCATTCTTCTTTATGGATGCGTAATACTCCATTGTGTGTATATACCAATGGAGTATATATATGCCTAGATTTGTTCCACAGCTTAACTATTGTGAATTGAGCTGCTATAAACATTGATGTATCTGTATCACTGTAGTATGATGATTTAACTGGGGTCAAATGGTGGTTCCATTCCAAGTTTTTTGAGTAATCTCCATTCTACTTTCCAGAGTGGTTGCACCAGTTTGCAGTGCCACCAGCAAGCAATTTATGAGTGTACTGTTTCCCCACATCCTTGCCAACTTTTATTGTTATTTGTAATCTTGATGACTGATATTTTGACTCGAGTGAGATTATGTCAGTAATTTTAATATGTATTTATATAATTGCTAGAGATATTGGACAGTTTTTCATATATTTGTTAGCCATTTGTACCTCTTTTGAGAAGTGTCTGTTCAGTTCATTTGCCCATTTATTTATTAGGTTATTTATGTGGTTTCTTGTTTGTTTTTGGAGCTAAGTTTTTTGAATTATTTATATATCCTGGAGATTAACTCTAAGATGCAAGTAGCAAAGATTTTCTCCCATTCTGTAGGTTCTCTCCTCACATTCTTGATTGTTTCTTTTTCTGTGAAGAAGCTTAATATAATTCCATCCTATTTGTTGATTCTTGATTTTACTTCTTGCACTTTTAGGAATCTTGATGAGGAAACCACTTCCTAAGATGACATGATGGAGAATTTTTCTTTTTCTACTTTTTTTTCTAAAAGGCACAAGGTCTCTGGTATAAGGCCTAGGTCCTTGATCCACTTTTGAGTTTTGTGTATGGTGAGAGATAGGGACCTAATTTCATTTTGTTACATATGGATTTCCACTTTTCCCAACACCGTTTGTTGAAGAGGCTATCTTTTCTCCAGTTTATGTTTATGGAGTCCTTGTGTAGTATGAGATAACTGTATTTATGTGGGTTTGTCTCTGTGTCTTCTATTCTGTACCATTGGTGTTTATATCTCTTTTGGTGCCAATACCATGTCATTTTTGTTACTGTAGCTCTGAAATATAATTTAAGGTCTGATATTGTGATGCCTCCTGCCTTACTTTTCTTACTGAGGATTTTTTCAGATGAATTTCATGACTGCTTTTTCTATTTCTATGAAGAACATCTTTGGAATTTTGATGTGAACTTCACAGGCAATTGCAAAATCAAGTCAAATATTTTTGCATAATCACTAACATTATTCAGCATTAAAAGAGAATAAAATCATGGCTTTTGCAGGTAAATGGATGAAGCTGGAGAATATGATGCTAAGTGAAATTAGCCAATCTCCCAAAACCAAATGCTGAATGATTCCTCTGATTTAAAGATGCTGATCCATAATATGCTCTGGGGGGGTGGGGAGATGAATGGGAGGATTAAATGAACTCTAAATAGGGAAAAGGGGAAAAGGGAAGGGAGGGAGCATGGGGGTAAGAAAGATGGTGGAATGTAATGGTCATCGTTACCCTAAGTACATGTAAGAAGACAAGAAGAATGTGACTCTACTTTGTGTACAACAAGAGATATGAAAAATTGTGCTTTATATGTGTAATATGAATTCTAATGTATTATGTTGACATATATAACAAATCAAAATAATAAAAAAGAATCACTAGTATTTCTTTTCTGCTTATTTCCCTCAAACTATTCCAAAATAAAATGTGGTATATTTTTCTTTTAGGAATAAAATTAAACCAAGTCCAATAATTACAATAAATATTTCTTAATGTAGAATTTTAAAGAAGAAGAAGGTCAAGCCACTAGGTACATGGCTCACTAGTCACAACAGAGAGAAAAGTAGAAAAGAAAGGGAAATTGAGATTCAAAGCCAGCAAAAGCCAGGAATGTTCCATTTGTTCATACAGAAGGTTTCTCCCAAGCCCATACAAAAGGTAAAATGGTGGAGGTTTCTTCATTAGGGACCTCATTTGAGATTAAAGGTGTAAATAGGGAAGTGAATGCTTACTGTACAAATAATAAAATGTATCTTTCACTACTGGGGAGCGTCATCATGGTTAAGTACCTGTGAGGAACACAAGAGTACCTGATAGTTTATGCCACTGTACCAGAAAGAGGTCAGCAGAGTGAGACTTTGTTACAGAGTGGTCCCCTCATGTTTCACATATGGTGGCTTTGGCATCTTTGAACATAATTTAGTATTCCCAACTCTGTGGTAAAAAATCTGTTAATTAATAGTACAAAGATCCTGTAGCAGGGAATTTTTAACTTTTAGTCAACCTCAATAGCAGGCACCAAAAGTACAATATGCTATGGTGAAACAGCTATTTGAAGAACACTTCATACACACACACACACACACACACACACACACACACACACATATCCTTAGGCTGAGAAAAAGATAATTAAATCAGAGTTCTAATGTGAGAAATAAAAAATACTGCTATTTGTTATGGTTTTGATATGAGGTGGCCCCAAACACTCATGTGTGAGACAATATAAGAATGTTCATAAGTGAAATGATAGAGAGTTACAACCTAATTAATGGATTCATCCACTAATATGGACTAACTAGATGGTAACTATAGGCAGGTAGGATGTTGGTTAGAGGAAGTAGGTCACCGGGGGCATGACTTTGGGGTTTATATTTTGTCCCTAGTAAGTACAGCTCTCTGTTTCCTGACTACTGTGAGCTGCTTTCCTCTGTTGTGGCCTTCTACTATGAGGTTCTGCCTCAACTTGGGTCCAGAGGTATGGAGTCAGTTGACCATGACTGAACCTGTGAAACCATGAGCCAGAATAAAACTTTTCCTCCTTTAAGTTATTCTGGCAAGGTCTTTTAGTCACAGCAACACAAAGTTGACTGAAACACTGTTGAGTAGGTGAATCTCTCTCACAAGAAGAAAGCTACATACTGAGACATCCAGACCAAAATATAGCAGATAACATAGCAAATAGTTCCATGCCACCAGAAGGTCTTGGTTTATGTAGCTGTCCTTTCAAAATTACTCATATCATCCCTCTCATTCTCTAAAGTGTCCTGGTTTGGACAATAAATTTATTGTCACCCTAACTATAATAGCAAGGCACACATATATGCTTTTAGGGTGAAGTACTATCACAAAATTTGGTTGACTATAGCTATAACATAATTGGGAATAAGGGGTTAAGCTTACATTAGGAAATAAAGGGGAAGAGAACTGGTTGTAGAGTGTCTCAGATCACAGGATATTGATTTCTTTGAAGAATCAATGTCATTAACTGATTTCCACTTAGTGGACCCAGGAACACTTTATTAGCCCAGTTGTTGTGACAGTGTGTGAACTGGGTGAAGTAAATTTCCTGGTTCAGTGTCAAACATATTCTGGCACCAACGGACACTAATTAAAAAGAGAATTAAATGAACAGAAACACTGACACCAACTACTCTTGTGATTGCCTAAAATAACCCTAATTCGGGGTTGTCAGGGTGGAGTTCCCCTCAAGATGAAGCTGAGTGGCCCCAGAACAAACCTGGATCACCTATGCATTAAAGTTCTGAGTATAATATATCTACTAAAAGCCAGAACTTCATGTCGATTCATCCTACATTTTCTCTACTGGGTTTCCTGGGAGTACAAATAATAGATACCTTTTTATCTAAAAAAAATGAGCAAACTGATATGTTTGAGTATGTATTTGCATGTGTGTTTTTACCTGATGAAAGCAGTACTTCAGTTTGTTAAATATTATGTATTTTTTCTTCAGGAAAAAAAGATACATTTACATTGGCATAATATCTATAGAGGACTAAGTCTGAGTTAGTGTCTAAAATTGTTCTGTGGGAATTAGCTGGTTATTTACAGCCATGCATATAGAGGTCACTCTATATTTATACATTTCTTAGGAATAAAGTGCTGGGATCGCAGATTCTGAAAATATTTTTGCAACTAAGTGCCAATATGCAATTACAATAGAAAAACTGTTAAATCATAATGAAGAAAAGTTATTAAGCTCCCCTCCCTGTTAGGATGTGTATAATCTGTAATTTCGCTCATTTTAGGGAAATAGTTTCTCATTGGAAACTATATTAGCAAGAAACTTTTTGTGTCTAACAATAACATTTAATGAAAATGCACAAGAAAGGCCTGTTTTAACTCCAGATCTCTAAGGTCCCTTCGAATATATTGGTGGAACCAAAAGCTGGGTCTGTGTGCTTCACTTATGTGAGTTCTAATGGATGCAACTTAACAAACAGTACATGTCACTTAAACTGCAGTATGTCACTTCTGCTTCACTGAACTAACTCTACATTTGAGCACCATAATATGGTACACAAAGAAAATTTTTAAAATCACTGGTAAGACGATTCTTAGCAACTGTAGAAGAATTATTAACATTTTTTTTAAAAAAATAGTAAATATGGGCACAATCAAAACATGTATCAATAGTAAAAAGAGACAGTGGAATAGATAAGTAAACTATGATAAAATATTCATTGAAAACTATGCAGCAGTAAAAATTAATTAAGTTTGCCAATTCACATATACATGGCTGGATCTCAGAAAGTAATGAAGAAGAATAAAAGGAAGTCATGGAAGAATGTACAGTCTTACCCTATGTATTAAGTTAAAAGTGGGCCAGCACAAAATAAAATACTACTTAAAATTACTTACATAGATGATAAACCTACAAAGTGCAAGATAATAACTCCCTGGGAGATGAGTTTGAAGGAAGTAAGAGAAGCTTCAAAAATACAATAATGTTGCATTCTATAGGCTTTTAAGAAATATTAGTAATGCTGTATAAATGTGTGAATGTGGTCTATTTCCCAGTAACAATTCCTATCACATCAGTGTGTAAATATTTATGGAAAGTACTTATGCTCATGGCTCTGTGAATTGCATATTCTGAATATGTGTTAAAATATGAAAGATGATTCTGTGATCTGAAAACATTTTTCTCCAGTGTACTTTATTTTGTATCATTAAACAATACAGCCAGGATTTTGTTTCCTATCCCTTTTAGTGCTTCAGAATCTTTTACCCTTTGAATTATAGTTCTTATATAAATTCTCATTTTGGTTTTGAAGGAATTTGTTTCTCTGCAGAGCTGTAAAATCTTTCATAAATAGCAAACATCTTGTAAAACCCTCTCAGGATCAGAAATGTACCATATTTAGCAAACAAGAAAAGTACACAGTCCAATGTTTAAGGGTGTTGACACTATTTTACCTCTTGCAGTCATGGTTGCTCTAGGAAACTCGAAAGATTAAACAATTGGATTCATGGTTTGTGTTTCCACTGTCAATTCTTAGAGAGGGTTTTATATTTTCTTTTTGGGCTGGAAAGCTATCTCCATCATGATTCCAATCTTACTTTAGAAAGGAACAACTATAAAATGCAAAACAGAAATAATATCAAGGAAGGCATTAAGCCAAGGTTAGAAATAACTCTTACTATTGACAGGTCCAAGTATCTAGTGGCAAAAACTTTTCACTTGACTACCCCAGGGATAGAGATTCATTACCCTCAGAGGCACTCTCTTGCTGGCTGAAGGGATCCTGGATGAACTAAATCGAAGACCCATTCAGCAAGCAAATGCTCCATTTACTGGAGCCCAGAGGATATGGCCTGGTGTTGTCTTGGTAAAATGCATTGCTAAACAAGAGTAGAAAAATTAACAGACAATATCTTGCTCTATTGTACATAATAGTGCCCTTCCATATAGATGGCTTCTTAAACTCTAAAGTACTGAGGACCACCTGGGATCTTGGTCACATGCAGATCATGATGCAGAAGGTAAGGGGCAGTGAGTCAGCATCTCCAGCAAGCTTTCAGGTGTTGCTGAAGAAACATTCCAGGGAGAGGAGGAGCCAGCAGTCAGAATAAAGCAACCATGCAGTCCTAATGTTGACAAATGAAGTCAAAACGAAAGGTTCTAACAGCCTTTGGGGATTAGGGAAATTCCTTGTGATAAGGGTTATAAATAGACAATAAGGATGCTCCACATTGTCTTCATATTAAAATCACCTGAAGGGCATTTAAAAAACCTGTGGCTCAGAACACAAGATTAGTTAACTCAGCACCAGCATGGTTTTTTTTTAGTTGTTGATGGATCTATTATTTTATTTATTTATATGTGGTGCTGAGAATGGAACCCAGTGCCTCACATACGCTAGGCAAGTGCTCTACCAATGTGGCATGACCCGGCCCTGCACCAGCATTTTTGAAGCTTTCCAGTAGATTGCCACGTGCAGCTGTAGTTGAGAACAACTCCCAAGAGGAAGCTCTATTTAAAATCAATCACATTAGTGCACATTTAAATAAGATCAATGAGTAGACTTGCATTTTAGGCCACAATTTATTGTCTTTGTCCATCAAAATTCCCAACTGACTATCACTGAAAGAGAAAAGTCATTCTAAAATATCAGTTTTCATTTAGCAATACCAGTCACCTTGGAATGTGGAAGGACACAAGAAGGTTTGATTAATATAGCCTGTGCCTTTTACTTACCCCCAAAATAATAGGTATTAGCAGAAAGAATCTGCCCACGCAGGGAATGGGCAGCAGAGGATGCATCATTGTCCACCTTCAGGCTCAAATGATTCCCATTAGCAGATAAGGACACAGAATGCCACTGACCATCATTTAATCCATCACCTGGAGGTAAACAAAGTGGGTTATAAGGGACCCCAGTACAGGACCAGTGCCTGAAAACAGTAGATGTAGACAATGGCAAGTCTGCTTGTCAAAGACCACCACATCCCACCTCAAGTGCCCCGGGTTGTTTTTCTGTGTGGGATCTCAAAGGGAGACAGGGAAAGGCTGAGGAATGATTTGAGCTTTGGTAGGAGATCCTGAGAAGGTGATTAGGTGAGCCTGTAGCCTGCTCAAGAGGAAGGGATTGTCCGTGTCAGCTTGGACAGGGGCTTGTTGAGTTGGGTTAGGGATTCGAGGGAGACTTTGTCTCTGGTTGACCGATTACGAACTGGTTTGTCTGGTTCTTATTATGTTCTAACAAAAATTATTATGTTCATTTGGGAAGATTATGGTCTATATACCCATTGCCAGCACTGTTTTTTACTTTCTCATCACTCTTTAAGTCAGATAAGTATGGGGAAGGGGAAGAAAAAGAAATCAGAATAAAAGGGATAAAGACACAGAGCATACAGTCCTACATTCTACACCAGGAGACAGGAGTACTTTCTTCCATTTCTAGGGCTTTTGTGGAATACATTTTCCACAACTAACCTTGAACTATCCTGTGATGAGAAAACATTTCCAATGACAGAACACAGGGCATATTTTAGTCTCATCTAGTTAAATAATATCTTTAGCTATTGAGAAGTACAGATATTATCCAAGATTTCAAATTAAAAATTTCTTACATGCATGTGTTGTTAATTTTTATAATCTTAGTAGACAATTTAAACAAAATGATATGCTCAGGTATAATAAACAAATCAAATATTCACAAAAATACTAATTTAGGCACTAATTAGGCACAGATATTCATAAAAATAAAATGTAAAGCTAAAAAAGCATTACATTAAAATGTATGTGGTATATGTGGATGTGTTTAAGTTTTATATAAACATGCAAAAAAAGTTGGCAGATATATTCTTTTTTTGTTGTTACCAGAGATTGAACCTGGGGGCACTGAACCACAGAGCAACATCCCCAGCCCTTTTTTAAAAATATTTTATTTTGAGACAGATTTTTGTTAAGTTGCTTACAGCCTTGATAAGTTACCGAGGATGGCTTTGAAATTGCAATCCTCCTTCCTCAGCCTCTCAAGCTTCTGGGATTACAGGCCTGGGCTACCACATCTGGCAGCTGGCAGAAGTATTCTTAAAAATTACATATTTGGATGAGAAAACTATGTTTTCATTTTATGTCATTTTTACATTTTCTCTTTTGCAAATTTGCTACATATATTCACCTATAATTATAGTTTTATTTTTTAAATACAAATATTAGTTCTTGCTCAAGCAGTCAGTCTCTTGCATCCTAAAATGAACTATCTAATCTTCTTTAAAATGATGGAACAGAGGGTGGTGGAGTCATGGACTGGCAACCAACTGAGCATGATGGAATTATCTCCTGCTGGCTCTATTACAAGGCTTTATGATGAAAATTCACACTGGCATTCGGGAGATGAATCAGTGAACAGCAAGCATCCCGGGACATTGCCCAGTGCAATTTTTATTAGCTTTCACTAGAGTATTTTGTGGCAGCAAACAACCCATGTGTCAGTGACTAACAAACTAAGGTTCATCTGTCTGTGGTTCCAAGCAGCAGATCTGCATCCACTCTGTGGCAGGTGATCTTTTCACCTAAGACCAAGTATGAATGCATGGCCTGCAGTTCTTCATGGCTTAAAGAAGAAAATACTTGGCAGAGTTTTGCTATGGCTCTTAAAGCTCCTACTGCAATATGTCAATGTCACTTCCACTTAGAATCCATTTACCAAAATGTGTCACTTGACCAAGTCTGACATTAATGGACAAGAGGTTACTTCAGGGGGCAGATGCACATTTCCCTGAAGGGAAGAGTGATTAATTGAGATCTTTAGGAATTGTCTTGTAGAAATAAGAAGATCCCAGAGAAAAAGTTTAATTCACTTAAAAACAACAAATTAGTGAATGCTTGATTTCTAGGATGCTACGAAACCTGCTTGAGTCTAATCTTATCACCTGAGGGAGGTCCCATAGTTAACTAATGTATCTAATAAATTATAAAGGTACAGACTAGTCACAGCTTTTTAAGGATAAAAATCAACCTGCCGGAATCAGAAGTCATTTTGTAGCCCAGTGGAGATGTAATCTCCAAATAAAATGTGGTCTTTCTTCCTGCTGAAGTTCAGTCTTACATATAATTATCATATTTTAGTATTCCTTGCCCAAATGAGCACATAAATCCAACTCCTGCAAATGCTCTAGAAACCAGCTTTTTCCTTCTGCTTGATCTTCCACTAGTGACTTGGTTTTGGGGACTCATAATTCTCTTATGTAGGTCATGTTTCTAACATGACCCCAAAAGTCATAAATCCTGCTCTAGAAAGTGAGAACATATGTAAACAAGAAGATAGAGGATTTTGCTAAGATGCTAAAACATATTTGATGAAGTTAACTCTGAAACAGAATTCTGAAAGAAATTCCATAATCCTAGAACTAGGAGAACAAACCAAAAGGGGGGTGGGACTCTTGTGGTCTTTCCATGTAACGATTCTAACTTAAAAATTGTGGTATGGCATGTGCAAGGCCCTGGGTTCACAGTCTCTGACACCCCCCACACACACAAAAAAAAAAAAAAAGAAAGAAAAGAAAAAGAGTTCTGGCTAACAAAAAAAAGTTCAATTAATGTGTGTGTGTGTGTGTGTGTGTATACATATATACATATGTGGGTAACCTATATCTCCATGTAAAAAATATAAACAGTTCCAGCTACTATTGCATACAGATTGTAATGCTAAACAAACCAGGATTCCGGTCACTAACTGAATTAATGCTCTCAGTTCAGCTCACAAGGAAATTCTGTATGCTGGTGGTCAATAATTTTTGGTTTATAAAAAGAAAGAAAAATTTTATTTTCACTCCCAGCTTTTCAGACCCTAAGCAAAATATCCCTTCCATATTCAACATTCATGGAGTGACATACTCTCAGCTCCAGCTGAGTTTAAACCATCATTAATTCTCATATGCAAAATGGTCCCTAATGTTCAAAGATGATATTCTCTACAAGTTATAGGAGGTTTACTTCAAAACATGTAGCCTCTACCCAAGGTAGCTGCTCTGACAGAAGGGGAAAAAATATAACTTAAATTATAGACACTCCTCAAATTACTAAGGAATTACCTCCCAATAAACCCATCTTAAGTTGAAAATATCACAGCCAAAAATTCTTTTAACAAACCTAATTAACCTACAAAACATCATAACTTACACTGGCCTATGTTAAGCATGCTAAGAACATACTTTAGCTTCTACTTGAAAAAAATAAGATAAAACCCATTTTTATAATAAAGTGTTGAGTATCTCATTTAATTTATCAAATGCCTGTATCCAAAAACCCACTGACCTCACAGAACACTGCACAATGTTGGTTGTTGGCCTCTGTGATAACAAGACTCTCTAGGTAACATGGCTGGCTGCTGCTGCCAGCACTGAGAAAGCATCTGCCATATACCTGACTGGCAAGGGAGGTCAAAATTATAAGTTCAAAGCATAATTTCTACGAAATGATTATGGGTTTTGCACCATTGTAAAGTTGAAAAATATTATGTCAAACTATTCTAAGTCCCAGACTGTCTGTATTTTGATAATCAGAGAGTGTGTGGGTTTGAAAGACAGTTAAAAGAGATCCAACCATTTTCTCAAGACTATCTAGGATCAGGCTAATGTTTTCTAGTGTTTCAAGTTTACCTCTGATTGCCAACCCTCAAATTAAGATAATAAAAGTCACATTTTAAACTCTGTAACAACTATACTTTCATGTAAACAGACTTATGTCACGTTGACTCACCCATGAACAACGTAGAGTTTCCCAATTAAAAAGGAAAATAGAATCTGTAGTTAGTTCTACTGGGATTATGAATTGTTTCAATTTTTTTATTCATTCAAAAATGACTGCTCTCAGGCTTATGGGTAAGGATGTTGATGGCTATACAAAGGCACTGTGATGTCTCACCTGCTATGACAGCTCTCACTGGCTGGCCAGGTGGGCAGAGACTCAGCTTGAGTTTTCCATCACTAAGAACAAGGACAAGAGCCCCTGACCAGTGTAGAAGCTGACTTTTCAGCAACAGCCCCGCTCGGTTCCATGTTCGAAATTGGAAAGTGACAGCTACTGAGTTCTCTCCAGTGGGGTGAGGCAGAGCCAAATAACTCCTTGAGCTCAGAAAAGTCACAGGGACAGTTTGAGGATGTGAACACGAGAAGGACACATTTCCCTATGAATACAGTAAAGGAGGATATTAGGAAGGTGTGGTGGTGGCACTTGCAATACATTAACAATTTACTTTCCAAGATTTAAAGCTTCTGATACATCTTCTAACACATTCAGACTTTAAAAATTAGGCTATCCCATCAAAAATCCATGATATTTCCAAGATAGGTCCTTCAAATCAAGGCACTGTTATAATTGAACCTATTTCTCAGTCTGAATCTTAGGAAAATTCCATCTTCCCTGTTTCTTCCGCATCTGTAAGAGAGTCTCAAGCCACATTCACTCCATTCCTATGCTGAACTGGGATAATAGATGAGTCAACTTTCCTTCCCTGAGTTGTCCAGATAACCTTACCCAATGGGAAGATGGCATTGAGGATCACCTACTCCAAGAACTGTTCCTTTCTTATACTGATTCTATAAATATGCTAATAATGGGGTCACTCCAACCACAGGTTCTACATCTCACATAGGACATGTGCTTCTATTTATCTTGAGAAAAAGTTGATAGGTCAGATGTCCCAAGAGGCAGGCTGGCCTCCTCTCAGAAGCATTCACAGACCCTTAGGCCACATTGCCACTTAGCTGCTCCAGCTGAGGTCTGATCTGTCTTATAAGATGCTTTTGATTCATGTATTTATGTTTTAGAGGGGGTTTTTAATCTCTGGATTATCTCTCTTGTTCTAAGGACCAAATTTATTTTTATTCAGAGTGTTTCAGAATAAAAAATTTAATTCAAATAAAATAAAAACAAGAAGAATTTTTCCCCCGGAATTACATAAATTTTCACAAATTTCACATGGAAGAATACATGTCTCAAAATTGCTCTTCCTCTCCAAAATGTATCATTCAAAGAAAAACAGTTAGATAAAACTTACCAGATACCAAAACATACTACCGAATCACCAAATTTAGTCAGTGTGGCACTGGTATAGACAATTAGACAAACTAATGGACAGAATAATTAAGCCACAAAAAGAGAACATATGCACAGTTAGTATGTTCTGAAGATTACCATTCAACTCATTGTGGAGAAAGTTGTATTAGCAAGCAGCACAGGAACAAATGGGTATCCAGAGGTATAATATAAAAATGTGTCTATATCTTATATCACATAAAGAATACATTTCAGTTAACCAAAGACTTTAAATAAAGATATCTAATTTAAAATTTTGTAATAAAATCCATGAGACTATATAGATTCTGTCATTTTAGAAGCATACCAAAGACAGAACACTCCAATGCTATGAAGAAATACATAGGTATATTGACCATAAATAAATAAATACCCACACACACACACATACACACACACACTATATATATATATATATATATATATATATATATATATATATATATACTCAGTGTTTCCTAAAATATTAAATGGAATATTGATAAATCTGAAAAGTAAGGTTATCTATCAATATAATCCTCTGAGAAGAAAATGTAAAAAAACTTAAAAAATAAAAATGAACAATGATCAGAAAAGCTAATCCAAATGGACAATAAATATGCCCAAAGATTAATTTGCCAATAGTCAGATAAGCATGAACTAGGAAAGAGACATTCCTTCACTCCACTGAACTGGCAAAGTCTAAATGGTGCTTAACACACATGGCTAGCTGGGACATGATGGATAAGCATTGTCACATTCTATGAGTAAATTATATTCTTACAGTATGAGGAAAGCAATGTGACATTTATGCAAACTTAAAACTATGAGAAATCTTTTGGCTATGAAATTCTACTCTAGAAACTTTATCCCATCAAAATAAAAGCCTCAATATCTGAAAACACGTGCAAATATTTGTAGTGGGAAAAAGTAGAAATAAGATAACTACCCTCAATAGGAAAAAGAAGAAAATAATGAAGAAGTTTCATAATGGAATATTACATAACCATTATAAAATAGAACTATATCTTGTAACTCAATAAAATTTCCCAAAATGTGTTACTGAGTCAAAAGATGCAGAGAAACATATTTGTAAATTCAGATTGGTAAGTATTAATAAACATGTGTGTGAATATGAGCCTGTGACAGATCTACCTGGGATTTGATAGTGCTGGATGCAATAAGGCAGGTAAACTAGCCCAGTAACATGACAGTGTTGGGAGAAAATGCAGCTCTGGAGGGAGAAGGCAGAAGGAAAGCAAAAAAAGCTAGGCAGAAAGAAAAACTGGGAGGTGACCTCAGAGAAATGGTATGGAAAGTTCTGGCCTTTCCTTCCCGCCTCCCCAAGACACAAAGATGCAAAGACACAGAGATAGACTTCCTTTGTGAAAAATCAAAAACCAGATTTCTCACAAGAGAAGCATGAAACTAACAACATTGAAGCTGGTAGCAAAATTCATAAAACCCTCACAACATAATCCCTTTCCCAACACAGCGCCAGAAGAGTGCTATGAGCCTGCAGCACTTAGCTTCTTCCCAGGGAGGAAGGAAGGGTCTGATCTGTACATCCAAGTCCAATCTTCTGACTTTCCTGAGGGTTGCCCAAGGGACTGGTTTATTTCTTAACTGAATCTGAACCCTGAAAAGAAGGGACCCTGGATGAGAACAAAACGAGCAGTACAGAAGATATCTATCAAGCAAGTACTCCTTATGGTACCTCCCCAGGGCTCAGCACAGAGTGCACTGCTGAAACCTCCAAATCCCAGGTTCTTCATGGGGAGGGAAAGAGATGAATTTTGTGTCCAACATTCCAAAATTTCCAGGGATAGGCTTCTGCCCAACAGACTGGTTCCTTCTCACCTATCTTGAAGCAAGTTAGAAGCTGGCATGCTGTGGAAATCTAGGAGACATTGAGAACAAAGGTGGCAGCTTGGATGAGCAAGCAAGCACCTGCTACAGCCTCTCAACTTCAGTAGAGCAGAAAAAGAAGAAGGTTGAAAACTACCAAATTCCAGTTCCTGAAGAGAAAAAGAATTGGACTGTATGTATAAGTTTCTAACCTTTTCAGGGGCTACCAGAGAGACTGGCTTATATCTTGTTTTTCCTGGAGCACTGATTGGACCTGGCACATTTTAGATACCTGTTAGCCATTGGGGGAAAAGGTGGCAGATTAGACTATCATGTAAGTAATTATCATAACCTGTCTTCATTGTATGATAAAGTGTGTAAAGAAATCACAAAATCTCAGCTTCTCTTTGGAAAGAGCTGGATCAAGTATGCAATGTTCCAAAATTTTCAGAGGCTGTATAAGGGATTGACTTTATTTCACCTGTCTAAGAGCACTGACGGGACCCAGCATATTCTAGATGCATGCGGGCCACTGAGAATAAAGGCAAAGGTTGGACTACTATGCAGTCATCTGCCAGAGCCCTTCTCCTGGTCAGCACAAAATAATCATTGAGAATCCCAGAGCCTGGCTCATCTCTGGGAAGAAGAGAGGAGAAAGAAACATATGCCAAATATTCAGACTGACTTCAGTCTTACCATTTTCAGAGCATACATGAGACCTGGTATAATCTAGATGTCTGTGTGCCTCTGAGAACTCAAAGGAGTCCTGGTGTGCTGCTGCATCAGAAAACTAGTGATACCACAGACAGAAAATAGAAGCAGCAAAAGATTGTGAATTAAAGAAAGAAAGATGAAAACAAAAGATAAAAGAAACAGGCAAATCTCCTAACTGGCAGTTTACGCAAATAAATCCAGCAAAGACACATATACAGAGAGTTTGAAAGGTCCCTGGCAGGGCTTCCTACTGAGGGTCTTGTTGTATACAAATCTTGTTCATGAAGACTGGAAAAGATGGTTGCTTGTTCTAATGTGCAGGTACTGACACTAAGAGACAAAGAAAATGAACAATTAGGAAAACATGCCTGTCCAAAAGGAACAAGATAAAACTTCAAGACCCCAATTTTACTGACACGTAACATATGAATTTCCTGGCAGTGTTCAAAATGAACTTGGGAGACAAATGCATGAACAAAATGAAATTTTAGCAAAGATTCATATGAGCCAAAAGAACTCTTGACCTGAAAGAAAACAGTAACTGAAATGAAAAAATTCAATAGAAAAATTCAATCTACATCAAAACATCATACTAGATCAAGCAGAAGAATCACTGGATTTGAAGACAGGTCATTTGATATAAGCCAGTCAATAGCATAATAGGAAAAAAAAGTGAAAAAGAATAAAGAAAAATCTTGGTGGCTTATAGGATACCACTGAATAAACTAATATATACAATTATGAATGTCCAAGAAAGAAAAGACAAAGACAAAAACTTACTCAAAAAAATAATGGAAAAAAAAAAACTTCTGAAATTTGAAAAAAAAAAAAGAATATCTACATTTAGGAAATCCAAATAAGAGGAACAAAAGAATTCCACAGTGAGAAACATTACAATCAAATTGTGAAAAGTCAGACACAAAGAGAACTGTGAGATCAGCCAATGAAAAGGGACACTTCACATAGAAGAGAACTTCCCCAAGACAGTCACTGGATTTTTCAGCAGAAACTTTGAAAGGCAGTGGAATACTTCAAAATGCAGAAAGTTAAAAACTGCCAACCAAGAATACAATACTTGGTAAAACTGTCCTTTAAAATTGAAGAGACAAAGATATACCCAAACAAATCTGAAGAAGTCTATTATTACAAGATCAGTCTTACAAGAAATGTTAAAAAAGAGAATTCTTCAAGTTGAAAAAAAAAAACAAAGCTAAGAAGCACCATCAATGCATATGGAAGTATAAAACTTGCTGCTAAAGGTAAATACATAAATAAATACAGAATAATGTAACATTGTAACAGTACTGTGGAAATTGCTTTTTCAATTCTAGTATAAAAGTTAAAGATAAAAATTTTTAAAACAATTATATAAAATATATTCATGATTACACAATGCAAAATGATGTAAATTTTGATGTTAATAATATAAAGTCTATGGAGAAAATTAATAATGTAGTTTTTATATGCAATTGAGGTTGATTAGCTGAAGTAGACTGTTATAACTATACAATATTTTAGTTAATTCTAATTGTAATCATAATGAAGATATGTAAAATAAAGAAAGAAATCAAAGCATCTCACCATAAAAAAAATAAAAAAAAATAAAGGAAGACAGTATAAAAGGAAAACAAAGACAAAAGACATATAAGATAGGTAGCAAACCTTTAACAAAATGCTAGTAATCTCTTTCTGTGATACAATAAAAATTAAACATTTGGTATGGTTCCTGATACATAGTTCCTATAATCCTTGAAATCTCCAGAGCTCTAAGTGCCTTCTGTATATTCAAGAGAAGTCTGGTGACTGAGTACTACTCCTATGTACCTGCAAGATCGGACCTAGTTGCCAGGGAGACCAAGGAATCATTAGAGGCATGGAAATTTCCACTACATTACTTGAAGTCCAGGAAAGCAAGAAAAGATGAAGGTTGAAATTAATCCAAGAGCTATTGGCTTACTCTATCAATGTCAAAAAACATCCATAAAGGAGCTGGGGTTGTGGCTCAGCGGTAGAGTGCTCGCCTAGCATATGCGAGGCCCTGGGTTTGATCCTCAGCACCACATAAAAATAAATAAAGGTATCGTGTCCAACTTCAATTAAAAATAAATATTACTCTACTCAAAATAAATTAAAGGCACAGTAAATGTAAGACCAAGAACTGCAAAACCATAAGACAAAACAGGGGAAAGCTTTATGACATGGCCTTGGCAATTATTTCTTGGTTATGACACTAGAAATACAATAATATAAGCAAAAATGGACAAGTGGGAGTACCTCAAACTAAAAACAGTACTGTAGAACAAAGGAAACAACCAGGAGTGAAAAGGTAACCTGTGGAGGAAGAGGTTTACCCACCGTATATCTGACAAATGATTAACTTCCAAAACATACAAGGAACTCCAGAAACTCAACAGCCAAACAACAAGTATGTTGGTGGGAATATAAAACGACGCAGTCACTAGGGAAAGTCAAGTGGAGGTTCTCAAAAGGTGAAGACTACAACTACCAAATGATCCAGCAATCCCATTTCTGGGTATTTATTTGAAAGATTTGAAATGAAGATCTCAAAAATATTTTTCACTCCCATGTTTACTATACCATTATTCACAATAGCTCAAATGTAGAAACAATATAAACATCCATCAGAGGATGAGTGGATATAGAAAACACACACAAAGTGGAATATTATTCAACTTTTAAAAGGATATCCTGCCATATACAGCTCTCTCTCTCTCTCTCCATATATATATGGAGAGAGAGAGGGGTGGGGGAGAGAGAGAGGAGAGAGATATGAACCAGGAGAACATTATGCTAAGAGAAATAAGTCATTTGCAGAAGGACATATACTGCATATACTGCATGATTCCACTTAAATGGGTTATATAAAACAGTCAAACTCAGAGAAGGAGAGAATAGAATGGTAGTTACCAGGGAATAAGAGCAGAGGAAATAGGGATTTGCCACATAACTCATGTAAATTTCAGTTATGGAAGATAAATAAATTCTAGAGATCTGCCTATAGTTAATATGTTATTGCACACTTAAGAATTTCTTAAGAAAGTGGATCTCACGTTAAGTATTCTTATTACCACAAAAATTGTATTAAAAACTGTTACATAATCTCACTTCATTATTTTGTAACATTATGTATCCATTTCATACATATAGAAAAATTATATCAAACATAAACAAAAAATATGTATGATTTGTACCTTTAGAAGAAATATATTTTAAAACAGAATCAACAAAACAAATTGCACCTCTTTTCTCTACTAAAGCACACATTTGGACTTTCTTACCATGATGAGTATCTCTGGTTTGTTTTTCTTGGACAAATCAATGATATCCACTCCATTATAAAAGAGATTTTCAAAACACCCATTGAAGCTTTTATGTGGGAACACCACTGATTTTCCAAGTCCAGGAATCCCTCCAAAGCTGATCTTAGAAAGAATAAAATGATATAAATAATATTATTTAATTATTTTCTGATTATCTGCCCAAAACATTAATGATCTACAGATACAATTGTCTTCAAATTTGCTTTGCATATTATATTGTCATATTAATTACAAATGAAATTTTAAAATGCAGATTTATCATTGTCTTTATTATAGAGAGACTCAATTCTCTAGTCATATGATTCTTGTTATCATTTTTAGATGAGAATATTGTCTCTTTATTTCCATGATGATCTGTGTAACAGCTTATCCCAATGTATCATCCCTAAAGAAAAGGGGAATAGTAAAACTGCATGTTACTGAATGCCCCCTTTCTGTTCCCAAAATCCTTGCCAAGTTAAGGGAAACCTGAGAGCAAGCCTGGGCTGGAAAGTCCAGTTATATATTATCTTAAAGGAACTGGGCTTTCTCTTACACAAAATGGGAAGTAGGGATACTAAGTACTACTGTAGACAGCTACTTTCTTACATGTACACCCAGACAGTTACTCCTTAGGATGCTGGTTAGACATACTAACTAATCAGCTAATGCTGATGAATGGACTGCTTCTGCAGTCTGATATAAAACCCCTCTCTGAGTAGGGATCAGCACAGATTGAGCATACTGTGGAAAGAATATGTGTTAATAGTCCAGCCACCACCACTGGACAAAATGCCATGAGGAACAGAGGCACCAGTTGTCAAAGCACCATGAAAGGCAAAAGTGCTATCTGCAATCCTGTCACACTGAACTCTTTTTGGAGGTAGCACTGATCTGTTGTGAGGGTTTCCCAATAAATCACATGTCTTTCATGCTGTCTCTGGGCACTTTCTTTGGCTTTCCCACAACCTACCCCACTGTGCCCTAGTACAATTGGGGCTGTGGACATGACACCTACTATGAAGGCATTTGACTTTGCCAACCTTTATAGTAGCTAAGATTTTAAGGCACTGGCCTTTTCCATATCATTTTTAGGTTGGAAAAGTCTATTCATTGATAATCTTATTCAAGAGCAGGATCTTCCATTGATCTCCACCACTGAGGTCAAATGAATGTCAATATTTTCTGGTTTTCTTGTTCTATCTGATACATGTGCTGAGCAGAATCATCAGAACAAATCAAATGCTGCATTTCAGTGTGGAGTAGATATATGTGGGCAATACACTGATAACATTGTTAAGGCTTCAGAAATACTAAGAAACATTTATTTTGATTTGTCTGCATTTGTCTCTCATTAATACATCAGGATACTTGTTGATTGTTTCTCCAGGTTATCCCAGGTCACTAATTCTGTTTACTACTATCCTATAATCAAAAGAAATTTCCAGGGCTCACATTCAAAAACACCAGATATAATACAGAAGACTCATCTGAAAGAATGCTTTAAAATATTGTTTTTTTGTATTTATTTATAGCTTTTCATCCAAAAACATCCTAACTTCCTGGCATGAGTGCTTATTCTCATCTGAGGACTAACATTCATAAGGATAAAATGTCTCAATAGTGTATATCTGTGCCATCATACGCCAAATTACAATTACGTTCAATGATGGCCCTCACATCTGTGGGCATCCCATAAGAATATGTTGCCTGGTGATGCCATAGTCATATAGGTTGGTGTAAGTACACTTTAAAATGTTCACACTACAATTAAATCACCTAATGATGCATTTCTCAGAATGTACCTTGTTGATAAGCAGTGTTCAACCTACTGTGTGATAATAATCCATAGGAAATAATTCACCAGATTCTGAATTCCTAGGAAAGAGTATGTATTCAATGTAGCAGTTCTTTCTCTAAAGGGTTATATTTCATTTAAGTGCAAAATCTATAATGTCCACACCTTATAATCAAGATCTAAAAGGCTGGCCTCTCCCTCTGCCTGGAAACGGTGAGTATGTTTGTCCACTGTGAAATTGATGTGTGTGTTGAGGACCTCAATGAGGACAGAATGCCAGTGTTGGTCATCCAGCAGACTGCCCAAGGTGAGGGTCACCTGAGCATCTAGGGAGGGCAGGTTAGCACCACCTGAGAAGAGAGTAAAAGTCAATGTAGTATTATTCCACCCATTCAATACTGTGGTTTCTACTGGGAGATTTGTCACAGCAATTACTCTTTCCTTATATCCTCCTATCCAAAAAGCTAGTTAGATAGTTTAATGTTAATCCTAAACACAATCTAGTTTTGACCTTTGAGCAATTTTTTCTATTTTATTTGTTGTTCTTTGTATTTGCTTTTCTGATTCAATAAAAAGTAAGGATCAGGGAATCTCCCTGTATATTTCACATTCATTCAATGTTTCTGATGACATTTTCACTTAATGTAAAAATATTTTCTTCTTAGGAAAGAAGAAAAGTAATGCTACTACCTCAAAATTTTACAATCATCCATTCATCTTTATGATATTATCAGGTTATTTATTGGACAGCTGATGATGGCTCTATACAATTATCAAACTATAATACTATTTACATAAGTACATGGTTAAGACAGACATGTAGCCCCTAAGATGCCACAACTGTAGGATGAACACGTTCCCCTTGCTTAGACAGCTCTTGTTTGTACCAATCACTCCAAGGAATTATTTATAAGACCTTCTTTCATTCTTAAATGGATTGGTTTCAGTTTAAATTAACTGCTTAAGAAAAAAAATAAGTATAAAAAGCATTTTCATCTAAGTAATCACATTTTTAAAAGCAATTCCTTGTCCTTTTACCTGAATTAAAGAACAAGATGAGTTTTCCTTTAACTAATTCCAGGGTGATATGTTTGCCATTTTGTCCTTCTCTGTGGAGTAGAATCCCATCACTCTGCCTGGTTTTAAATTTCAAAGTAATGATCTCCTTCATTGAACTGATGGATTTCTGATTAATTGTGTACAATAAGAAACTTTTTCCATCAAAATTAACCATCTCAGATCCTACAATGGAAAACATCAAAAAGTGATTCTAGATATATTTTCATTACTGCATTGAAATATATAAGTCAACACACATGTACATATGTAGTCTATTTCTGGTTTGCTTAACATAGGTGGAAATACACACTGCCAACTTCCTCTTGATACTAGAGTTAACACACATCATCTCTCTGTTTGCTTTTTCTGACTTTTTTTGTTTTAAGACAGTATCATCTAGAAGTATTTGGGTTCCTTTCCTTCCAATTGCACCTATCTTTGTATTTGCTTTTCTGATTCATTAAAAAGTAAGTATGAGGGAACAAGCTGAAGTTAATCCCCCTTGCACAAAATCTCCCTGTATATTTCACATTCATTCAATGTGAAATTGACACTACTGGTGTTTGGAAAGAATAAAACTGTTATCACATACTGGTAAAAGGTGTCAGTGTAAATAGCTTTATTGTTTGTGGCCCAGTAGTTTAGACATTTAACAGTTCTCACTTTAATATACTTGTGTCCAGTCATAAGAGTCATGCATGCACATCCCAGATTCACTAAGTACCATTTTAAACTCATCTGAAGGGCACGCTAATACTAGCTGTTTTTTCTCAATGTTGTGGCTGAGTCAAATCACAAAAGGCACATCTATTTTATGATGCACCTCAATAACTAAGAAGGTCATTCCATTGGGATGCTACCATTTTTCTCTGAACTTACTGACAATATCTTACTTTTTTGGTATCAACACTACTTTTATCAGTTTGTGCCAAAAAGTTACATGTTATCATTCATATACAGGGGTTGGGTAAAACTCATTGTAAGTGATTGCCTAGCATGTATAAGGCCCTGGGGTTTGATTCCAATCACAACACATGCACACAGACACATCATCAGTCAAAAACAATTGCAAAAAGAACAGTACAAAGGAGTTCATACAGTATGGCACCATGGCGCTGGCCTATAATCCCAGGGACATAGGAGACTGAGGATGGAGGATTTCAAGTTTGAAATTGAGAAATTTAATGAGACCCTGTCTTAAAATGAAAAATAAAAGCAAAAAAAAAAAAAAAAGGGCTTGGAATGTAGCTCAGTGGTAGAGCACACTGGGTTTAATCACTAGTATTGAAAAAATGATTGATTGATTAATTAATTAATCATTAATTTTTAAAAAGGAATTCATATTGCCTAGAAAAAATCTCCTCTTGCATTTTTCATACATAACTGTCTTTTAAAAATATATGTGTGCTAAATGAAGACAAAGCAAATAATAAAAGACCTTGGTGTCTTTCAAACCAATGTTAATTATTTACTTTCACAGAAAGTTGTGGCCAATGTACACATGGACATACATTCCATTCAGACTAAAATATTTTTATTAAGTCATTTATGTTCACAACTGAAAAGCTGTGAACATAAATAACTTAATAAAAATATTTATTATGTGTAGCTTCCTTTTTAAAATTCGGAAGTTCAATTCACATGTATAGTGTGTAATATATAAACACTACATTGTCTAGAAATCATGTAAACTAAATAATTACTCTTCATTTTATAATTAAATGAACATGCCTGGTAAGAATATAACTAGTCAAGTTCAAATGAAGTTCTCAAGCTTATTAGATGGCAATGAAATAATGAAATCCTGGTAATGAAGAATTGAAATGATTTCACATTTTAGCAGTACATATTCCTATGTATGTCACTGACAGCATTAAAAATAACTAAGGCTTGCTTTTGCAGTTAGCCAACAAGGAAATTTTGTTCTGCACATGATTTTGCCAATTATTTTGGTCAAAAAGATTTTACCCTCATCCTCCCTGTTGCCACAATGGTTTTGCAATAGTTAAATTAATAAAGCATCAGAATCTTCTGGAGTGTTTGCTGCACACAGATTGCTGAGACATAGCCCTGAGTTTCTGAGTGAACAGGTCTGAGGTAGAATCTGAGAATCTGCATTTCAAACAAATTCCCTCCTGGTGTCCATGTGCTTGAGCTGGTGACCATACTTTGAGATCCACAGCTTTAAACCACCTAAGTTATATTTCTTGGAGATTCTTCTCAGGCAAAATGGACTAGTAAAAATTTTACTGGGTAACCACGACACAAAATAATGGCCTTAAAACCCTTTTCCTAATGCTTTGAGTTATTTTTCTAACACTTTGTCTAGAATAGTTAACCACATATTAATCACCAAAATATATATTATAAGAAAAATCCAAAATGTACATTGACAGATTTTTAAAAGCTTATTGGATGACCAAATTAGAATATAGATCTATAGCTAAGTGAGTATAACAGCCCTAGTAGTTTAAAATCTTCAAGGATATAAACTTAACCTCAACTTTAGGGGTTTAAAATGATAAACAAAATTTAGGAACTGCTTTTTGAAGTCTAGAATATTAGGATCTCTCACTCTTTATCTGTAATTATTTGCATAACTCTCAAGCCCATTACTGTACAGACCCCTGAGCTAATTTGTAAAGGGTTGTTAAACATAAAATCAACAACAACAACAACAACAACAAAATGCAGCAGAGAGCACACATGGCCTGCATGGCCTGAAATACTAAGCATCTAGCCCTTTCCAGAAGTTCCTCACTCTGTCTCTACAGAAGTATCCTATGATGGTTACTGGGCTGGTGCTGACTGTTCAGAGGTGGCAGTGATAAGAATCAGCTCACAACCAGACATTCTGGCATCCAATTTTTATTTCACTGAAAACCTCATTATGTTTAGGACCTCACAAATTTTTTTTTTTGACATCCATACTGCACAATTCAATATACTCCGTTTATGACTATGGTTAGAATGGTAAAGAACTGGTCAATATTTTAGCACCTCGCTATGTATTTCTGTGTATAATATAAAACATTGGCCTGGATATAAATAGGCTTCTATAGATTGAAATTCTTCTTTGAAGGCTATTCACAATTTTCTTCTATTATTAAAACTCCATCTTTTCCATCTTATGTCCTTTTGACTTAATTCCATTCATTCCAAAAGTATGGCCCATTCGATTAATACTGATGTAGCACCTAGCTTATGTCACCACTCACTGTGCTGGATGCTGGGACAAGCAGGGGCCAGGACAGGTCTGGCCCTAGCCTCTCCAAGCAACAATTCTCTTATTCTCTGGTACTTTCTGATTTATATTGTCATGAAGAAATACAATTCATAGGGAAAATCTTCAAGTCTTACAGGGTTGCTAAAGAAACTACAGAAGTAAAGAAACAGCTTATAGCTCAAAATAAAAGCAGGAGAAAAAAGGCTCTCCTTTGGTGACAATGTCCAGAAATAAAGAATACAAAGAATTAAGGAATCTTGAGGAACTGCCAATCATGCACCCTTCACATTAAATTTGCAGATACATATCAGAAAGTAGTCAGCCATGACTTTACATTTATAATAAAAGAAAACACATTATCACAACAGATAATTTAAAATATAAATAGAACCTCTATTATAGGCCTCACCAAAAGTAATCATTCTGATAAAATATTATCTACCTAAAAATGTTCACAAATAGATTTGAATATTTAAACAAATCAGAGTGTCAGTAAATACATTTTTTTAAAAATCAGCATTAAATACTCAAAGTGAATTTGTAAAAGCAATAAATTTAAAATAAATGTAAGTTTAAAAAAACATTTTGGGAGACAAAGCATTTCATCAATAAGTCAATAGTAGCAATTTCTCTGAAAGCATTAACGGGGGTGCTCCGCCAGGCAGGTCCTTTAAACTTACCTATTCACTAAGTATTACCTTTCCTGACCCTTGTGCCACTGATCTCAGTGTTACCTAGAGAATTAAATTACCTAAGATGCTCTTTTTTGTATCATTCCACTGTTACAATTTTTGCTATTTATCTATTAAATAAATAAAACTTTACATATCCATAATGAATACAAATAATCCATTACAATATGTGGATGAAATATCCAAAGAATACATCAAATTTCAACTTGGCTTTTACAAGAGTCTTCATAAAAGTGTCTCTGTATATAATCCAACTATTTAAATCATTGAGGTATCTGAAAACAGAAGATACATATTATGCACACAAGGTAGGAAGTGACAGTTTCCCCAGTTATAAGACTACAAACTTATATTCCAAAAACAGTGGGAGGAAATACTTGTGATTTCACTTTATCATCAATAACTTCCTTAAAAGATTAATTTTTTATGTTTCAGTCTCTAACAGACTATGGTTGGAATATATATTAATATGGCAAAGAATGGTCAATATTTTATCACCTGGCTATGTATATATGTGTATGCCATGAAACACTGTTTTTTGTCACCACTCATTATGCTGGATGCTGGGATAAGGAGGAACCAGGACATCATCATCACAGGAGTGGGGAACTTCTGGAATGGTTCTTACGTAGTAATCTATTAGGTAAAGGAATCCATCTAACCAGTAGTGAGGCTAAATATGTGCTGACATTTCCACTTTCTTAATCTAGTCCACAAAAAGCCATTCCAAACAATGAAAATGGCAAAGTGCAGTGGGCTGTGGAGCTATCCTGAGAAGGTTGGTCTCCTGGTTCCACCTTAGAAGACTCACTCAACCTGCTTTGCCTCAGTGTCCTCATTCACAGGGCATAAGAGTCCCACACAGAACTATCATGAATATTAAACCATTTAATGTCTATGAGTGTACAAACATGGTAAGTCCTCAGTGGGATTATTGACATCCTTATTGTTGGTTCTCTGGGCAAAGAAAATGAGATTTAACCATAGCTAAAAACTACCTTTAGGACTTTTGCTTTTGACCATGATGGGGGTAACAGGAGAACTTAAATACTTAAATGTTCTTGGAGTATTTAATGCTGATTTTTAACAGGTTTATCCCTCACTTGAAACAACCAAAAATAAGGTCCCTTAAACTTACCTATTCACTAAGAATTCCCTTCCCTGAACCTTGTGCCACTGATCTCAGTGTAAGATGCTCTTTTTTGTATCATTCCACTGTTATAAGATTTTTGTAAACCACTGAAACAATGGTTTACAAAACATTTGCTATTAAGCAACAAAGAAGAGTGAAATGCATAAGAAATGAGAGGCAAGAGATAAGCTTTATGACTGCTTGGATCTTAACCTTCAAAGAGTTCCCAGGACATGGAGCAGGAAAGGAAAACTGAGGCAGAGACCAGTGACTTCTTGAGTTGAAAATAGCATGAAGAGTCTGTTAGAATGAGGCAGCTAGAGCTCCCAGGCAAAGAACAGGGGAGGAGAAAGATGAACTGCAAGAGAGCACAGGTGGTTTGCAACAGAGTCCTAAAGCAATGAATGAGCTCTATATTGATAGAATGCACCCTTAAGGAAATCCAGCAAGACTAAGGAAAGAAGCTTCTGGAAGGACTAGCTAGAAGTAGCATTTCCCATGCACACAAGTTGGTCATAGTGACCATGTGATCATCCAGAATGAAGACCACACAGCTCACTAGTTTGGGATCAAGTACTTAGAGGATCTAACCTCAGTGGTGGGGAGGCATTGACCCCAGATTAAACACTGCTCTGGTGAGGCTAAGACCTTGAAGCATTGACTTGCTGTAATCCAATGTGTCTTTGAATGAAGGAAAAGAATACAAGGATGCAAAAATATCTAGCATTCAACAAGGTAAAAGTCACAATGTCCAACAGTCAATTGAAGACAGGTGGAAGCTGGAAAACACGGCCCTCATGAGGAAAAATTACCAATCAAAATGTACACACAACTGAAAAATATAATTGCCAGAGATACATGAAAGTTACTTAAAAGAGTGAAAGCCTCAAGATCTGAAATGAAAGATATACTGAATAGATTCAAGAGAAATTAAACACTGAAGAAGAATCATGAACCTGAAGACATCAAGAGAAAAATCCAAATTGAATGAAGAGAAAAAAAGAATTAAAAAAAAAATGAGCTGGGCCTGGTGGCACACACCTGTTATCCCAGCAGCTCTGGAAGCTGAAACAGGAAAATCACGAGTTCAAAGCCAGCCTTAGTGATGGTGAGGTGTTAAGCAACTCAGTGAGTCCCTGTCTGTAAATAAAATACAAAATAGGGTTGGGGATGTGGCTCAGTGGTAAAGTGCCCCTGAGTTCAATCCAAAAAAAAAAAAAATGAACAAAGCATCAGTAAAGTGCAACTAATAAAATCCAAATACCTAATGTGTGGTAATTGATTCCCTTAAGGAATAACAGAGAGGGGGTCAGTTAAAAAAAATCTGAAGAAACAATGGCTGAAACTTTTCAAATTTATTGAAAATTATGAACCCACAGATCCAAGTGACCCAATGAGATCCAAACACAAGAAACAGAAGAAACTAAAAGGAGAAGCACATAAGCAAATTACTCAAAATCCTTTTTAAAAGCTAGGAGGAAAAAAAAAGACATCTTACAATCAGAGCAGCATCAATACAGATGGTTACAGATTGCTAGATTGCTAGAATGCTAGAAACGAATGCTATCAAAATCTGTGCTGGTTGAAAATAACTCGCACAAATGAAGGCAAAAATGAGGACTTTCAAACATACAAATGCTGAAAGAGTTCCTTGCCAGTAGATCAACACTCTAAAAAAAATGTTAAAAAGAAATAATTGAGGTAGAAGAAAAATGATTCAGAGAAATATGGGTCTATACAAAAGAATACAGAATATGAAAAAATTTTACATAAGTGTGTGTGTGCATTTACATGTATGTACTCAATTTTTTTCAAGATAGGTACATTTTAAAAATATAGATGAAGTGGTATAGGTTTATACCCATCAAATTCTCTTTTTCCAAAAGCAATGATAAAACTGGAGGTGAGGATGGTCAAAAATAGTAACTAAAGGAATCTGGAAACTGACCAAAGACATACAATAAATTGAGAAGCATTTGCTCAAGAAAATCTATTGAATCTCAGTAATGATAGTGGGAGCCTATATGATTATAGCCAGAGGATGCCTCTACCTTTTCTTGGCACTAATCCTCTACTTGGGATGGGGAGTAGAGCACATGGAAAAATCCAATATCTCAGTTAGCCTGAGATTTCAATACCCAACAGGCAGGAACAACTGACTGGTTGAGCAGCCAGTAGCTAAATAGAAAGGAACCATATTCATACTCGAAGTTAGGGAATACATCTCTGAAGAAGTGACATTTAAGCAGAGACCTGAATGGTAGGATATGGAGATGAAAAAATTGAGAAGCGGCAGTCTAAGCAGATAAACTGGATGTTAAGACTCCATGAGTGAGGAGTGTGCTTGGCAGAGGCATCAAAAGAAGCCATGGTGGGGAGGGAGCAAGATGTGGGGATGGCAGGAGGTGAGACTAGAAAAGTATGCAGGGGCATGGTCTTTCAGCATCTTCTGAGTCCTTCTGAGAAGTGTGGATGCTATCTTAGGAGCAATGGAGGTGAAAGATTGTAAACACATAATCAGTTACATCAGAAGTGCATTTTTAAAAATATCTTTAGCTGCAATGTAACATAAATATAATATACTAATGGGTAGAGACAGGGAAACTAAAATTGGAAAGCAATTGCAATAATCCAGGAGAGTCTAGAAGTGCGGTAAGCTAGAGAGAAGTGAAATGATTTAGGGAATAATTTGGACATACAATTATGTGCAGATACAGAGATTTGTCAAGGGTGATTCCCATACTTATAGCATAAGTTCCTGATGTATGATAGAATCATTAACAGACATAATGAATACCAGAGGAAGAGTGTTTTAGGGCTAGGTGTGAGTCAGTTCAAGAAAGCAATCTGGGACTCAGTAAGTTTTAAGTACTTGTAAGGCAACTAATTCACTAGCCAAAGATCACCTGTTTTCTCAATAATTGGACCTTTTGTTTAACTCTGAGATCTAGAGATTATTACAGACTGCAAATTCTGGTAGTAATTAGTGATATTCAAAAATTGCTAAAAATGATTATGCATTTAAATTAATTTAGTTGCCATCATATATCCAACTTTGCCTGTTCCACTGTAATTTATTAAATATGTATTGATATATTTTTTCAACATTTACTTTCAGCAAAATCCTTAGTTATACTCTTTTAAGATCTAATAGTTTACTAACAAGTTTAATCTGGGAGGCAATTAAAAATGCATCATTTGGAATTGTGCAATAAATGTGATAGAAATTAGAAAGATTAAAATATGGCTTATTACACCCAAAAATATGATAGGCTGTTTTGTCTCATATGATTTTAGGGTAAGTATTAGTACTTTTCTACTTAACATCAAATAAAAACCTTAAGGTTATATGATTATAGCTCAGAATAATTAATCTTTTTTATTCCTAGAGCAAGATATGTCTTCTATCTACACTGTGACACAAAGTGAGAATCAGAAGCCTGTTCCCATGTTCAGCCTGACTCTGTGTATCCACATTTATCCTCTCCTGCACAGGCTCCTTAGCAGTTGGAGGGTAAAAATCAAGCCTTATGGATCTTCCTTAGCATGGTAACTTGCATAGAGTAAATAGTCTGTAAATAGATACCATACTGAATAGAATTAGTACTTCTTCTAACTTAATTTGACTATTTTGTATGTTTTTCAGAACAGGCTTGGACAATCTAGACCAGCATTCTCTAAAGACTAAAGATCATTATTAGCTGCAAAATTTTTCTTCATCAATGAAGGGAACTACTTCCACTCTCATCTCATGTTGTTATACTCCTACTAATGTATTTTCAAAACCTAAGTCTACCCAGAGTAGGGGCCAGTACTGGAAAGAAGGAGGTTCTATATGTACCCTCTTCTCTCAAAATTCTCTTCAAATTTTTCAAAATACACATTCCTTATTTTTTTGGAATAACAATAACTGGCTTACAAATATTGACATATAGGGACACTGTTAAATAAAGTCTAATTTTTCACTGTCACAGTCAATACTTAAAAATAAAAAACAGTCAGTTGCACATTTTACTCCATTCATTTTATTCTTGTGTGTGTGTGTGTGTGTGTGTGTGTGTGTGTGTACTGGAGATGGAACCCAGGGGCACTTAATCACTGAGCCACATCCCTAGCCCTCTTTATATTTTATTTTGAGACAGGGCCTCACTAAGTTGTTGAGGCTGGCTTTGAACTTGCAATCCTCCTGCCTCAGCCTCCTGTGCTGCTGGGATTGTAGGCATTCATTTTATTCTTAATGCCTGACTTGAAATAAGGAGGAAGTACCAATACCTGAATGACAAACTCATAAATCCCAGAGCACTCACCACTTCTGCATCTATCAATTCCACATTCCTAGCAATTCACTCAACTTTCTGTTTTCTTCCATGCTGGCCTTATTCAAAGAATAGGCACATTAATAAACATAAAAGTACGATAAAATAATGGAGCCAGTTCAATACAACCTGATAGGAAAAGAACATATTGCTACAAGATCACTAGAAAATGACACTGTACAGGAACCCCAAAAGTCAAAGAATAAGGCAGAATAGATCTAAAAGATGATCAACCTGGCTAAAGACCTGGGAGAGTTGGGCTTCAAAGCCCAGCATCGCAGAGGATGTGGATTTGGAGTTCTCAGATCATATGTTAATGTTATTAAAACCTTATGAAAGTGGATAACAAATGAAAGAGAGAACTTTTAAGAGTGAAATACAAGGGTGAGGACAAATCTGCAGAGAATGCTGAAATTAGACAGATGGTGCTGCTAGGGAGGGGACTCTAAGAACAGCACTGCCACCCCTCCACCACCTCATCCTTGGTTTTAAAATGGTAAAAGGGCCTTTTAGGTAGGGAAAGCATATGCCAAGCCAGGAAACCCTGAAAACATACAATGTTTAAAGGAATAATAAATAGCATTGCAAGTGGAATTTAAAGAAATGAAACTGAAAAGAGAATTTGCATCTAAGAGTCATTATGTGCCAAGAAAAGCAATTTGGATGTTATTTGCAATACAAACAGCAGTGGAAATAAAAATCCAAAAGAAAATAACTATCACTTTTGGTTATAAACTTTATTGTATTTAATTATTGTCAAAATAAGAATGCAAAGTTCTATGTTTGAGTAATTATTCTTACTACTAATAAAAACAAGACAAGGCAAAACCACTACTAATCAAGGATGTACTGTGGCTGTTTTACAAACTGTAGTGATTGTTACACCTGTATTTTTTACAGTAGGAGCTTTTTGTGGTGAACAGTTCCTTTTGCTGATCTCAGGGTTGCACACAGGTGCCATGATAGCTGCAGTCTTTCCAGGGATAAGGCTCACAACTTCGGTCATTCTGCTATGAATGTTTAATACAAGAGGCTAGAGTAAGACCTCCTCTTGAAAACCATCAAGGTAATGATAAATCCCCATCAAAAAGCATGTTATGCTTTCAAATCAGTTAACCTGAATCCATTTCCAAACTAATGGGAGAAGGAAGTGGCCACTTTCATGGAAGCGTCTCAGACAGTTCAGCAGGGAGTACCTTGGTAAGTCCAGGAGACACAGGAAGGAAGGAAATGACAATGGCAAGAAGGAAAAGACCTGGACAGTAACACAACAGAATCTGCAATAATGCTTCCAGAAAATATGTAAAGCAATGGAAGAGTTAGAAAACCAAATGGAAAGAGGGACCTGTATGTGATGCTACCAGGAAGCAGAAATGAAGCCAAGACTAACACAGTGCTTTACCCTGGGAAGGAACTCTTTGGATGAGCCTCGTCTTCTGAAATCACTCATTGTGTGTGAGGTTCCCAAAATGGAGAGGATAGTGTTCAATAACTCCCTCTGTATCACAATGCCATTTCCCCCTGCACTAATAGAACCCCTAAATTCCTGCTCCCATGCTTTGTGTTGCCATGAGCAATGACTACACTTTGCATCTGGAATGTTATACCAAGGCCCATATGTTAAAGTCTTTGTCCCCAGCTTGGCACTTTGGGAAGTGGTAGAACCTTTGAGAGATGGGGCTTAGTAGGAATAAGTTAGTCCATTTGGGATGTGCCCTTGAAAGGGGATATTGCAACCTCAGGGCTCTCCTTTCTCTCTTTGCTTCCCAGCCACCATGAGGTAAATAGCCTTGTGCCACCGCACACTCCTTGACATTATGCAGTGTGCTGCGACAGTCCCAAAGCAATGGGGGCCAAGTGACCATGGACTAAACCTCTGAACCTGTGAGCCAGAAAAAGATTTCTTCTTCTCAGTTTGATTATTTCAGGTCTTTTGTCACAGTAATGGAAAGCTGACTAATACCAGCATCCTCCGCAGCGCCTATCTCATTATCCATGAATATACCTTCACTTTTTTATGTAATTTTATAATTTCTTGTTAGACAAAGCAAATAAAGAATTTTAGAATCATCCCTCACACCCTGCACCAGGCATAGTTCTCTCAAAAAGTCAGTGTCCAATAAATTTTTATATGATTAGGGGATAAAGAAACAACTACATGTATATTATAGCAATGATGAGAATCAAATTTGGAAGAAAATATGTGAATCTGTTTGCTGGGAGCCACAGCCAATTAATATGATGCATGGCATTTTTGATTGAAAGGTGATGCCAGCTAGCCATTGAGATGATATGATTATGTTAAAAATTACATTCATATGGATACCGGACTCCTGCTGCGGGACTCCTGGAGAGTTCCCATTGGTTGGGAAAGTGCAGTAGGAGGGAATTCCGGGGAGGCGCTTGCGCTAGAGTTCCGGGAAGGAACCGGGAGAAAGCCGCGTGGGTGGATCGGGAAGCTTCCCGGGCGGACGTGTTATTGGCGGTTCTTTCAAATAAAGTTTGTTCCTGTTTGAGTGGCTCGTGATCTTGTGCCCAGCCAGACAGCGGCAACTGGTGGCCCTGTACGGGGAGCGCCTGAAGCTTGGAGGTGAGTAAAATTGCTCGCCCCTGAGGGAAGGCGACAGAATGGGTGACCATTTCAAAAAACAATGTGTTCTTCTTTTGATTTATTTTGTTTTTGTTTCAAGCTGCCTATCCCTAGAATTTTCTCAGGCAAACTGGGAAAAATGGTTGGCTCAAGGCTTGAAGTTGTTTGGCCCGGAGAAAGAGAAAATTGATACAACTATTCTTTGCTCCGTTTTTGTTTCATTCTGTTTCGGGTTTGTTTTATGCTACCTAACTGGGTTGCGTTACCTTTATAGTAGATTAGAAACTAGTAAAAAACAAACCGAAAAACTGTTAAGTAAATTGTTAGAGGTCCAAACTGTGGTAGAAAACATGTCAGGTCAAGCAAAAGAGAAGGTCTCTCCAGCTAGTCAGACAGAGGAAAATTTGAAGAAAGAAAGCTTAGAGGAAAAACGACCATCAGTTGGGGAGTTACAACAGGAGGCTGCTACTAACTCCGTTCTATCACCAGAGGGCGTAAGAGCTGAGCGGCCCTCAATTCCTGTAGTTAATGCACAAAATCCTAAGGCAAGATCCCAAAGACTAGCATGCCCTGTACTTGAGCAGGCAGGAGGGCAACGAATTCATCGCGCTCTAGATTTCAAAACAGTAAAGCAATTAAAAGAGGCTGTAACAACCTATGGCCCGCAAGCACCCTTCACCATAAGCATGGTTGAATCTATTACCAACTTAGACATGACACCAGCAGATTGGGCTAACATGTGTCGATCTGTGCTAAATGGAGGACAATATTTGTTATGGAAGGTTGCCAATGAGGAATTCTGCATGGAGACAGCTAGGCGAAATACAGCAGCCGGTTACCCTCAAAGAAATCTGGAGATGTTGTTAGGAAAGGGACCTTATGAGGGTCAACGGCAACAAATTGAATATGATCCTGGTGTATACGCACAAATTGCTGCAGATGCAGTTAGGGCATGGAAAACTTTACAGGGGCATGGAGATTTACAAGGACAGTTATCTAAGGTAATACAAGGAACTAACGAACCTTACGCTGAATTTGTAGATAGGCTTATTCAGACAGCTTCTAGGATATTTGGAGATGTAGAACAAGCAATGCCATTTATAAAACAACTGGCTTATGACCAAGCAAATCGTTGCTGCAGAGAGGTCATTAGACCATGGAAACATGAAGATTTAAACACATATATTAAATTATGTAGAGACATTAATGAACAAGGACAAGTCTTAGCAGCAGTACAACAGGCTTTAGATGCCAGGCCAAAAACATGCTACAATTGTGATCAGACAGGACATTTTAAAAGGAATTGTCCCATAGGAGGAGGGTTTAACAAAGCTAGGTATCAAAGAAATAGAATACCAGGTATTTGCCCACGATGCCGTAGAGGGAGACATTGGGCTAATGAATGCCGTTCTCAAACTACCATAGAGGGCACTCCGTTATCAAAAAACGGACAAGGATCAAGTGTTTACCCACGATATCGTGGAGAAAGGCATCAGGCTCCATTGCCAAAAAACGGACTGGAGGGCCCAATGCTCCGGGGCCCAAAACCACAAATATACGGGGCAATGGAGGAACCCAACAGCACCATCAAGGTAGTGCCCAGGACACATTATCCATTAAATCCCTCATCAGACAAACTAGAGGGAGCGCAGGGCTGGACATCTGCGCCTCCGCAAGAGCAGTACTAACTCCAGAGATGGGAATTCAAATTATTCCCACAGGAGTAAAAGGACCTCTTCCCCAAGGAACGGTAGGCTTATTATTGGGACGCAGTTCTTCCACACTAAAAGGACTTATGATAAGTCCCGGGGTAATTGATCCCGATTATGAAGGTGAAATAAAAATTATAGCTAGTTCTCCAAGAGGCATATCAGTTATCTCACCAGGGGATAGAATAGCACAGTTACTAATAATACCCAGCCTACATGATAAATTTTCTAGTCGTACTGTAGAAAGAGGTACCAGGGGATTGGGCTCCACAGGTGTAGATTGGGCTATGCTGTCTTTAAATTTAGATTCTCGCCCCATGCTAAAACTAAATATTCAAGGATACGACTTTAATGGGCTACTGGACACAGGTGCAGACCTTAGCATCATATCTAGTCAGGAATGGCCAAAACATTGGCCATTACAACAAGCCACTCAAACGCTTCGAGGCCTAGGAGTGGCTACTAATCCCCATAGAAGTGCAATGGTATTAGATTGGAAGGATCCTGAAGGATGTGAGGGAACTATACAGCCATATGTATTGGATCATCTTCCTATAAATTTATGGGGACGAGATGTCCTAGATCAATTAGGTTTAACGTTAACAAATAACATCAATCCTAATGCGCCCACTACTAGGGCTAAACAAGGTTTTAAAAAAGAAAAAAGATTAGGAAAACAAGGACAAAATATAGCAGCACCAATTCAAATAGATCAAGGAACAGACAGACATGGGTTGGATTTTCAGAAAGGGCCACTGAGACAATAAAAATTACTTGGAAATCAGAAAGACCAGTGTGGGTTCCTCAGTGGCCCCTGACTAAAGAAAAGATACAAGTAGCCCATGATCTGGTTAAACAACAATTAGCGAAAGGACATATACAACCTTCCATATCTCCCCATAATACTCCCATTTTTGTTATTAAAAAGAAATCTGGTAAATGGAGATTATTACAAGATTTAAGAGCCATTAATAATGAGATGGTTATTATGGGACCTGCTCAATCAGGGATTCCCCAATTGTCTGCTTTACCAAAAACCTGGTATGTTTTAGCTATAGATATTAAAGATTGTTTTTTTTCAATTCCTATTCATCCTGAGGATAGTCCACATTTTGCATTTACTATCCCTGCACTAAATCATGAAGGTCCTGATCAGAGATATGAATGGAAAGTACTCCCTCAGGGGATGGCTAATAGTCCAACTATGTGTCAAATTTATGTTAACAAAGCAATCCAACCACTTAGAAATCAAAATCCTGAACTACAAATATTTCACTATATGGATGATGTATTATTGGCACATAAAGATAAAAACATATTGCTGGAATGTTATGCCACACTTACAAACTTATTAAAAAATTATAATCTAGAGATAGCAATAGATAAAGTACAATTAAATCTTCCAATTAATTATCTAGGAGTCCTGTTATCCTCAACCATGGTCCGTCCACCAAAAATTCAAATACGAGTAGATCAACTCAAATCACTTAATGACTTTCAAAAGTTATTGGGAGACATAAATTGGATAAGGCCTTATCTAGGCATACCAACAGGAGAGCTAGGACCTTTATTTGATATCCTAAAAGGTCCATCAGATCCAAATTCACCCCGCATGCTAACGCCTGAAGCAAGAAAGGCATTAAAAATCATTGAAACATATATGGAAAATATGCACTTGGATAGAATTGATATAAGTTTGCCTTTATTATTTATTGTACTACCAACAAAAAATATTCCTACAGGAGTATTTTGGCAAGAAGGTCCATTATTGTGGATACATTTATCTTATTCTCCTAATACTATTCTTACTAGATATCCTGAGGCTGTAGGACAATTAATACTCAAAGGAATAAAAGCAGCAAAGGGAGTGTTTGGGATTTCTCCCAATAAAATTATTACTCCATATACTATGGATCAAATTGATGAGTTAGCCAATGAGTTAAATACTTGGGCAATAATCATGTGTAAATCTAATGTTTCATTTGATAATCACTTGCCATCTAATCCTTTGTTGTCTTTTTGGTCTAAGCATCCTGTAGTTTTTCCAAAAATGACAAGAAAGACCCCTATCATGAATGCTCCAAATATATTCACTGATGGGTCAAATAATGGTACAGCAGCAGTAGTTACCCCTGATCAAACTTTTACATTTTTAGTACCCAAACAATCAGCTCAAAAGGTAGAGCTTAATGCAGTATTACAAGCTTTTATGATGTTTAAAGATTCCGTATTTAATTTATTTTCTGATAGTCAATATGTAGTTAATGCTATAGTATCCCTTGAAGATGCAGGTAGGATTTCCCCTTCTTCTACTGTTTTCTCTTTGTTTTCCACTATACAAAGTCTAATCTGGGACAGAAAAGATCCATTCTTTATAGGACATATCAGGGCACATACAGGATTGCCTGGAGCCCTTAGTTTGGGCAATGAATTAGCAGATAAATCTACACATGACATACATATTTTCTCCACAATAGAAGAAGCTATAAATTTTCATAAAAGGTTTCATGTCAATGCTAATACTTTACAAAAACGTTTTAAAATAACTAAAGAACAAGCCAGACATATAATAAAACAATGTCAAAATTGTGTGACATTTTTACCACAAGTTAATCTTGGAGTCAATCCTAGAGGACTGATACCTAACCATATTTGGCAGATGGACGTCACACACTTGCCAGAATTTGGAAAATTAAAATATTTGCATGTTACAGTTGATACTTCTTCTGGATTTTTGATGGGCTCCCTTCATGCCGGAGAAAAAACTAAAGATGTTATAGCTCATTGCTTACAAAATTTTGCCACTGTGGGCGTTCCAAAACAGTTAAAAACAGATAACGGTCCCGGTTATGCTTCTACCTCTTTTAAACAATTCTGCTCATCATTTGGCATTACTCACATAACAGGAATTCCATACAATCCACAGGGACAAGGCATAGTTGAAAGAGCTCATCAAACTATTAAAATGTACTTATTAAAACAAAAGGAGGGAATTGGAAAGGGGTATATATCCCCCAAAGATAAACTTAAAATAACCCTCTTTACTCTAAACTTTTTAAATTTGGATTCATCAGGACTTAGTGCTGCGGAAAGGCATATGTATCCAAAAAATGTGCATAAGCCTAAAGTTCTTTGGAAAGATATTCTAACAGGACAATGGAAAGGTCCTGACCCAGTAATTGTCTGGAGTCGGGGCTCTGTTTGCGTGTTTCCACAGGGAGAACAGCAGCCGATTTGGATTCCAGAAAGACTAACTAAAACGATTTCTACAGATCAAAAAGAAGATAATTTGACTCAAATCCATAACAGCTGATATCCAGAACTCCAGCTTGGCCATTCTTACATCTGCGACTGATTAACCAGGATGCTTTTTTCAATATCTATTTTATTATTGCATTTTTCCATATCATAGGTTCTATTTTATTTTTGAGCTCATACAGACCTAGGTTGATGTTTTTCTGATCAGTTTTATTTTTTAACTGTGGAGTTTTTAACATTGCAATGGAGATTTCACCTAGGTGAAACTACAAGGCCTTTACTATTGTCTTATGTGTTGTATGTTATATGTGCACACTTCTGTTTTGTGTTATGTGTCTATATGTGCGTATGTCCATAGATCATATATGAGGAGTGCTCAAAAAAAAAAAAAAAAAAAATGGATCCAAGTACTTTTTATTATTCACGTAATTTTAATGGTTTAATTTAAATTGGGTAAACAGCTGTTAAAAATTATTTTAATATGTGTACAAATAAACAGGTTAACAAATCTGTTTGTTTATTTTCATCTTTCCTTTTCATTATATTTAATAATTCTGTTCAAGATAATATAAATTGTTCTAAAAAAAAAAAAAAAAATGTTTTCTTAGTACCTGTTAAAATGTTACATTTTTTTTTTTTTTTTTTCTTTCTCTCTTTAACATCATTGTCAGAATTCTTATTTTTCATCCCAGTGCCGGTGAAGACAAAGATGAAACCAAACTACAACTTCTTCGATAATTATCACAACAAACTGTATAAACTGATACATCAATGATCTTGGGAGGAAATGGACATATTGATAGATTCCTCCACTTTGAACTGCTTACAAAACTTGCCTGGACTATGTATCACTTGTATGCACTGTGATCTATCTGTTGATACAACAAATTATGGTAATGCTGGCGTATCTTTGCTGATGTGTCACCAGTGATGCAATTTTCCCTAGGAGTCGTCAATTGATTTGGTGTTGTGGCATTTCTGTATCCTCCTCCCTTCTACTAGTGATGGTCTAATCTTGGGGGCCAACAGAGGTGAGGCAAAGAACCTCACCCCCCCACTGGCACCAAGGCCAAATCTGGGGGCCAACAGAGGTGAGACAAAGAACCTCACCCCCCCACTGGTGCATAGGCCTATCCACAAGTATGGCTATATGCTGGACCGGTAGTCAGTGACGGGTATGATCCAATTGCAGTGGTATCAACCTAAGACAGGAGGCTGACGCCTAAAGGTCAGTTTTCCAATGACGGGTAAGAACCATATGTTGAATTGGACAAACCTAACAGGCACGGTCCCTAGCCACATTACTTGTTACTTAATTAAACAGAAGGGGGGAGATGCTGGGAGCCACAGCCAATTAATATGATGCATGGCATTTTTGATTGAAAGGTGATGCCAGCTAGCCATTGAGATGATATGATTATGTTAAAAATTACATTCATATGGATACCGGACTCCTGCTGCGGGACTCCTGGAGAGTTCCCATTGGTTGGGAAAGTGCAGTAGGAGGGAATTCCGGGGAGGCGCTTGCGCTAGAGTTCCGGGAAGGAACCGGGAGAAAGCCGCGTGGGTGGATCGGGAAGCTTCCCGGGCGGACGTGTTATTGGCGGTTCTTTCAAATAAAGTTTGTTCCTGTTTGAGTGGCTCGTGATCTTGTGCCCAGCCAGACAGCGGCATCTGTTCTTAAATGTAGATCCAATATGTAATAGTTTGGGCATGGGATGTGGAAGGCCAACCTGACAGAAAACCAAGTCACTGGCTTAGTCCCCAGTTTTCTAGACAATATTTTGTTAATTTTTTTTTCCTTTTGTGTTAATTTAAGAAACATCAAAATTGCAACAATATGATTAACTCACACCTCTATTTCACTGAATGCTTGTAGTCTGTGCTTTCCTTGGCTGCATATTTCACTACTTTTATCATCAGTTGAGAAAAGAGGGAAAATGTAATACCCAAATGACATTTCCAAGCTAAAATTAAATTAAGTTGCAGGCACTGTACAAAAGAAGGTTCCACTGGGAAGCAAACAAAAAAGTGGAAGGAAAACAGAGTCATCCTAGAGTATGGGGAAAACAGGACAATTGCACCTAGCAGTCACTATGTGTCCCATACTAAGGGCCATCTCAGCATCAGAATCAGCACCATCAGTCACAGTAAATTACTGTTGTTGATTTGAACATCATTACTTTTTTTAAAGTGCTGACTCTGAAGCAATTATCTGGCTAACCTCTGAAAATCTAAAGGTAAATAAAGCTCCATTCAAGTCCTCCTTTGGAAGCCAGGTTCCTTATGGAAGCTTTTTGTTAAAAGAAAAAAAAATTCTACTTCAACAGCATGAAGAGTTGCTTCCAGTTTCAGTGTAGCTTTTACAATATGTCACTCTGATGCTGATTTCAGGCAGGGATAAGAATACTTACTGTATGCACATCCATACACTTCAATCCGCATGCCAATCCTGCCCTTGGAGTTCCAGGCTAAAGGCAGGAAACGCAAGAACCTGGCTTCCAAGGGAGGCTGAAGTCTGTAATGCACCACGCTGTCTGAGTTTGTGTTTCCTGGAAAGCCCTGGGAGAAAACAGAAAAAAGGGATAAAATATCTGTGAGATGCTGTCTCCTCATCAATGATCAATCCTTTGTTCACTTTGTTAATATGCAAAACGTGCTAGTGTTTAAGCAGATATGATCCCCTCTCCCTAGTCCTTGTATTAATAACCATTGCCCAAGGTCCCTTATTTCCAGGATTGTTTAAATTTCACAAGCACCATTAAACCAGCTATACACATACTACTCTCAAAGGCTTGCTTTTAGAAAGTAGTTCACCTCCTAATCCCTTTTACTAATCTTCAAGTATAGCAACAGAAACACAGGAAGCCACATTCCCTGGCCCTGGAATAATAAAAATCTAGGGCCAATGTGGATATAAAAAACAGGATCTTAAAAGCCTCTGGATTGATCTGTTCTTATCATCCACATTGTTTGAAGAACTGCATCATTAGAATATTGTTGAAATAAAGCATTTCTAAAACTCAATATTAAGTTGCAGGCTTTTACTGCTTAGTTTTACCTCCTGCTGGAAACATTAAACCAAGAAAGAAGACAGGTTTCCCTTACTCAGCAGAATGCGAATAGCTTAGGTTTCTCAGTACTACTCCCTTCCCAATCAGAAGGAACATTTTATTAGATATTTGGAAATATAATGTTTGCTTGCAAAGAGGTTGTAAATAGAGAAAAAGCCAAAAAAAAATATTTCTAGTGGCATCAAGACTGTATATTTAAAATAATGTATTTGTATTGAAAACAATACTAGATATGTTACAAATATAAGTTCATGTAGCTTAATATATGGCCATAAATCGATTTTCTGAAAAATAATGAATTAAGTCCCCATATTTGAAAAGTTATGCAAAAGAATAAAATAAGTGTATTTAGCATTATGGAATAAAATCCCTTAATGAGTGTTTAATAGTGTGTGCACATCTCATGGGCAACTTGAAGAAACTGTTTGCTCAGAATTAAACGAAGCATTGAACTGTATGTCCACACAATTTTGAGGGCATTTTAACAATTCAGTCAATAGCATTTTCCCATTAGCTTCCTCTATGTATTGAATATAGTAACATGAAATATAGGATATTTTGACAGAATTTAGAAAACTTTCTCATTGAGAAATGCCATTGACCATAAGTATCATGATTTTGCATTTAGGTTAGTATTAAAATAGTCTAAATGTATGAAATTTATTTTACTTACCACCTGGATCAGTCAGGGGTGGGTTTGGAGAATGTCTATGATCAGCGGGAGGTCCTTCTCAGGGCCCTGATCCATTATACTCATATCCCCAGCACCTCACAAGGTACATATATCCTGATGGTGCCATGCATGGCATGAACTTGTCACGACTGATTACATCTGTCTCATTTCCCAGGTGATTTAAATTCTATCCATGACCAATTCAGTTCAAGCAAATGGAAGGCATTCAATGGCTTTGTTGCAGGATAGATGTTCCTTGACTTACAATGGGGCTATACTCCCAATGAATCCACTCTACATTGAAAATATGGCGACCCAAAAAGGCATTTAATACACCTAACCTAAAAAACAGTATATCAATTCAGGATACTGACGAGTGAGTATCTATTTGTTCCCCATGAGATGCACGAATGACTGAGCTGCATCTCACTGCCATTGCCCAGCACTGTGAAGAGTACTGGATCAATATAATATTCTGGGGGGAAAATCAAAGTTCAAAATTCAAAGTACAGGGCTGGGGATGTGACTCAAGCGGTAGCGCGCTCGCCTAGCATGCTTGCGGCCCAGGTTCGATCCTCAGCAACACATACAAAAATATTGTGTCCGCTAAAAACTAGAAAATAAATATTTTTAAAAAAATTCTCTCTCCTGTCTCTCTCTCTCTCTCTCTCTCTCTTTAAAAAAAAAAAAAATTCAAAGTACAGTTTCTACTGAATGCACACAGCTTTTGAACCATTATAAAGTTGAAAGTCCTAAGTGGAACTGTTATAAAGTCAGGGAACATCTGCATCAGAAATTCTTCAAATTTAATCATATGTGCTGGACTAAAAGGAGGAAAAGAACCATGGAACGTGCTTCTTACCAACAATGTCTATTCTTTTTTCTTTTCTTTTGGTACTGGGATTAAACCCAGGGGCCCTTAACCACTGAGCCACATTCCCGGTCCTTTTTTTTTTTTTTTTTTTTTTTAATTTGAGACAGAGTATCACTAAATTGCTGAGGCTGAGTTTGAATTTGTGATCGTCCTGCCTGAATCTCCTCCCAAGCTGCTGGGAAGACAGGCATATGCTACGGCGCCCAGCAACACTCACCATTTTAAAGAGTCCTTGCCTAACAGATACTTGTGCATTGACTCAAAGTCAGGGCTAACAGGGCCATTTCTAGTCTTAGTCGTTCTCTCTGGTGCAGGCTCCTTGTTCCTCCTTATAGACCAAGCTGAATCAAAGCTACTTTATACAAATTCATCTCTAGGTGTGCCATTCTCCAGGATTCAAGGTCCTTTCTTATTTTGGGGCACCACAAAAGCCAGCCAGTGAATCACCATTTCTTAACTAAATAATAAAGGGCCTTTGTCAGTCTGAGTCTAAATCATTTCATGTGTTCACATGTGTTCCCTCCTCAAGAGCAGGGCTGCCTGAGCTTCAGAATGTATGTTCTGTCCATTTCAGCACAGGTCCCTTATTCTGGTGTGTTGGCAGAAGAAACAGGGGCATTGAACCAGATCATCTCATCATAAAGCTCCACGGTAGAAAAAATTAAAGAAAAGAAGATAAGAAATCAGGGCCTAAAGAGAAGGCCCATGCTCCCTGTGCAGAGCAACACAACATCACCGGCTTGAGTTGGCAGGAAAGGCCACATGTCAGGCTAGCTCCTGGCTGATTCTAGGAACTTGAATTTGGGGAGGTCTCTTGCCAAACCCAGAACTGATAAGAGTGATGGCCTGTTACCTAAACCACCAGGATAAACAATGTGGATTTTGTTGAGCAGCTACTTTGTTTCTGGGAATGCTGAGTTTCATATTTGCTACACAGAGTTGCTACATGACTGGTCTCTTCATAAAAACCCTGGTATCCCAGGCTGATTGTCAACATTTCATGTGTGTCCTCACAAGTCACTGCTAGAGGATCTGAGCAATTCCTGTGCAGCTCCACTCCGGGAATAATCTGGGGAGCTAGTGTCTGGTTTTCCCCAGATCTTGCACCTAGCTGATCAGGGTCTGTACCCTACAGTTGTAAAACTCATGTGCTGCATTCTGTGAGTCTATTGGTAAATCACTGAACCCAGAGGTGGTCTTGGAAACCCGTGACAAAGGACAAATCAAGTGCAACTTGCAGAGGCAAAGACTCAAAACTGAAGGAGCCTAGGACAAGCTCTACCTCGGTGAGAACCATACTCAGCTAGTTCTGCGTCACTGCCCTTCCTTCCATCTTACAAAGATGGACCTTTCTTACTCAAAGGATTCTTTCCCTGCACTTCCACACTTTGTGTAATAATCACAGGGCAGAGGAAGGTTCTTGGCATGCTTGTACCTCCAGAGAACTAGGGCAGCTCTACATCTTTCTCAACATGTCGCTCATTTGGCTAGTTCATTGCTTCTGAGAATGACATCATTATTGTGCTTATAATAAAGTATTCAAATAAATAAATGCAATGACGTTTTTATTAACTGTAAGATTTTGGTAGACTAGTTTAGGCAAAGTATGGTAGGACTAATCCTTAGATTTACACACACTACAGTGTGTTTATAAGGGGAACATGCTATCACCAAGCTTGGTACCTTTCATTAAAAAAAATAATAATAAAGAGGAGGAGGAGAAGAAGGAGGAGGAGGAAGTTGTTGTTGTTGTTGTTGTCATTTCTGAGTGGTGGTTCCAGTTCTGCATTCAAGGAAAGTTCATTGAAAAAACATTTAGCCTGGGGCTGGGATTGTAGTTCAGTGGTAGAGTGCTTGCCTAGCTTGTGTGAGGCACTGGGTTTGATTCTCAGCACCATATATAAATATATACAACAAAGGTCCATCTACTACTAATATATATGTATATTAGTAGTAATATAACAATATATACATATTAGTATATATATACATTTATATATAGTATATATGTATATACAATATATATACAAAGCAGAAGCCTAATGGTGTGTGAAGAGAACACAATAATCATCACTCCATTCTTCTTTTTTTTATTTAGAATCATAAAAGAAAAAAGACAGAATATGAATACTCATTCAAATTCCTACCCAACCAACATTCCTTTCTACAGAATCATTGACAGATTTCTCAACCTCCACCTGAATATTTAATTATTTTGTACTCAAATTATTTTTTTAAAGTAAATCTTTTTGTATTTTTAGGCAGAGGACTGAACATAACAAGACTTGAAGAGCTATCTAGGTAGTATATATATATATATCCACACACAAATCAAAACACATAAATGTTCGTGTATATACACACAGAAACATTTAAAAATATGTTAAAATAAAGTTACTATTTTTAAAATTCTGTATCTTAAGTTAATCTGGTTGTTTTACTAATCAAATAAAGATGACTTTTTTCTTGGCACTTTAAATTTGAGTTGTCACCTAGTTACAACAGATAAACAGATAAACAAAGATAAAAAGATAAACAAAGGATTGCAAAAGAAGAGCCTGGAGGTCATTTAGACAAATAAACCAGGCACAGAGAAACAAATAAAGCATAATCTCACTCATAGGTGAAATCTTAAAAAGTTAATCTCTTAGAAGTTAAGAATAGAATAATGATTACCTGAGCCAGGGAGAGTAGGGCTAGAGGTGAGAATGGTTGCTCATAAATACAAAGTCAAATTTAGATGAAAAAAATAAACTCTGGTATACTATTGAAAGATAGGGTGACTATGGTGAAAATAATATAGATTTCAACATAGCCAGAAGAGGAGATTTTGAATGGTTTGCCAGAAAGACATGATAAATGTTGGAAATAATGGATATGTCAATTACCTTGTTTTGTTGTTGTTGTTTTGTATTTTTTGATACTAGTGATTTAACCCAGGGGAGTTTAAACACTGAGCCAGGATTTTGAGACCAGGATTACAAAAAGAGCCTGGAGGTCGATAAATTGCTTAGGGCCTCAGTAAATTGCTAAAGCTGGCTTTGATTTGCTATTCTTCTGCCTCAGCCTCCCAAGCTGCTGGGATTGCAGGCCTGTAATACCACGCCCAGCAATTACCTTGTTTTGATCTTCACAGTGTATATACATGAATGGAAATATCACACTCTACCTCACAAATATGTACAATTATCGTGTGTCAATTAAAAATGAAATAAAACTTATCTTTAAAAAGCTATTATGCCAGTTCAAGAAACAAAGAGAAAGTAAGAAAAGAGGGAGGAAGAGAAGAAGGAAGGAAGGAAAGAGAGAGGGAAGGAGGGAGGATGGGGAGAAGGAAGGAAAAAAGGAAGGATTATACAGATGAACAAAATCCATTTTATAACTCCTGGGCAAATCACAATGTATGAAGTCATAGGAAAATGACCAGTCTGTCTCCAAATGTCCCTTCCCTTCTGCCCTATAGTATCTGAGGGGCTATCAAGATGTTAAGATCTTCATTTACTTGAGTCTTGAAAGCTTTTCAATCTTTAGAAGTCTTTAGCAGAAATGTGGTTAGGGTCTTAAATCCATATACCCTTCCACAGGTATTCACATAGTGACCATCCTGGGCAGGTAACTGAAATCTCAGTCCTTGTCCCCGGTGCCAATCAAATAATGAGAACATAGTTTTGAGAAAAAGGAAAAAGTTGTTTTATTGCTTTGCTAGCAAAGGAGAAACACAGGGGACTCTAATCCCTGAGGCTGTGATTTACCCATCAGGGAAAACACAGGACTTTCAAAGGAGCTATTCAAAGGCTAACATTCCAGATGTGCCCTGACAGAGGGTCCCAGGGAAAGGTGAGGTACATTTGGATTCACTTGTTAATTTGGGAGATATTTACTTCCTAGATTCCTAGGCAGACATCTCCTTCCTGTGGAACACAGATAACTGAAGGCGATCTTGTTTCTGGCCACCCAGGTTAGGGAGGGGGAGAGGGAGAAGAGGAAAAGAACATGTCTTTTAAAAACTAAGCCTCAGAGCATATATTCAGAGCTTATATTCAAAAGGTGAAGTGGCCCACTATTACAAGTGGGCTGCAAAGCCAGGATAGGCATGGCAGGTGCAGCTGCTTTCCTAGTGGAGCTTCCATTCCAGCATCCTTTATTCCTATCTGAGACCAATGCATCACACTCCATGCATCAGAAAACAGTGCTCATATCTAAGAAGATGAAATGACAAAGGGATTTCTGTGCCCCCATCCTATTTTGCCTCAGGCTGATTCTGTGGGCAGACCGTAAACCACTGGGAAAGACCGTGCTGGGGTAAATGCTTCTATACCAAGTCTTTCTAAGATGGTGTTATGGTCTTACCATTTTTCACTTTTATTGGACAACTGTCTCTTTTCTGGGTACATTTCAGAGAAAAATCTTAGGGGAGCATTCAGCTAAACCCATAAAAACGTACTGCAGTGTGATCAAGTGGTTATTTTAACAATTTATAATTATAGCTTCTAACATAAAAGCTGCTTCACATTTCACATGTCGGGCTTGTTAGGAGTCAGATAAATTCCTGAATGTGTGCAACCTCTATTATATTTCTGTCGTGAGCTATTTTTCTTAAACATTTTTATATTGCCTTTTAAGAGATGACTTTAAGGGAAAACTTTGACTGCTGTATTTTATTCTTATTTATTTAAAATTTTTATTGGTGCATTAGAATTATATAGAATAGTGGGCTTCCTTGTCACATATTCATACATGCACATAATCCAATCAGTTTCATTTCCCAGCACCTCCCTTTTCCTCCCCTCCTAGAGTGGTAGATGTTCCAGTGAAAGGTTGGCATTTTCCATTCACTGTCCACTACTCAGAGGTTCACTTCAGAACTAGCAACCTCCGACTTCTGTTGCTCTGCCTTTCTTGTCTTTGAACCTGCCTCAGGCCATGTGTGCCTCCTTTCCACAGGTCACAGGCCCTGAGGGGTCTCTGTTCAGATTCCTGGTTTCTAAGATGGACACAATGGGAAGGCCCTGGACACCAGGGGAGTGCCCACAGGGTCCCATGATGACAACAAGTGAATAGAGAACTAAGGACAGCAAGAATGCTCAGAGCTGCTGTCCCCAAGCTTCCTCTCCTGGGCAGTGCCCTGATTGAGGCAGAAATAGATGCTCAGATATTGAGTGCCTCAGACCTTTCTGCCATATTTGAAGTCTGTATAAATTTAGTGAGACAATGATCGATTTTTTTTTGTAGGAAAAAAATTTTTTTTTAAAATCCACAAGATCTAATTCACAGTTCCTGACCTGTTCTGATTCTAACTGTGTATTAATCTCTTAATCTCAATTCTGACAACTACTTCCTGCCCCCACCCACAGAGAAGATGTGATAGTGTTTTACCCACTGTATAAAAACATATGACTTTCATCGTCCAGAGTTCATGAGATGAGGCAAAGGAAAAACACTGTGAAAGAAGAAACAACAGCAGCAGAAAGAGAAGTTTTATCTTCCTGTCATAGTAATATATGTACTTTATTTTGGAAAGCACCAGGAGCTGGGTGCTCCAGGACCCAGCTTTCCATATGCTGATGGACACGTGGGAACCTGAGCAGAGTGCTGAGTTCACCATCACCTAAAAGAAAACAGTTCATTTCCCTAATTTACAGGGAACCAAGGCAGGTATATTTTTAAACTGTGCCGAGTATAGGAATAAGATCTTAATTTCTCTTGGTCTGAGCAAGAAAAATAAGGTGGAGACTAAAAAGAAAAAGCTGATGTTGACAGAAAATGGATATTTTTATTCCAAATAAATGCAGTTTAGGAACACTAAATGTTTTCCCAAACAGTCTTTCTAGAAGTTTTTTCTGACTCCCATATATTAATAAGGTATCAGGGAGGTGGTCTCCTGGGCACTGGCTCACTACTGCTTGGCTTGAGTTCTCTCAGCACCCCCCTACCTTTACTTACAATCCTACATTTGCCTTGGTGCTCATGATCATCAGCCATGGTTTATGGCTAGCTAAATCCTACCATGTTAAAAAAAAAAAAAAAGCACTAAATGAGGAATTCATGCAACAAATAATTTAGGCAGAAGAAGACATCCTTCTTTTACCTTCTTTTTTAAACACCGAATAATTTTTTAAAACATGAATTAAAAGATGTGTCAAAGATGTTCAATCATGCATAAGTAAATTTGAAACTAAAACTCTCCAAAGGCCTCCCTTGGGCCCTTTAGTGCTTACAATTTACTAAAGGACCTTTATTTAATCCCCCCCCTAAGTGAATGTAATTTCACTTATATAATTTTGGTATGTTTTATGAAAAAGACAATCAAACATGCCACTATCACCTTTTCTATTACTATGAAGAGATAGGTTGACCTTTGTTCAACACATTTTTTGGTATGATTTTTAAGTCTCAGTTTATTAAACTAGACGAATTATAAAACTATGGTGTATCATAACATAGTTATTCATCATTACATGATGGGGAATGTTCTGAGAAATGTGTCACAGAGTTATCTCATCATTGCGCAGACATCACAGAGTGCATTTACACAAATAGATGATATAGGAAAATTGCTTAATGTGACCACTTATGCAATCAAGAGACATAATAAGCAGGAGCTGTATGAGGCCGCTGGCAAATTAATTGGTCATACAGTAAACTTTTAAAAATATAAGCAAAAGGAGCACACACTAAAATAATGATAAAAAATATAGTACAGTAATTCTACAATCCAGTAACACAGTAATTATCATTCTTAATCATTATTCTATTTACATAACTATATGTGCTACACTTTTTATAAGACAGTGCAGAAGGTTTGTTTACACAAGCCTCATTGCTTACATGTGAGTAATGCATTGCACTACTCCAGTTGCCACATTACTCCCTTATAATAGGAACCACCATCATATATATGGTCCATCACTGCCAGAAATATCTTTGGCAGGGCTTGACTGTCCCAGTGATATAAACCCCATCAGTGCAGCTTAAATACCAACATGCTCAAAGAGAATATAAGTGATCCACAATACTCCTAGGAGCTGCAAAATTTTGCTTGTTGAATGTATTAATCGTGTTTATCTCATCTACTGCTTTTCAATCTTTTATGAATTTTTATGAACATCATTCTGTTAACATAGCTGTCCTTTTCATTTCAACAACAATCTGGTGATTTAATACTAGGACTAATGTGAAATATTGTCTATCAACTGCTCCCTATCATGGTCCAGGAATTAAGCTGTAATATGCCCTATACACAGGAAACCATTGCTTTTAGAAAAGCAAGCAGCTTTCCTCAAGAAATGAAGTCAATATTTCACTCACAACATTAAGTAAAGGCTGACCAGTGAGGAGATGATCTAGGCATACAAATGGGTATTGGAACATGGTTATGGGAAGCCACACTAGTGTCTGAGGCAGATGAGAGGACACACACAACACAGCACTGGAGCTGTGACTAAAATGCAGCACATGACCTTTGCTGTGAGGTCAGGCCATACTGCACAGAGGATGAGGCTGCCCTGCTTCTTTCCCCACTCCAGGTCTTAGGACTTCAGTAAAGTGCAGTTTAAACATTGGAAAGGAGAGGGCATTTCAGACAAGGGAATCTCTGTGCAGGACACTGAGACATGGAAAGAGATGACATGACTATGGGACCAATGGGCACTGGATGGCATTTGGCTGTAAAGAGAAGAAGGAGAAAGTTGATTCCAGGCAGGTGGATTAGAGACACACTACAGTGATTCTGGAATATCAAAACAAGTAAGGAAGTCTATATCCCACAGCAAAGCAGAGCTAAAGAAGTCTTTCAGGCTGAAGGGACAAAGGCAGAATTGGTCCTCAAGAAGACTACAGGGAGGGACTGAAGGAAAGGCTTGCTGGGAGCAGGCTAGGTGAGTTTGCTTCAAAAGACAAAATAGTAGAAGATTCCTATTTTAAATACAGTATCAGAAGCTGAGATAATGAACAATCAAGAATGGGTGACAACAGAGATCATATTCTTCATTTGGAATACACCAATTCTTTGAAGCTGCTACAGTTTCAAGTTGGGTTGGCTCCTAGAGCACAATTAGGTTTTGGTTACCCTCTTTTCTAAACAGCTCAGTTAAATCAAAGTGTTAGTAAGCTGCCCTTCCTCCTGGGAGAGGAGTGCAGGCCAACCTTCTCTCTGTTTCCTCCTCTGAGGACTAGGCTCATCACCTGGGCCCTTCAGAGCCTATCCAGGTCCCTAAGCCCCTGGTCCTTTCACAATCTGTCAGAGTGGTGAGCCAGGCTTTCCTGCTCACGAAAGCCCTGCCTTTCCCCCTCTAGGTCTCTGTTAGGAAGAAATATGGACCAGGGCTTCAGAAGCCACCCCAAACAGAGCCCCTCAACCCTAATGATCTACAGTTGCCAGCAGCCTCTAGATAAGACTTGCTGGTGCCACTGGGGTTTGAGAACATGACCCAGAAGAAACGGTCATATAGCTGTGGCCTAATGATTACAAGTTTACGGTCTGTCTGGGCAACTTGGCAAGACTATCTTAAAATAAAAAGGGCTGGGGATATAGCTCAGTGGTAAAGCACTCGAGCCATAGATGCCACTCTAAATACTGGAATTAAAAAAAAAAAAGAGAGAGAGATAGAGATGGATTATTTAGTGAGTCCATGAAGTGGCCTCACTTTGCCCTGAGTGAAGATCACAACCACATGTCCCTCAGGGAAAGCCAGACAGAAAATGGTAAGTGTAGGTCATGAAAATGGGCACAGATGGGGAAGAACTGGGAAGAGAAGGGTTTCAGTGTTGGGTAACTTCAGTGCCCTTAAAGTCTTAAGTGGCAACGTGTTCTGTCTCCAGCAGCATCTGGAGGGATTGAGCTGTCCCTCAATGGGAGGAGCAGAGCTATCTGGAGGAAGCATGTACAGTTAAGCACAACTTACTAGTTTTCTGTAAAAGTGATATTAACCACGTGCAGGCCAAAAGCCTTCTTTGCATATGATAGGTGGGCAAAGCAAAGATGCTTTTCATTCAGCAGTGACTGAAATTTATATTTTTGTTTCCAGTTGAAAAACATGAAAAAGGGACAAATAAAAATATAGACTACTAAAATATACAAAGTGTACTTTTGCAACAGATTTGCTACTAAAACTATGATTTTTAAAATAAAAGAATAATGGCAATGAGATGGTAGACAAGTGAACTCCAGGACCTTGATCTCTCATAGAAACATTGAACAACTAGAAACACTAAAATAACTTTACAGGAGAATAATGAAAATTTTAAAAGAAGCTGAATTCCCAATGGTAAGAAATTTTTGACATTTTTACTTGTCTCTGCCCTATGTTGCAGTTTGGGGAAAGAAGCAGCTGGACTCTCAGTTACTTGCACAACCCAGAGACAGCAGAGAAGAATGATTTGCATTCTTTTTTGAGGAACTGGTCCCTGAAACACCAAACAACAAGAGCTCAAAGAGCCAGAAGTGGCTCAGAATAGGGGAAACCATTGGAAGTAATAGGTACAATTCATGAAAACCATTCTGATAGAAACTACAATGCCCAAGGCGGGAGACCACTGACTGAGGAATATGATAGAACAGCTCAAGGTCCCTAGAAAAAGAAGGGTTAGACTCTCAGGGAAATTCAAACTGGGTGGAAGCAGCTGCATATAAGGAGTATTTAGCAAAAAAGGCACACACAGGTCCTAAGATGACACACAGGCATATGAAGGAGGCAAGAGAGAAAAGTGTAGGAAAAGTTATTGCATAAGGTTCTTAGAAGGCACAAGCCTTCAAGCAGGCTGGCTAGTGAGGGCCTCCTCATGCATGGAACCAGTGATTTTCTTAAATGCTCAATTTTCAACAAATGATCATAAGACATACAAAGAAATAATAAAACTTGGTCTATTCAAAGGAACAAAATTTCCTGAAATCATAGGTTTGGGACTTATTAGATGAAGTCGTTTTGCTTTTCTTTTTTTTTTTTTTTTTTTTTCTGTTTGTGTGTGGGGGCAATAATGATGATGAAACATAGGTCCTCTTTCATGTTAGGCAAATTCCCCACTGAACTGAACTATATGCCCACTCCTTTTGGAATTTTATTTTGAGTCAGATGTCACTAAGTTGGCCATGCTAGACATGAACTTTCAATTCTCCTGCCTCATTCTCTCAAATACACAATGGCTGAAAGAGTCCATTATCATTAGACTTGCACTACAAAAAATGCTGAGAAGAGTCCTTCAAGTTGGAATGAAAGGATACTAGATAGTAACTCAAAGCCATACAAGAGTATCAAGTTCTCCAGTAAAACTAAGAACAAGGTTTATTGTCCCTAAAGCAAAGAGGTACAATAATACACTATGTTCCTGAATGCCCCCTTTCTGTTCCCAAAATACCTTGCCAAGTTAAGGGAACAATGAGAGCAAGACTGAGCTTGAAAGTCCAGATGCATACCATCTCAAATGGCACTGGCTTTCTCTTATGCACACTGGGACTTGAAGCACACCAGTGTTATCTGTAGAAAGCTACTTTCTTGCATGTACACCAGGGCAGTTGCTTCTTGGGATGCTTCTCAGACAGGCTAAGCTAGATATGCTGATGATGTCACTCTTCTGCAGCCTAATATACAAAACCCTTCTCTGAGTGGGGACAGACATGGAACAGAGGGCTTTGTGGAAAGGCTATGTATCACTTTCCCATCTAGCCACCAATGAACAAAACACTGAGAGAGAAGAGGCACTAGCAGGCAAAGCACTGTGAGGGGCTAAGGTGCTGTCAGCCTGTTGACATTGAACTCTTTTTTTTTGGAGCAGTCTCAGATCTTTAGCAAGCTTTCCCCAATGAACCACATATCTCCCATGCTGTCCCTCAGTCTGTCTTCAACCCACTTCATTGCTCTGCCACTGGGCTATGGAGGACATGGATAAATTTAAGACCAGTTATTACTGTAATTTTGATTTATAGCTACAATTCATTTTTCTACAGGATTTGAAAAAAATAATAATAATTATAATTCTATGTTGATGGGTACCAAATACATAAAGATGTAGTTTGTGACATCAATGATATAAAGTGAAGGAAGCAGAACTATAAATGAGGAGTTTTGTGTATGCTGATATTAAGCTGGTATCAGTTTAAAGTATATTGTTTTTAACTTTTGGATGTTACATGTAATATCCATGATAATCATGAAAAATTACAGAATTCACACAAAAGAAAATAAGAAGGAAATAAAAACTTTGTACAACAAAAACTCAACTAAACACAATGAGAGTTGCTAAAACAAAACACATGTAAGACAGAGAAAACAAATGGCAACCATAAACCCATCACTAGAAGTCATTACTTTAAATAAAAGTGGGTTAAATTAATCAATATAAAGTTATAGACTATCATAATGATTTAAAAAAAAAAAAACAGGATTCAACTATATGCCCTACAAGGGACTCACTTTAGATTCAAGTTTACAAGTACAAATTGAATGTGAAAGGATAGAAAAAGATAGTTTATGCAATTTGGAGCAAAGAAGAGCCAGGATTGGTTATTAGTGACACCAGACAAAAACAAATTATGCCAAAAATTGTTTCAAGAGACAAATAATATCATATAATGATAACATGGGCTATTTACCAAAATGATATAACAATCATAATAGATATATATGTAGCAAACATCAAAACCTTCAAATTAAATAGCAAACATTGACATTGAACAGAAATTGAAAATCTGAACAGAACAGAAATTAGACATACCCAAAAGAATGGTAGGAGACTTCAGTAGTACACATTCAATAATGGACGGAATAACACAAAATCAAAATGAATTAGAAGACCTAGTCAACATCATCAACAAACTAGACCTAATGGAATATAGAAAACACTCTGCCCAACAAAAACAACATATACATTTTTCCCAAATGCACATGCAGCATTTTCCAGGACCATAGTCATAAGACAACAATTAATAAATTTTGAAAAATTCAAAATGTCTTTGTATCATACAAACTATCTTTTTATCACAATGGAAAGAAAACTAATTAATGATTGAAGGAAAATTTACAAATATGTAGAAATCAAACAACATGTATTAAATAAACAACCAATGGGTCAAAAAAATTGAAAAAGAAATATAATAAGATTGATGAAAATAAAAATACATTACGCCAAAATGTTAAACAGAGCTGAAAGAAGGAAATAAAAATGAAGTGAATAGATAAAATGTATTCTCTCTCTCTCTCTCTCTAACATGAAAGATACTATGCTGAGTGAAATAAGCCAATCATGATATGACAAATACCATATCATTCTACTTCTATGCAGTACCAAGAGCAGCCAAACTCAGAGAAAGAAAGCACAATGGTTGTCACAGGGGCTCATGAAGGAAAGGTCAGTATTAAATAGGCATGCATTTTCCCTTGGGTAAAAAAAAAATGTTCTGAAGATAAATAATGATAATGATGATACAGCCAGGAGAATGTATTTAATTCCACTGAACTATTCACTTAAAATGAGTTTAAAATGGTCAATTTTACATTTTATGTATTTTACTACAATAAAAAAAATTAACCAAATAAAGGAGCCTCTTCATTAATGTGAAGATTGCCAATGAAGCCCACAGTGATTAGTGATATATAAAGAAGCTCAGAGCTTCTGGCATATAAACTTTCTATGGTGATGGGACCCCATCCACCTGTTCACACAAATACAGACCTCCTGTGCACTCTGGGGCTCTGCCACCTGTCTTCATCACTGTTTGCATGCCAACATCACAAAAAGACACTTGCCATTGCACTTCATTTGAAGTCACCCAGTGGCAATACACATAGCCACATCCTACTTCCCCACCAGGCACAAGAACAAGAGTCTCTTTACCAAACAAAACTTCACAAACTGAGAGTCCCACTATTTCATCTACACATTACTATTACTGATACATTTTTATCTTAAACTAATGAAATAAAAAACTATGAATCATTAATCCAAATAAAAAGCAAAAAGACAGCACCAGGTACAGTGCTGCACCCAATAATCCCAGTGACTCAGGAGGCTGAGGCAGTAGGATCACAAGTTCAAACCCAGCCTCAGCAACCTACTGAGGCCCTATCTCAAAATAAAAAAGGTTGGGGATGTAACTCAGTGGTAAAAGCACCCCTGGATTCAATACCCAGTTCAGAAAATAAAAATGAAAAAAAAAATTCCATTGAGAGCAGACTATGGTTTGTATGATTTGGATGGTTACACCCACAAACTACAGTTGATCCGTTTTCATTCAAAGTGCCTCCCACTGAAATCAGCCAGTGAATTGAACACTGAAAGCAGAGTTTCCCAGGTGAATTTAGACTGGCTTCCTTGGGAACACAAATGGGCTGCCAAATAGATGGAACGGGTGTGAAGGCTACAAAGTCAGTCCCCGGCATCCAGCATAAAATGGTGTTAATAAGGAAAACGATACCTGAATAAAGCAATAAGTTAGAATAATAAAGCTAAAATCAGGAGAAAGAAAACAAATCAGAAAGCAAAAAACAAGAAGCTGGTATCAGCAAGCTCAACTGCAAATTAAGTTAACATGTGAAAATAAATTTGAAATAAAATTTGAGAATGATCTAGTGAATTATACACAGAAAGGAACCAGTCTACTCATAGTCTTTGACCACCAGTCAAGAAGGCAAGTGAAGTAAGGCAGCAGCAATCAGGTGAACTGCTTCCTCTTCTGCAGGTGGGACCCACCCCTCCAAATTCTTACCTGCATCCTCAGTTCATCTTTTCTCCCTTTACCTAGTTGATTCTTGACCTGGGTCACAGAGAAAGCATTTTGCCCAACACTGAATGCTTTTTCAATGCTGCTTATGTACCTGGGGGGGACCATTCCTGGTCTCTGTCTCACCCTTGCTAGTGAGACAGAATCCATAGAGGCACCACACAGTTTGGGATCTTCGCTTCCATGTGGAAACTTGAACAAAGGTTACAGGCATCTATGAACAATAGCACAGCAAAACCACGTCACTCAGAGCTCCAGTCAGGATCCTCACATGAGCAATGCCTCAGGACTCCTTTGGCCACTGTCCTCGTGCTTGGGCACACTCAGCTTTCAGGTGACTCAGACTTGCCTCTTCCCTGCCAAGGCAGAGCTAGACTCCTAAAGTCTTCCTCTCTTCCCATTTCTTCCATGATCTCTGGGCATCTATCTCATTGCAGGTAAAACAGTAACAAAAATAGTAACAAAAAGGAAAATGAAAGACTACCCTGTTCTTGGAATATCCTTGATGGCCGAGAAATTGAGAATGTGGCCTCTGAGTTAGGCATCCTGGGTTTCTAATCAGACTCTCTCAATGACCACTGTGAATCTGAGCTTCAGTTTCTTTGCAAAGTAAAGATGCTCATTAAGATTAAATAATGTGGGCTGGGGTTGTGGCTAAGCAGTAGAGCACTTGCCTAGCATGTGTGAGGCCCTGGGTTTGGTCCTCAGCACCACATAAAAATAAATAAAATAAAGCTATAAAAAATTCTTTAAAAAAATATTAAATAATTTGCTGGGTACGGTGGCACATGCCTGTAACCCCAGTGGCTTGGGAGGCTGAGGCAGGAGGATCATAAATTCAAAGCCAGCTTCAGCAATGGCAAGGCACTAAGCAACTCAGTGAGACCCTTTCTCTAAATAAAATAGAAAATAGGGCTGGGGATATAGCTCAGTGGTCAAGTGCCCCTGAGTTCAATCCCTGGTAACCCCCTCTCCCAATAAATAAATAAATAATGACTTCTGAAATGATTAAAATCAAGCCTGGCACACAGAATGTTACATACCACTGTTCTTCAACTTGACTCAAACTTTTGCTTCCTTTCTGGATTCCACTCCATGTCTCTCTCAGGGGTTCTATTCTCTCCTGCACACACATTCTGCTTGCCATGGAGTCCAAAAGCATTTTGTAATCAATTTGTTATCAATGTCATATCACTGTTATTCCTCCTTTCTAAAAAACAGATCAAACAAAATGAGATAATACCTCTTTTCTTAGAAAACTATCACTTATACCCCACCTCTGACTTTCCTGGCTACATTTGCCAAGACTATTCAAAGAAAAAATCAACAGGAAATGCAGACAAATGACAGATACATAAAACAGATAAGACAGATGAAGATATATAGAGACTTATTCTAGTACGTGGCTTACACCATTATGGAAGCCAAGAAGTCTTACAATCTGCTATGTGCAAGATCTAAGCCTGAAGGTCTAAGAACAAGGAAGCCAAAAGTTTAAGTCCTAGCCTGAGTTTGAAAGGCCTCAGAACCAGGAGTGCTAATATCCAAGGGCAGGAGGGCACATACATCTCAACTCAAATAGGAAAGAAACTTGCTGTCCCTACAATTTTCTATTCTCGTCAGGCCCTAAATGGATTGGGTGATGATGAGGGCAATCATCTTTATTCAGTCTACAATGCCAGTGCTAATCTCTTTCAAAAACACCCTCTGAGACATACTTAAATAATATTTTGCCAAGTATCTGGACATTCCTTAGCCCAGTCAAGTTAACACATAAAATTAACCATCACAGTGACCACTGTCATGTTGAGATACAGTAAGAGTTTGTCTTAATCTATTTTTTGTTGCTATAACAGAATGTCCAAGACCACATAATTCATAGTGAAAAGATGTTCATTTTGACTAACGATTCTGAAAGTTAGAAAGCACACAATCAAATTGTGGTACATTATAACATGCAGGATGACATCATTAGGAGTGATGGGTGGGTATGTGAAAAGGGCCAAAACACTTGGAGTAAACTTGCCTTAGAACAAACTCTCAACCCTCTCTCACTGATTAATCCAGTCCCATGAGAACAAGAACTCACTGTTGTAAAACTAGCATTAATTACTCCTAAAGATCTAATCACCTTTTAGGCCTCATGCCACTGTACTGAGGACCAAGCCTCAACAAGAGTTTTGGTAAGGACAAAACATATTCACACCCTAGGAAAGCCCCAATTCCAGTTATTTGTAAATGTCACTTTCTTTGGAAAATTGGTCTTTGGAGATATAATCAGGATAACCTAACTAGAGGGGCTTTAATCCAGTATAAGTAGTACACTTACAAGAGGAGGAGAAACACAAAAAGAGAGATGATTGTTATGCATTAGATATGAAGGCTCATGCATGAGACAATACAAGAAAGTTCAGAGGTGAAATGATTATATTATGACAGCCTTAATCCAATCAGTGAATTAATCCATTGGTATGAATTAACTGGATATAACTGTAGGCAGGTGGTATATGTGGCTGGAGGAAACACTGGGGGTGTGCCGTTGGAATTTATATTTTGTCCCTGGTGAGTGGATCTAATCTCTCCTCTCCTCTCCTTTTCTCCGTCCCTGCTCCACTTCCTGGTTGTCATTTCCTGAGCTGCTTTCTACTCCCATGCCTGATCACCATGCCTCACCTCTGGCCCAGAGCTATGGAGTTGTCCAGTGATGGACTGAATCTTTGAATCCATGAGTCAAAATTAACTTTTCCTCCTCTAAATTGATCTTCTCAGGTTATTTGGTCACAGTGACACAAAGCTCACTAAAACAGAAATGAGAGCGGGGCAATTGCTGTGACTAATATGACTCTGTGGTTCAGAAACTTTTTCAGTTGGTGTGCTAGGGAAGCCAAAGCTGCACTGGAGACTCTCAAGATTAATGGATGACAGTAGCATGGGATATCTGCTGTGGAAAGCTATAGGAATAGATCAGAAACAAGCAAAGAGGAAGGCCATATGGGCTACAAACAGGAATTTTTAAAAGTTTGGTGGAGACACAAGCTGGAAAAACGTTTTACAATACTCTAAGTAGAGCTTAATGGGTGATTCTGCTGAGAGTTTAAAACACCAAAATGCTGATAGGATTAAGAAAAGTAAAGACTGGGCTCATGAGGTTCAGCAGAAGAAGATTCTATTGGAAATTTGACTAGGAGCCATTAGTGTTATAGCTTGGCAAAGAATTTGGCTACATTTTGCCCATGCCTTGAGACTTTTTGTGATACTTAACTGAAAAGTGATCAATCTGGTGTAAGAAATCTCAAGGCAGCACAGCATTCAGATGGGTGGCATGGATATTTCTGGTGCTTTTTAGCCAATTTTACTGTGATAATCAGGAGCAGAAGCAAAGCAAACAGATTTGAAAACCTTGGACTTTAGCCAGAAAGGTGTGAGTAAAACTGGGGCTAAGGAAGTTGTGGTTGTAGACAGTTTAAAGTCACTAAAGAAATGTAAATAATTGACACAGAGAAAATAGAAATACAGATTGAGGGTATCTTGGGAATTGGCAAGACCATATGCATCATAGATGCAGGGTATAAAAACAAAAATACTGTTGATAAGAAGCCATAGGGGGATCCTGCTCGCACAAGGAGGCCTAAAAAGTTGTTTCAACATGCACAGTTGCCCAGGCACTCAGTGGCTGCTGTAGCCAACATTCTAGGAGGCTTGGATATTGCTCAAGATGGTGGCAGACCTTGGCTTATAACATGTAGTGTATTATTATTATTATTATTTTTTTTTTTGCAGGAATTTAGGACGATGGAGTCAGGGGGTCATGGAAACTTCCACCGGGATTGCAAAGAAAGGCCTGGAAGATGAGGCAAATTGCAGTAGGGTTGGTGTCCCAGTGGGTTGGCCCTGAGAGGATGATGCATGAATACGTGAGAAGGAAGCCAAAGTGCATTGGAGACTCTCAAGATTAATGGATGACAGTAACCTGGGATATCTGCTGCGGAAAGCTATAGAAATAGATCAGAAAAAAAGCAAAGAGGAAGGCCATATGGTCTACAAACAGCAAGGCCACAGGTGTGGAGCTACACATCTTTTGGAGAGAATCATGGTGCCATGTGCCCCAGATGCTGGCTGTGGAGCTACAAGACTTGTTTGCCCAGGTGGATTTGTTTATTCCTGCTTTGGTCCTGTTCCTTCCATCTATAACTCTATTATGTTTCTCTTGTAGAATGGAAATGTTTACACTATGCCATTATACATTAGATATATGTGACTTGCCTTTGATCTTTACAGGGGAAAAATATTCATGAGTTTGCTTTGAGTCTAAGATGAGATTTTGGACTTAAACTTTCAGATAATGCTAAGACTATGGGGACTCTTGAAAATGGACTAAGTGTATTTTGCATTGCAAAATGGGCATGAGCTTTTGGGAGTTGGAGCTGAATATTATGGTTTAGTCATGAAGTGTTCCCGAAAAGCTCATGAGTGAGACAATACAAGAATATTTAGAGGTGAAATGATTAGATTGTGAGAGTTCTAACTTAATCAGTGGATTGATCCATTGGTATGGATTAACTAGGTGGTAACTGTAGGCAGGCAGGATGTGGCTCAAAGAAGTAGGTCACTGGGGAATGTGCATTTGGGGTTTATATTTTTTTCCTTGGTGACTAGAACTCTCCCTCTACTTTCTCATTGCTGTATCCTGAGCTGATTTCCTCTACCACACCTTTCTGCCATGTTGTTCATCTCACCTCAGGCTCAGAGCTATGGAATTAGCTGACCATGAATGGAACCTCTGAATCCACCAGCCAAAATGAACTGTTCCTTCTTTAAGCTGTTCTTGTCAAGTCATTTGGTCATAGTGATGCAAAGCTGACTAAAACAATGATGTATCACAAATAGAATGCTACATGATAACAGATTGGAGTGGTGCATCTGCAAGCCAAGGAACACCAAAACTCACTGATAGCATCAGAAACAGAGAATAGACATTCCCGTAGAACCTCCAGAAGAACACATCCCTGCCTGCATGTTGATGTTAAACTTCTAACCTACAGAAATGTGAGAAAATAAATTTCTGTCATTACACCATCCAGTTTCTAGTACTTTATTGCAGTACCCCTAATCAACAAAGACAGAACTAATTCCTTTCAATTTTAAGATTAATTGCTCTGACTAACAGGCAGGTGTTTCAATAAAGCCTGGATATTGCTGGAAACTGATTGATTATATATACATATTCATCTAATTTAAGGAAAGAACACCTTCATTCATAACATAGGGATGCACAGATTAAAAAATAGTACGATAGCAATTCTCTATTCAGTTCTTAGGATTATTTTTGATGGCTTTCAAACTTCTTTGCAATACACATGAGACACTTTGCACATCTGAATTTTCCCACAGTGGCCACTTTAGCTAATAAAGTAGCTTTTGCTGGAGAATAGCAGGAGAGTTCCCTGGGGGTCTCTTTCTATAGCTCACACAATTTTTCTTTCCTCTCTCTTTTACAAAAAAAGAATTGTATTGAATTTTTAAAATTCAAGCCTTTCAAAAGAACAGAAGCCATTGAGGCTAAATGATTATGAACATCAAGGAAATATAAAGTAGAAGACAGGAGCTCAAACCCAAACAAACTTGTATCTGCCTGATGCACAGGAAATGTGGTTTATTTTGAGCATTGTTCAGTGTATTATAGACATATCATGAGGCCAAGTTCTGGTATTTCTGCTGCCTGCCCTTCTCCTTTCTTGTTCACAGCTACTTTTAGAAAAGTGCCCTGATCCTGTCTTAAGGACAAAGTGAAAGGAAGATTAGCCAACCATCAATACACAGGAAGTTCCTGGGAATACTATGGAAGGTGAGTCACACGCTGCTGTTCTGGAGCTATCCTTATAAATACTTATGAAGATAGCACATCAGGCATAATAGCCAGGCATATCCCTAGAGGGTTTCTCCTTTTATCTTTCAAGAAGAAAAATATTTTTATGTGTATCTGTAAAAACTACATTTAAGAAACAACAAATAAATAGAAGAAAACCAGTAGAAAAGAGAAAAGGAAATGAGGAGGGAGGAAAGGAGAAAAAGGAGAAGTACTGGCAACCAAATTGGAGCAAATTATACTCATGCTTAAATAATTATGTCAAAATGACCATAAAATTATGTATAATGATAATGCACTATTTTTCAAAAGTATTTCTTATATTGCAGAGGTATTTATTTTGTCTATATTATCAAAAAACTTGTGGGCTGTGGTTGTACCTGAGCAGCAGAATGCTTGCCTTAGCATGCATGAGCACTAGGTTCGATCCTCAGCACCACATAAGAATAAACAAATAAAATAAAGGCATTCTTTCCATCTTCAACTATAATTTTTTTAAAAAAAATTGGTATTAGGAATATATTCACCATAGAAATAAACAACTTAGATTGTATTTATATGAAGGAAACTCAAAACTAAATCCTCTTTGAACTGACAATTTCAAAAAAAAAAAAAATGAGTCTTAAAAATTTTATCAACTTAATTTATTAACCTTTTGTAATAAGAGTAGAAATAAAATGTCTTCTAGCCATTATCATATAGATGTTATATATGACAAAATTTATGTCAGAGGTATAATTTGAGGGAAGGGATCAACATGGAAGACCCAGAGAAAAGAAAATAACTTTAGTGCTTTAGATGCAGAAAGGAAAGCTTAGGCAGGGAGCTATTCTGCCAATCCAGGAAAAGGTCTAGTGTGGCAGCATTTTAGAAGCCATTCACACAACAGAGGAAACAAGGCTCAGTGAAGATCCTGTAGGTTCTCCAAGCCTCCCTAAGTAATGACCCAAAGAGTGCAGCATAGGTGCTGGTGCACACAGCAGGGTGCTTCACAGCAAAGGAATGCTGAGCTACAGGAGGAGCTGCTCCAACAGCAGCAGCAGGCCTACCCTTCATCTAAGAGGCAGCAGCACCTCACCTCTCAGGGCTGTTGTTTCAAATACACCTGGTCTGGATAAACTGCAGCCAGAACCTTGTTGGAAAATCAACAAGAACATGCAACAATAGGCAGACTGCCTCTTCCTACACATCCTAAGGGTATAATAGTTCCTACTGTACAAACAGGGGCCATAGGAGGCCCAAAACTATGGATAGTGCCAAGCCCTAAATATACTTTTTCCTATACATGCACAATTGTGATAAAGTTTAATTTATAAATTGGACACAGAGATTATCAACAAGTAACAATAAAAAATTAATAATAAAATAGAACAATTAAAACAATATACTATAATAAAAGTTATATATGTAATTGTGGTCTCATCAAAGAATAAAGACAAATGTTAATATTTTTAGAAAATGGTTGAGAATGATAACAAAAACAGAAAGAAAAACCATGGATAAGGAAGAACTACTTATTGTATTTTAGTGGGTAAAGGAAATAAAAGACAGCACTTTTATGGGAAGAGTGAATAGAAATTATAATCCTTACATGCTGTTTGTTGATAGAAAAGGAAAATAAAGCATCCACTACAGAAAACATGAAAGTTCCTCAAAATATTTTTTAAAAAACTACTATATAATCCAGCAATACTACTTCTAGGTATATATCCCCAAACATTATTTGCAATAACCAAGAGGCAGAAACATTGTTTGCAATAACCAAGAGGTAGAAACAACCAAAATATTTATAAACATATGAATGGATGAAAAAGTGTGGTATATGTATATTGTGAAATATTATGCAGCCTTATAAAAAATGGAAATCCAACCACATGCTGTAACATGGATAAACTTTAAAGGCAATATGCTAAGAAAAATAAGTCTTTAACAAGAAGATATATACTATCTTGTAGGGGCACATCACATCAGAGAAATAGAAACCTATGATGGAGAAAAGGAAACTTAACTTGCAGACTGATGCTCACTTCCTGGTTTTGGAGCCGCACATGGCTAAGATGGCGCCTAGTGATCAGCCAGAAGGCATTATGGTGGGTTGTGACGAAAAATCAGACCACCTCTAGGATAGGCTCAGAACCCTTCCGCCCTTGTGGACAGCTTGTGTCTCCCATTACTGCCTGTAGAATGGGTGTACGTGAATTCTCCTCACCCTGCTGACCTTTATCCTGATTGGCTCCTGTGCCTTATATTAGCTGTGTGTGCTTCCTCAATAAAGGAGCTCCAGCCTTGACTGGTCTCCCTGACGTGTCTGATTGTCCTCTGGCGAGGGAGGGCTGGGTGCAGGTGATCTGTTGGCCCTCTCCTTTCTTGGCTCGTCCTGGCCAGGCGTGTTCTCCCTATCTCTCCTACAGGACAGGAGGGAACGAGGACTAAAAACCCAGACACTATGTGATTTCACTTGTGGAAAGTATTTAAAGTATTTGAAATCAAAGAAACAAAGTAGAAAGGTTGCTATAAAAAGATGGAGGGGGCTGCAGCTTTAGCTCAGTGGTAGGGCACTTGCCTCGCACATGGGTTTGATTCTCAGCACCATATAAAAATAAATTAATTAATTAAGATATTGTGTTCATCTTAATTAAAATAAGTATGAGATCAATTAAAGAAGTGATTATTCTTACAGCAATTATTTGTATGCCTACTTTTTGTTTTCTACGTAATTTAAGAAAATAATACATTTAAAGTAATTATGTTTTTGGCATATAACATATATATTAATTTTGTAACATGAACAACTGAAACAGGTAGGGATGAAGTTGTTAAAGGAGCACAGTTTTTTAATTTAGCTGGTAAACATTCAAATTAGAATTATGACTTTAAGATATTAAAGGTAAACGTAAAGAGAAAAAAGATATTGTGTTCATCTCTAACTAAAAAAATACATATATATATATTTTTTTAAAAAAAATGAAAGGAGGGAATTAGTGTTCAGTGGTACAGAGTTTTAGCTTTGCAAGATGACAAAGTTCCAGAGATCTGTAGCACAACAATGTGAACAGTTTTAGCACAATAGCACAACTGAACTACATACTTTAAAAAAGGCTAAAATAGTAAATTGAATGTTATGTACTTTTGCTATAATTTTTTTAAAAGGCTATTTACTATTCTTTTTTTTATTTAAGTCTTTCAAATCCTAGTAATTTATTGAATAGCAATGCATGCATGTGGTTTAAAACTGGAAATAATTTTATATTGTTAACCTCTACTTCTATAATCCAAAATAATAAATTCCATCAATAATTTCTTATGTATCTTTCAAAAAACACTCCCATTTAGGTACACATATAGGTACATGTTCATTTTGAGAATTTCAAATGGCAGCACAATGTAGTACATTATCTGTGCTTTACCAAATGTTTCTTAAAGCTCATTTATCAATAAGTACATTTACTTCATTCATTTCACAGAAAAGACCTGCATATTCCACTATTCCATAAAATGGAGGCATCATGATTTGTCATGTACTTATCTATTTATGTGAGGGATCATGATTGTAAAGAATGAGGCAATCAGTATTGTCCAAGCACCTTCTGTTCACCTCTGTGAGTGTCCCTGTATGATTAATTTCAAAACAGTGGGTGTGTTACAGTGTAGATGGTATCTTGAGGGGACTTAAAGCACCAATCCTGGGGCTGGAAGTAAAGCTCAGTGGTACAGTCCTTGCTTAGCATGCACAAGGTCGTCCTAGGTTAAATCCATAGCTCTGCAAAAAACAAAACAACAACAACAAAAAAAAAAACAGCCCTTTTGAATTGTCATTTCTTGGAGAAATGAACTACGGGTGCTTTTAGACACTGACTAAATTTCATAGAAACAGCCCTGAAAAGGTTTGGTCATTTTTATGCCCCTGCTGATACTGAGAGAACCTGCTTCCCGTGTGCCTGGAGGGAGAGGTTCCCTACACAGGATCATCTTAGCTTTACTGTCACTGCATCTCTGATATGAGTCCCCCATGCTGGCTAAAATGAAGTGGTTTGAGTGTAGGTCCTGCAGCTAATGGTTTATGTCCAGTCCTTGTGGCTTCATAACGAGCTGGGTGACCCTGTATAACTGGTGTCCTCTCTCACACAATTCCCTTTTTCTTATATAGTGGGGCCCAGGCAAGGATTTGGGGAATAAATATGTACAAAGCACAGAGCATGGGCTCTAAGATTCAACAGGTACTCGGCTATGTTAACTCTTGTTTGTTTCAGAATTCTCTTTTATTCTTTTTTGTCACCTTAGTTTTATGCTCCTTGATATACTGTTATCATAGATCTCATATGCTACTTACATTTTAATCTGAGCTACCAAACAAGATGCACAAATTTAAAATGAAAGCAGTTGTTTCTATATAGTACCATTGGGAAAGTACTGTCCTAAGCAAGTGTACTGGCAAATATTTTGTGCAGCACACTGGTGTTGTATCTTGCATTTCTTCACGGGTAAGAGGGAATGAACATCTTTTCCTCAGATTTACAGATCTCTTTTTTAATTTTGTAAAATGCCTATTTCTATCTTGGCCCATTTTTAATAATGGTTTTTAATCTTATCCATTGATTTATAACAGTGCTTTATAAACTAAGGAAATTGGCTCTGTCATATATACTTAAATGTTCTCCACCTTTATGATTAACGTTTTCTGATAGCATTTTTTTTTCCACACAGCAGTTTTATCAGTCTCTAATTTTGTGGCACCTGGGTTTTTCATCATAGGAGCCCAGCAAGGTATGTCATCTCCAATGTTATGTAGCACCTCCTCATGAGAGTGGCTTATCCTATCTGTGGATGCTTTAAGTCACTACTTTATTTTCTCTATCCTTAAGGTATAAAGTAGGGATCCAGTTTTGGATACTTTTTCCAGATAGCTACCTCATTGTTTCAGATCATTTGTTGAATAATTCTTTTTGATACTGATTTAAAACATATATTATATGCTTATTATATCAATGCATTTATTAATGAACTCTATTATGTTTCGTTACTAACATTTGCATTAATGTGCCAATGTTAGTATTATTAATTTGAATTAGTGCTGAATAGCTAGAATTAAGTTTTATATTTTCCTTATATAAAGGAAATATTAATGTATTTATATTTATATATACTTACATATATTCCCTTTATTACTAGTCTTTTCACCAACACTCTTGGGTATTTCTGCATGAAAGCATTTCAACATGAATTTCAAAAAGATCTCACATCATTTTGCGGGTATTTTAAGGTGAGTTCACATCATTATAGCAGCAGATCTTAGTTCCAGTTTTCTTTAATGCCCCTTAGTTGTGTTTTAAATATTTTTTTAATGCTTCTTGTTCATTTTATTGTTTGTGATCCTATTACAAATGAGATCTATATTTCTTTTAATTTTTTAGCTAATGTTTCTAGATAAAAAGAAAATTTATCCTATTTTTAGTTAGAAAATAATAACATATATTTATGAGATGCAATTACATGTTGTGACATACTATGTACACAATGTGGAATGACTAATTTGAGCTAATTAACACATCTATCACATTATTTACTTACCCTTTTTTATGCTGGGAACATTTGAAATTCATTATCTTAGCAAATTTGAAATGTATAATACATTGTTAATAACTATAATTATCATGCTGGGCAGTAGATCTTTAAAATTTATTTCTCTTGTCTAATGAAAACAGTATATGGCTTTAGGGGGGTGGCGTGGGGGACTACTATACACTCTACCACTGAGCTACATCCTCAAGCCCTTTTTTGAAATTTTATTTTGAGACATGGTCTTGCTAAGTTGCCCAGGCTGGCTTCAAACTTGCAATCCTCCTGCCACAGTCTCCTGAGTATATAGGATTTCCATTGCACTGGAAAGGCATACCATACCCTAGGTCAATATCTCCATGTGCACTCTCCCATCCCCATTCCCTGGTATCCGCCATTTGACTCGCCTTCTCTAACTACATTAGAATTTATATTATAAAGTGAGATTATATAGTAAATTCTTTCTGTGCCTGGTTATTTCATTTCACATAATATCTTCCAGGTTCATCCATGTTTTCACAAATGACAGAAATCATCTCATTCTTAAAGCTTCTTTACAAATATGCTACATTTTTTAAATCCATTTATCCACCCATGGACACTTAGGCGGATTCCTCATCTTGACTGATGTGAATAATGCTGCAATAAACACAGGCATGCAGGGGTCCCTCTGATAAACAGATTCTGAATCCTAGGAGTGGGATTACCAGGTCATATGATAGTGTGATTTTTAGTTTTGTTGAGAAACCTCCATACATTTTTGCATCATGGCTACCTAGTTTATTGAACGGTATTGTAAACTTATTGAACAGGGACCATATTAACACTGATGTGGACACATGTACCCACCTACCTGAATCTATGGATCAGTGCTTCTCAAAGAGTTTGTGGCACTAATTTGCATTGCTTTCACTAAAAAATACATTAGTGACAGGCACGATGGCACATGCCTCTAATCCCAGCAGCTCTGGAAGCTGAGGCAGGAGGATGACAACTTCAAAGTCAGCCTCAGCAAAATCAAGGGGCTAAACTACTCAGTGAGACCCTTTCTCTAAATAAAATGCAAAATAGGGCTGGGGATGTGGCTCAGTAGTCAAGTGCCCCCTGAGTTCAATCCCTGGTACACCGCCCCCATCAAAAAAGTATACTAGTGAGTTATTTTGCTTTTGTATGGTCTTTGAGGAGTGTGTGTGTTAGGGTCTGTAAACAAGTCAAGATGGCGCCTGGCAAAATGCCAGAGGGAGTGGTTTGTGAAGTAACGCTAGCGAGCCATTAAGTGTGGAGATTCCTTATTGGTTGACTGCTGTATCTAGTTTATGTTTATTAAGATAAGCTGTGTGGAATGTATATATACCCCTCTTGTCCTACAGTAAACGGCTCCCACTCCTGCTATATCAATGTACACAAGTTGTTCGTCACCCCCCAATTATTTTGCTGCAGCCAGACTGCGGCATGTGTGCGTATGTGTGTGTGTGTGTGTGTGTGTGTGTGTGTGTTTGAAAAAGCAAATAATAACAACTTGTCTAGATTTCTGATTTCTATGCCTCTCAAATTGTTTCCCTCTCTAACTAACTGAATGCACTTGATTATGTGGTAAAGAAAGGACAGAAACTAGAAAGGAGAGCTCAAAATTTCATCTTTCGAAGTCCATAAGGCATATCATTTAATTTTTTTTCTTCTGTTTTCTCAGGAGTAAGAGAAATTCCATATTGGTCTTCCTTGGGAACACGTTAAGAAAAATGGCAGAAGCACAAGCCTAGGATCTTATCTGATCATGAAGAAAAATCTGGGAAAGGAACATTTAAAAAACACAACTCATTCATGAAGACAACTGCACTCTATGCAGATTAGTGGGCAGATCCATTCACATCCGCATCAATACTAACCCCCACTGAATAGATGTTCAATACTGTTCCACAAATGACCTGGAGAATACCAGGTAGTAATCTGGAAAAGTACATAACACTGGATCCTTACATCACACATTAGATAGATAGATATGAAATATTCTAAACTAAGGGTAAGCAAACTTCAGACCAGGACCAAGTAAGGTACTGTCTGATTTTATAAAAAAAAAAAAAAAAAAAAAGTTTAATTGAAACATGACCATATCTATTCATTCACAAATGGCTCATGGCAGCTTTCACACTGCAACCATGGAGTTGATAGTCACAGCACACACTCTATGATATGTAAAACCAAAAACATTTACTATCTGTCCCTTTATAGAAAGAGTTTGTTGAACCCAGGTTTAAACTACTGTGTCTCCTAGTCTGGGACTTTAAAGCATGCTTGAGGACATTCAGCTTTGCAATGACATCCTGACTTTTTCACTCTGAAAGTTTAGGGCCTGCTGATCAGAAATTCTCATAACATCATGTGTTTTGAGGTTATTATTACATCTAAAATATACTTAAATGCTGTCACCCCCTTTACAAATTTATATCATTTATTTCATTATGTTTATGTCTATGAAAATTTAGAAGTTGTGCTCTGCATTAAAGGCAAAAGATTATTCTAACTTCAAGTGGCATCAATACTGTGGGGTCCCTAACCTACAGGAGTTATCAAGAGCTGTGGACACAACATTGTCCTGACCATTTCACCTCTACTGTGGGGCATTTTCTCAAGACTTCAATTAGTCTGTCACCAAAACACTTGAATCTTGTATGTCAGGACATCATCCCTCAATACCCCACATATTTATGCATTTGACATATTTGCATTATGTATACAAGCTCTAGAATTTGTAGTGTTCAACTAATTTACCCACAAGCCTCACCATTTGTATAATGTCCTATGAGTTTGAGCCAACTAAACTGCAGTGGTTTAAGAAGAAATTTTGTGACATGCTGCTTTGCCTCCCACCCTCCTGAAACCCAGCTCTTCAACAGTGCCTTTAGATGTGTGTTGCTGAGCATCCTTTTGTTAGAATTTAATTTTCCCATCACTCATTTTCTTCCTTAGAATGAAAACAATCTCAATAGCCTGTTCTCTCAAATGATTAAAAAATATCCTAATTTTAAAGCACTCTCTCCTGTGAGTCTGGCAGCCTCCATTCATGTTATTGTTTATAACTTATCTTTTCCATAAAGTACATCCTAATTTCCATATGTCTCTAGTAATACCACTTCAGCAACCACTTAATTATATAAAAAGCGAAGCTGTAATTTGTAATGTCTTGAGATTTGTTACCTATCTTATTACATATTTAAATTTCCTCTTGCCTACCATATCAGTTCTCACTCCAAACCCAAAAACACAGTTCAAATGAGCAAAATTATTACATTTGCAAAGCAATGAGGCAGGTACCATGGATACAGAAAATAAACAAGCCACAGACTCTGACTCCAGAATTTACGTGAAATAAGCAAAAGATGAAGTAAAAGAGTATGATGAAAGAAATGATAATAAAAAGTTTTAGGTGTTGGGGCAGGTCTAAGCAATTTTTGTACAAAGGGAAAGGCTTTTGAACAGTTTAATGTACAAGGGAGGGATATAATAGATGGAAAAAAAGAGATCTGCCCAGAGCAGCAAATCATCACAGGAGGCAGGTGATACAGAATCAATGACCCCTGGGGAGTCATTTATTATCATGTGGTTACAGATCAGAGGGTCCATTCACTTTCTATAACCTTTTCAGCTGCTCTGGGTTTTCTAAAGATTGTGTCCAGTATTTATCTCTATTGTCACTGAGACACATGATCCAGCACAGATGGGACTACCCTTCTTAGGTTCATTCTACTTTGCCCAACTTTGTGGGAAAGAATGCCCAATCTCTGTTCTGCTTAGGTCTGGCACCCCAAAACCTCTCCCCCAGAAACAGCATCATGTGGTTGGCAAGCTTTCTGTTTCCCTAAACTACCCATCTGGATTGAGGTCTTTTCCTTAATTCAATCCAACAAATCTATATTGAGAAACTATAATGGACCTGGCCCTCTGAGAACTTTAATCCCTGACCAAGTAGCTCTCAGAGCCCAGGGGAAGAAACCGTTCAGAAAAGGCAATTGTTGTCCATCATGGTATGTGCAATCAACAAGACTGCCTGAGGGACAAAGCTAATCCTGCAAGGGATCAATGACCTCCAATATGGTGAGGCATATGGTATGAAGCTGATGAACTAAAGTACATAAAAGTGACTGCATAGAACTGCTGGAAGTGTTGCTGCTGTTCTGCAACAGATCAGTCTTGGACCTGGAGAATTTGGACCTGGAGAATTTGGTCTAGGACAGGTCTCTGACAGTGAGGACAAACTCAGGAGACCCTACCTTCTTTGTACCTTCCTAGATGATATGGGGCGTGGCTCTGCTTGAGTCACCTGCTTATTAGCAATAAAATTATAAACAGGGGCATGTCATGGTAATACACCTAGACCTGAAATAAACAATGCATAAATAACTGAATAGGCTGTGAAGTGAATTTCCCCTCCTCGAGCATCCTTACTAGAATGTCTTATTCTTTCACACAAACACTTTTTTTCTTATCTGTGATTCTTAAGTTGTTCTTATTGTGACTTGACACCATTCTTATCCTGTTTATTTTTATTTCATTGAGGTCATTTGATCTGTCTATTAACACAAATATCCATAGTTCTTTTAAACCTAAATTCAATATTCTTTATTATCTTTTTGATAATAGCTACACATATACCTACAATTTAGATTTAGCAGGGATAATCAGACTCTCTTAATACATAAAACACTATAGATACATCAGAAGTACCCATCCCACCCATCCTGCTTCCAATATTCTACTGTCATTTCTTCTACTCAATGCCTTTGGAATCATCCTTGAGATCTTTTAGAATAATGTGAAAGAATGTCCAACCTCTGTTCTGCTTAGGTCTGGCACCCCAAAACCTCTTCCCCAGAAACAGCATCAATTGCTGCTGCATTAAGACTCCAAATTAACACTTCAATACAACATTAACTAGCCTCATTAATTAGTCAACATGTCCTATTTTTCCCCCCTTTGGAATGTTTTTTCCCTAAAGAATGTATCAAATTGTTATTTCTATTTTATTTTCATCTAAGGGCCTAGTGGTACACATTTTTTCAATGCAAATAAACATATTAAATAGAATTTTTATAATAGAACTTTTGGCTATTTAAAATAATTTATGATTTTTCTTAAATGTGTTTTTTAACAGTTTTTTTCTTAGAAGAATGTCTTCTCTAAGAAAAGACTAAGGAAAAAATTGTAATGGTAAATAAGAATGGGCTTTTAATTTAAAATTACTGCTATATTAGACTTTTTTTTTTAAGGAAAACCCTACTAAATTGCAAGTTGTCAATACATTCTGAATCATAGCTCCCAACCTAAATTCACAGGGATATAACCTTCTAAATTAGAGTTCTGATGAGGCTTTAATAGAAAGAAGAAAGCCCTGGTTAATACAGAATGTGAAATTCAGGAAATATAGTTCTGAAAGGACAAATTCTAAACCATTTAGTTGTTATTTATTGATAAAAAGCAATTAGAACTGGGACTGGGGTTGTGGCTCAGCAGTAGAGCACTGGCCTCGCACGTGTGAGACCCTGGGTTTGATCCTCAGCACCACATAAAAATAAATAAATGAAACAAAGGTAGTGTATCCAACTACAACTAAAAAATAAATATTAAATAAAAGGCAATAAGAATCACACTGGATAAGCAATCAACACACTGGGCTTTTCTCTACCAGGTCAGTAGAAACAACAGAAGCAACAGTCTTAAAGTCCGTTTGCAGAGAGGATCATCCATTTCCACTAATACATGCACAGAACAAGCTATTTCCTTAAGCAGGTGGCACGGTCCCCTAGGATCTAGGTGGGGCAGAGTATTCCTTCCCATAGATGAAACTTAGATTGTCTTGATCAGTACTTCCCATAGACTAACTTATATTTGAATCTCCTGGAGAACTCAGAACCCAGATTCTGATGCCAGATGCAGCAAATGCTGATGTAGAAGCTGCAGCAAGTTACTGCGACCTAACCAAGATAGTTGAGGAAGGTGAATACACTATACAACAGCCTTCTATTGGAAGAAGATACTGTCTAGAACTTTCATAACTAAAAAGGACAAGCGACAGTCTAGCCACATGGGGGTACTGGTTGATTTGATATTTCTATCAAAATCTCAGGTGAAAATGCTCATCCATGGACAGCCTACTGAGTAGCAGGCTCCTTGGTTACCTAGGGCCTTTCTTTTGTAGAGATTTTTGGAATGGTAAATGAGAATGGCCTTTTAATTTAAAATTGCTGCTGTATTAAGACTCCAAAAAGAGAGGAGTCAGCCTGTCCTTTGAAACTATGCATTGAGTTCTCCTCTCTAGCTTTAAAGGTCCTAGACATTCTCTTTCTCCAATACAAGGTTGTCCAGTCTGTACTGGAAACCTGCTGTGCAGTGTAGCCACCTTCCTGAGGGGTCACAGATGGATCTTCTGGGTAACTTGCTGCAGCTTCTCCACCAGTGCTTGCTGCTTCACCTTCATGCTATGGAGATGGCTTCTTTCCTTAAACCTTATAAACCAACTGCTGCTACTTTCAGACTTTTTTTTTCTTCAGTTTCCTCACCCCTCTCAGCCTTCATAGGATTGAAGAGAGTTAGGGCCTTGCTGTGGATTAGGGTTGGTTTAAGGGAATGATATGGCTGATCTTTAATCCAGTGCACTAAAACTTTTTCCATATTGTAATAAGGCTTTTTTAGTCTCATATCATTTCTGTGTTCACTGGAGTAGCGCTTTTCATTTCCTCGAAGAACTTAGCCTTTGCATTCCCAGTTTGGCTGTTGGCATGGCTTCTGGTGTGTCTTATCTTTCCATGAGCCTCCTTTTCCTGAGCTTAACTATTTCTACCTTTTGATTTAAAAACTCTTCTTTCACTTAAACACTTAGAAGCCATTGTACAATTACTAACTGCATTTGTAAACAAATGATGCCAAGTTTTTTCAAAAATGAGGATATAATTTGTAAAGTAATTTACAAAATCTGTTATGTGGTAAATTCCCAATAAATACAAGGTATTGCTAATATTATTGGCATGAATTATTATCAGAATTATTACCACTTAATTTAAACATGCTTTTGTTTCAAGAGAATAAGGAGGCCCAAGGAGAGGGAAAGATGAGGAATACCAGTTGATGGAGAATAAGAACAAAGGTCACATTTGCTCACCATCTCATGAGTAGTTTGTGGTGTCCCCAAACAATTATAATAGTAATACCAAAGACCACAGATTGTTGTTACATGTGGAATCATAATGAAAAAGCTTAAAATACTGCATGAATTACCAAAATATAACACAGACACCAGAAGTAAGCACACACTGTTGAAAAAAAAAAAATGTTGCCTACTGAATTTTTCAGCATAGGATTACAAAAGCCTTCAATTTGTTAAAAAAGAAGGAGGAGGAGAAGGAAAGGAAGAAGAGGAGAAAAATAAATTTCTGCAAAGTTGCAAAATGTAATAAAGTAAGATCAGTGAAATAAGGCAACTTTTTAAACCAAGTTTCCAGTAAAAAATAAGAAAAAAGTCACATATTCTAGGAAACGTGACTTCTCTGCCATATGGCTCATCTGACTTTGTTTAAACAACAACATTTCAGATGAGGACATTCAGTCTGTACATCAAATGAGCTTGAATACCCTAAGACATACTGTGTCTCTTGATATGAGAAGGTGTAGGCTTACCTATAACTTCAGACACATTTCTAAATTTCCCTCACATAAAAAGACCTCTTCCTTTTGGAACAGATTCTATAATTTTGAATATGTTCAATTTATTTGTTTGTTTTCAGCTATAAATGCAGTTCAGCCATGAAAGAAGTCACGCCTCAAGGAAAAAAAAAATCAATGTGAAACAGAACACCAATTAAAAAAAAAATGCTTTACCAAAAAAAAAAAAAAAATGTCCCTTTGCATAAGGGTCCTACAGGTCTAAACCTCTTAACTGCAGACTGTGACCAGCCAGGTGTCAGCTTTGGAATTTTCATGCATTTAGAAAGGCATATATTGTGTTTATGTACCAATTAATAGATCCCAAAGGCAAACATTGTAAAGCATAGGAACACTTGCCCAAGTAGCAGGAATAAAGGCCATTAATAGTGCCCCATTCCGGTAAGGAGCTGAAGTTATGATACATCCCTCCCAATAGTTTTTTTTTTTTTGGGGGGGGGAAGGGGGGTGGAGGAGAAATTATTGGCATACAGTAGTATATAAAGTTAGCACAGCACACAGATAGGACTATATGAAAAAAAATTAGGACAGAGAGAGTATCCGAAATATTCTGAGGCTGGAGAATAAGTATTTAATTGAGCCTTATTATAAAATATGTGAAAGTCCACATCCCAGGGAGGAAGTAAATACATAGTCTTCTTCCTAGGATACAGGTTAGGGCAACAAGGCTTTAAGCCAGTGAGAAGGATCCAGTCATCCCCACCCACCAACCCTGAGCAGGTGCTTGGGTATCATTTCGAAATTATTTCATACAACATTTGTATCTTAAGGTCCAGCAGAAATTGTTTTGTAGGAAGCAAACGAAATGCAAGAATTAAACAACAACAATCAGGATGTGTAAATATGGTATGGCATGCAGAATGGCCCCACAGATATCCGTTCATTAATGTGTTAAAAAAATGTGAATATGAGACAACTACAGAAAAAAGGACTTTTTACACATGACTGAGGTTGGAAAGGTGACCCTGGGTGATCATGTTGATCCAGCCTAAGCCCATGAGCAGAAAACTTTCTCTAGCTGTTAGCACAAGAAGAAAAGGAAATGCAGCAGAAGGACCCAAGATCTATACCATTCAAGGGTCTCCACCATTCACTTGTGGAGGGGCCACCAGGAAAGGAGAAGGAACAGGGAAAACATCTAGAACTGAGAGACCTGCCACACCACTGGCGGCCATCAGACCTACAACTGCAAGGAGTGACAGTTGTCCAGTCCAAAGTGAATAGTACAGGAGAGGTGGCAGAGCAGATCTGTCTATCGGCATCTAAATCCACTCCCACTACCCTGAGGATGAGGGTGGCTGGCTAGTCCTGAATGAACAGTTTGTAAAATCAGGGTGGTTAACGCTCAACACCTCTTTCCTTCTGGAAATCCATTTTGTTTATGTGCAAGGCAGAGGTTTCCAATATGACTTGTTCCCCCCAAATGATAATGAGCTTCCCTGGAGGTTAGATTTCATCACCCACTTTCAGAGGAATGAAGTACTTCCAGTGGGCCACAAGAAAAGAGGACTATCAGAAGCTCATGCTGGTCTCAGCACCTGCCCCAGGTGCTTCTTGCCTTTATTAACTTTGGTTTGTGCTCTGAGCTGCAGTAAACCAGACCCATGGATAGGTCCATATGTTGAGCCCTGGAATCCCTCCCAGTGAACCAGTGAACCTGGGAAAGGTTCTAGGGTTTGAGAAATAACTCTTCTCCAGAGCCTCAGCAAAAGAAACAGGCAAGCAAAACAACCAGCCCTGCTGACATCTACACATAGAATTCACCAACATTCACCCGCATTAGACCTATGTCAGCTATGACCTAATAATTGTGTTTTGTATGAAACCACTGACTGCAGGTCACTGTAACAGCAGCAAAAAAAAAAAAAAGAAAAGAAAAAGAAAAAAAAAAACAATTCAATGACAATATTAATATATGCATATTTTTCTCACTGATAAAAAGTGTAACTATTACAAAGAATTTTTTTTTTTTTTTTTTGGTACCAGGGATTGAATTCAGGGGCACTTGACCACTGAGCCACATCTCCAGCCCCATTTTTAATTTTATTTAGAGACAGGGTCTCACTGAGTTGCTTAGCACCTCACTTTTACTGAGGCTGGCTTTGAACTTACAGTCCTTCTGCCTCAGCCTCCCAAGCCACTGGAATTACAGGAGTGTGCCACGACTCCCAGCACAAGGAATTTTTTTTAATGGTAAATTTGCCAGCAGATTCAGTGTCTGGTGAAGCCCTGCACCTCAATGAAAGTGTGCCCTCCTGCAGAGTTGGAAGGGAAAGAACCCAGAGAGTTAATCCAGCTTTTTTATAAGGCATTAATCCCACTCTTGAGGGCAGAACCATTGTGATTTAACACCTAAAGTCCCCACCTGGTGATACTGGTAGCTGGGAGGCAGGGGCTTTTAGAGACTACCTATGCTTGGTGGGGTAGGGAAAGGAGAGCGCTGCCTGCAAAACTATTAAGTTGCCTTCAGAGTTGTTTTGTTCCAAAAAAGGCTCTCCAGAGACACCCATTAGAAACCAGCCCAAATCACAGAGTAACTGACTCCTTGCTCTTAGAGGTGACCTAGGGTAAACTTTGCTCCTTATAATATTAACTTCTCTGCCCAGGAGGCATTGCCAGAAATGTTTTAAAAAGCACAATCTCCGAAGGAACATGCTCAAGAATAGCCCACTCGTGCATATGAGTTTTCCCAGCAAAAGCCTCTTTCCTCCTTTGGGGAGGTGCTGCTGTGGGAGCTATCCTGAGTGCTCTCTAGACATGATGTAAGTAATAAATCTTCCTTCACTCTTCTATCTCCTGGTGTGCTTACTGGTTTTACATTCACCAAAGAGTGAACCCATTGCTTTAGTTTAGACCATAACTTTGATTCTTATCTTCAAATATAGGAATAGTGGACTATACCATCAAACCATAGCCAAGAGGATCGAGCATCTGTCTTAAAGAAGCTCAAAATACAGGCAAGGAGAAAAACTACACTGAGGCAAAGGTCAAGAGAAAGGCAGAATAGGAGGGGGCTTAATTGGGTCTGGGGATCAATAATGATAGGTTTTACCCATCTCTTAATTCAGCAAACATTTTATTACCAAGCACACTCCATGCAGTGCTGGGGATGTAGGAAGCAAAGTTAGGGTCTCTGGGTAAGCTCCCTGGGAGCAGGAGCAGCAGCTCCTGACACCACTCTACATCACAGCCTAAACACACAGTGCTGGCCAAGAACAGAGGTGGGAAGCACCATCCTCACACATATGGTCTGGTATTAATAATCATCCCCATTTTTATTTTTAAAAATCATTTAATAGGAAGCATTTGAAAATAAAAATATTTTCATGTGCTTACTACATCATTATCAACTTTTCATAATTTTGAGAACATCAAAAAAGAAAAAGAATGCAGGGTACTTGGTCAATATACTGTCACCTAAAATTAATTATATTTTCAGATTTATTCTTTTCATCGTATATGGCAATTATACTTCACATAATTTTTTAAAAAATCAACTTCCAAAATCAATCCCAATTTTCAATGCACTCTGAAATATGAATCCAAATTATGATTACAGAAGTTAATCCATTAATTCAAGAAGCATTTACAAAGGAACCACCATGAATGCAACTATTCTTGACACTATTTCTCCCAGGGCACCTGACCTGAAATCAAAATGGCACATGGTGACACTTAGATATGGCTTCCCTCTGGTTTAAGTGAAAAATAAGAATTTTCACCATTTCTCAGTCATTTAATTGCGTGGTGGGGTTAAAAACAAAACCCTGATTTAATGTAACAAAGAATTAGCATGCATTAGCTATTACTTATCTAAGATGAAAAAGCTGTATTTAGTTTTCTATATTCACAGATTCTTCATTAAGTTTTAACTCTTACTCCTCTTCCCCACCCCACCCCCCCCCAGTGCAGGCAACAAGGTTCCTGAACACATGCTCCATAGGGAGATTCTCCATTATATGTATTTTTAAGTGTTCTGCTTCTTGGAAACCTCAGTTAATCAGAGATCACAGAAGAATGAATTTATTGGATTTAATGATGCTAAGACAATGTAAATTCCTGTGTAACTGAACAAGAATAAAATGGATTGTATGTGACTTCTGGATTCCTAGACTTTACATGACTTAAAGGAATAATGAGATGACATTCTCAGTATTTAGCTGGATTACAAACCTGTTCTCCTTTTACTTATTTCATTAAATAAACATGGAAAATGTGTTTTTTAAAGCCACTGTGTCTTTCATGCACATGAAAGCTTGTTCAAATGCTTTTGGAGGCTCTATTTCTGTAGTTGGTATGATAGATTGTACCAACCCATAGGAATTGGCAAAATTTATACTCTGACAGACCATATTTCCCAACAGAGGAACATACCCAGAAGCTTTCTTCTCGTCGATACTGTTTCCAGTTCCTCCCGCTGTCACTGAACATCAGAAGGTAGCTGGTCACCCAGTCGGAGCTCCCATATCCTCCCTGGGTAGCCACTGCTGTGACCTTCATTCTCTCTCCGAGGTCAATCTGTAGCCACTGGTATTTATTTGACACAAATGGAGTCCAGCCACCAGCTCCTTTTCGTGGAAATGGAAATAAGAAAAATGTATATTTAAAATCCAGCATTTTGCCCCATTGCACCCCTGAAAGCAAGATGAGTCCCTAGCAGCTCTACTGGAGGCATTAGTAAAATTCAACCAGGGTTCTCACTCTGATCTGGAAATAATAGCTTCAACATGTGGCACCACATACTGAACACAAGGAATACAGGCTTCATTAAGTTGGACTAAGTGAACTTCCTTGAATGGATTATCCCAGCACATCAACCCAGTGAAAGAAAGCACACTGGCTCTTTGTACATCAAATAAAAATTTTAAAAAGTTTATTAAGAATGTTAACATCAATTAAACATAAAAATCATTATTTCCAACTATAGAGTATATACTATCTCATAGTTATATACACAATAAAGAACACAGGAAGGGTGATCTCTAATTCTTAAACTCTGGCTTTCTAGTGTTCACTAGTTTATTGCTAATCTGGGTAGAAACTGAAAGAATCAACTCAACACAGATTTGGACAGCAAATCAAGGTTCCCTGGAACTCTTGCCTTTACTGGCCTTTATGCATGATTTCTCCTTTACTGGGCATGAAGAAAAATATCCATACTACAGTACAACTAGAAAACCTTAATCCTGGATCCCCAGTATCAGGAAGCAGTGCTGAAGGCTGGGATAGTAAGATGGTTATGGCGTAAAGCACTCAGGTGCTTGCAGATTCATAGAACAAATAGATATCTCAAGAACAATTTGAAATAAAGTGCAGTGGAGAGTGGACTAAGGAGAAGTGGAGGAGAATTCTATGCAGAAGAGTTCTGAGGGGTGAGTCGGGAAGGTTAGAGAGAGCCCCACATAGCAAATGGTACCTTTACTGTCTGGAAGGACAAAGAATTTCCCAGGCATTCAAGACAACAGAGCAGAATAGAAATGATTGTGCTTTGTTGTGTCTAATGCCTGTCAAAATAGAAAATTAGGGGTGCCTGAGGATATACTGTTGATGTATTTTGTTCTTCCAGTTTAACATAAATATGAGGTGTGCACAATTGTCCATAATTATCACCAGGGACTTGGTCCAGGACCCCTTTGGATACCAAATTCCAAGTACATTATATAAAATGATATAGTATTTGCATACAAACTACCCTCTATGTCCTTTAAGTCCTCTACATCTTTTCAATCATCTCTAGATTCCCTGTAATAGCTAATATAATACAATGCTATATACACAGCTATGATACAGTATTACTGGGAGAAATCACAAGAAAAAAAATATTCAGAATTATTTTTGTCTTTTTTTTTTTTTTGATTGGAGGTTGCTTGAATCTATAGTTGAGGAACCCATGGACTTAGATTTATATTTTTCTTATTGGATTTTCTGATTTTCAAATTAATATGTAATTAAGAAAATTTGGAAATAAGCTTTAAAATCATTATCTTTATAATAATATCTAGAAAATGGCAATGTCTTGTCAATGATCCCTAATGGGGAAAAAAATTGCTTTTTTTTTAACTTTCTCCCAATACTCATTCCTAAGTCAAGGCTCTAATAGTATTGTCTGACAGTTTTTGACTGCATACATTGTTAATTTGTTTTTTAGATGTGTCAGCTCATTAAACACTAGATTTAGATTTGCTTAGGAGGCAGAAGTTGGGATGATCTGATACCTACATCAGGACTCCTGGAGGTATAGGTGGGAACATACAGAGTTCTGCCTCTTGGCTGTGTCCTCCATACACAGCTCTACATGCATATTCCTCCAGGAAAATATAAAGCTTACCAATTGTTAAACCCAGGTTCCTTCTAGGATTTCCTCTTTTGTTCAAATATTCAAAATTTTCCTAACCACAAAGTCTTTTTCTTTGATCCGGAATTCAAATCAGCTATGATTATGGCTGTCCTGTAGTGCATTTTCTATATTTTATTTTGAAATAATTCCAATTTACAGAAAAAATACAAAGATTGTATAGGCAATTTCCATATCTTTTTTAACTAGCTTCCCCAGGACTCTTTGATCAAAGCTAAGCTACTAACATTGGAACAATATTATTATTCTTTTAGTGACAAATAAAAATTGCATATAGTTATGGTGTACCACACATTTTGGCATATTCATACATGGTAGAGTAGCTACACCATGTAATTAATATATATATAGCTAATCATATAACATATGTACAGTTAACACATATAATTAACATATTACAACAACACTAACTCTTTTGTAGTAAGAAGACTTAAAATTGCTCTCAGCAACAGTCACATGATGGGATAATTACTTTTAGGAGTTCAGTAGAACAGTGTTATTAACAAGGCCTCAAATTATTTTGATTGCTTGAGTTTTCTACCCAATCTTTTTTTTTTCTAGTCCAGGATCTACTCCAGGATCCTACATTAAATGCCATCATCCTGTCTCCTTAGAGGCCTCCAGCCCGTGACATATTCTCAGCCTTTGCTTTTCATGAGAAGGTGCCTTCCTGCCTACTCTCACAGTCTGTTGGACTTTCTGATATAATTTTTGCTCTGTCTGAGACTTTTGAGACTTAATTGACAATCCTGACTAACATTCCTGCTGCAACAGCTCCTGATTTTGCAGCTAGTTTTTAAAATGTCAGAAATTAAGTATTGTTGATTCTTTTATGTTAAAAATTTCTATATTTGATATTTTAGATGACTCACTTAAACCAATGAAAAACTATTAACTTTCCTGTGTTCTAGCTCCTACTAGTTAGTATTGTGGTGGCACCCCCTTCTCCACAGAAAATCTTAACTGAACTTCTCCAGGAATCTTTACCATAATTGATTTTAGGACTATCAGCAAAAGAATCTCTACAAAAGAGTTCAATGTAGGTAAACTTCCTATTTTCCTGTTGCTCTTTTTTACTTGGCCACTGGCCTAGAAGAGATCAGCACTCCAGGTGCTTAACACCCCTTTTCCTAGTTTCTCACAAATATTTATCCAGTATAGTAGTTTGAAAAGTGTGTTTGCAAATGCAAAATGGGATTTAAAAAAAAAGACAAATTCTTTAACATGGCTCTTGGCCTTGAGCTGGAGCTTTACAGAGATGTCTACATTTCTAAGATAAGAGAAATTACCAGTTGGCCTGGGGTGGGTGAAGGGGGGCAGAGAGCTCTCCCCTTCTCCGGTGTTGTCCTTGAAGGGTTAACTTGCCCAAAACAGTGAAGAAAAAATCTGCTTTTTCTTTTTTTAAAATAAAGGTTGATGGACCTTTATTTTATTCATGCAATTATATGCAGTGCTGAGAATCAAACCCAGTGCCTCATACATGCGAGGCAAGTGATCTACCACTGAGCCACAACCCCAGCCCAGAAAAAGCTGCTTTATGTGAACTTCTGAAGTCTGTGAACTTCTGAGCCCCTCCACTTCTATGCTGGGTATAAAGTTCTGAAAGTACCTGACCTTGGGGTTCAGGGGATTAATTGATTATAGCGAAAACTGTACCCTCTGAACCTGGCTGCAGCCAAATAAAACTGTTTCCTGCTATCTTTGATGCCTTGCCTCATCTGTCCCTACAACAGTATTAAAGTTCTCAAGAACATATTATTGATACAATTCTTTTTTTTCATGTCACCATCTTTTTGTCCTTTTCATTCCCTCTGGAAACCAGGAAACATAATTAATATGGGAACCCATGTAGAGAAGCACAGCCAGATGAAAAATATCAGCATGTTTCCCACATGTAACCCTGGGTCCAGCCTCTCCCTCAAGAGCAGTCCCATCCCTGCAGGCCAGCTTTCAACATCTGCACTGGATCAACCTTGAACATTTCACATCCTTTAACCATGGGGAGGAGGTGCTGCTAATATACAAATTAAGCTACTTGATCACCTGGGTTCCCTGATAAAGTAATGAAACTTCAGAATGCCCCCTGCCATAAGGCAATCATGTCAGCAGGAATATACTCACAGATAAACCCCAAATTCCTGCAGGCCATGACACTGCGCTGCTGGTCCTCTACATATACTCACTGTCCACAGTACTGGGGTGGATGGTGCTTTTTCTAAAATTTAATAAAGTGTTGAAGAGAAAGAATGGGGAATATAAAACTCTAACTTTAGGAATACTAGGGAGCTTGAGACAGTATGTGAGACCACCCCTGCCCAACAAAAAACAAACCAAAATACTAATTAAAAGGGCTGGACTTGAGGGCAGCCCCCTACTAACTAACATGGATAGATTGTTTAGGGGTAGGGAAGGCTGAGGTAGGAGGATCATAGGTTCAAGGCCAACCTCAGCAACTTAGAAACACCCCGTCTCAAAATAAAAAAAAAAAAAATTTAAAAAAAAAGAGAACTAGGGATATAACACCAATAGTTCTTAAAACTGATCAGCCTGCATTATCAAACACAGCAAATCTTCGGTAAAGAACACAAAGGAACCCATAGCCCCTGAAATGAAGCCCAGCAGTTCTCAATTACCATTTCATAGTGACTAATCCTGAACCCACAAGAAAGGTGCCCCTTGCCACAGCTCTCCCACTGCTGACAGCATAGACTGCTTGTCCACTGCCCCTTTCTCTCCAGCCTCAGCCCCTTCACAGAAAACTTGGCTAAATAAATAAAATTCTTAAAAAAGCAGCAACAACAAAAACCTCACTATTTATACAAATAAAAAACATATTCTGAAGCACCAAAAGCTCCATCAAGGCTCATCACCTACCCTCAACCCCAGTTATTCTCAAGAATAATATTCCCAATTGTACACAGCAAGGTCCTAACATCTGAGAAGCCACCAGCCACAAAACATCTATTCCCCTATAAGAAAAGTGGGATAAGTTTTTTTGTTTGTTTGTTTTGTTTTTGTTTTTTAGGATTGGGATGAAGATCCAATAAGAAGATGTGTGAAGTGCCTGGTAATTCCCCTCCACATGTTGGAAGTCAGTCAGGCTGCCTACGGCAGATATTGCTGCCCTCACGGCAATTACAGCAAGAGGTCACAACAAGTGCTGCGATCTGCAGCCTCTTCATGATTTAAATCATCAGTCACCTGCCACTTTTACTAGAAAGTCCTCAGGAAATGACTCAGAAATGCTGAATAATTTGGAGAAGATGAGAAAATGAAGAAAACAAAACTAGCGCAAGCATGTAACAGGCCCAGGACCCTCCCTGCCTTCATTACTCGGGCCACAGATAGTGATAACACTGACCACTGCTCTGGTGGACCCTGAGCATACACTGTCCTAATGAGTGTCAGAATGTCAGCTTGGTGCACAGAGGAATACTTAAAGGTGAAAGGTGAAAATCAGTGCATGTCTTCCTCAAATTTAACAAGCACCAGAGCAAAGAAACATCCCACAGACGGGAGAAATATCAAGTGGCTTATGTGACCTGAAAGATCCAAGGATGTTCAGGTCATTCAGAGGTCAAGCAAATAAATGCTAAATTGGAATTGTTGCCAAGGTAAGTTTCCCCCCAGGTCACTGTTAACATTGTTTCTAATGGCATGAGAACCAGCTCTGTTTCTTTCCTCACTTAACTACATCTGAATTCACAGGTGTCTCATTAGGCATTCTAGATGACTAGGGTGAATTGGGAGAAGGCAAGGAAAGCAGGCAGTGTTCCCAGGGAAGACACAGGCAGCACTGTACATGCTCCCTGCTCACCACCTCAGAGATCTCGGGGCTTTACACCCTGAGATTTTGCACATGACCCTGACTAATTTGCTGAGGGGGATCTACTAAAGCATTTGTCTTAGCTTTAATTCCTTAGGAAATAATTCCAGTTATCTACATGCAGACTTTCTGGCTATGAGGATATAAAAAATGCAGAATCCTGCCTCTAGACCCATCTATGTGTGCTCTGACTCCCTTCTCCTGTGCTTCCTAAAATTTTCCAGAAGTCCACCTGGTGTGCAGTTTCCCAAAAAGTGCATCTATAATTTAAAATCACACTCAGACATCTAGCTGTAAAACAATTCCTTATGAAATTCAGATGCACTCTGCAGTGGCTTTGCAATTAAGCAACTCAAAAATGAATTCAAAATTCATTTATATTGGTCAATCTGAGATGTTCATTAAATGTCAGTAATATTGAAGAAATATAAGTGCATTTAAAACCAAGCCTTTGGTGGGTGGGCCATAATCATCCCTGGGCATGTAGTAATAGAAGGGCTTAAGATGGTAAATATGTATCTTTTGAAGCAACAAAGGCTCCATCAAGGCCCATCACCTACCCTCAACCCCAGTTATTCTCAAGAATTTGACCATCTGAAAGAGTTTGTCTCCAAGACTCCAAGGGAAGAAAGAATCCTGATTTTGACAATTAGTAGCCAATAGCAAACACAGATGACCCAGTCTCCTTTATACTAATCAAACCTTTGTACTTTTTAGTTCTCTGACTTTGAGAACCTGTGCTTCCCCCTTAGTTACTTTCTTAGTTAACTTTAAAAATCACTAATTCTGAAAGACACTCAGCTTAGCAAAATACTATTAAGTCTCCTACTAGCCCTGCAGAACTAGAACCTCTGATATTGGAGTTATAATGATAATGGCTACCTAGGTTACTTTTCAGGCATGTGAAAGCTGTTTTTGTTGAAAACAAGGATTCTGCCAAGGGGCCTGTGCAGGTGTGTAATGGGTGGGCTATTGATGTCAGGAGGCCAAACCTCTACCCTCAGATCATGCTAATGCTGCCATTTTCTGAACATGCATCCCAGGAGAGGCCATGAAGATTGATTACACCAGTGAAATCCACTGATTACTTGAACTCCAATCATGTTCACCCACACCTTAAATACCCTGCTTCTTTATCCCATAAATATCCCCAAACCCTATCCTCCAGGAGGCAGATTTGGGACTTGGGTATCCCACCTCCATGCTTGGCCAACTTGTTGATAAACTCTTTTTCTATACAAAGCTCATTTCAGTGACTGATACCTTGTGTAGTGGGCAAAAGGAGCCTATGGTGGGAACACATTGTGAGAGGTCACCACTGGCTTCCTGAAGTTTTGTGTGCAGCATCCCCAGGGACAACTTTCAGAGCTCTTTGGATTTGACATTCACTTCTGTAGCTCTTCCTACATAAACAAAAACCTATTGCTACTGAATGTTAATCCATTTTTCTCATGTGCAATACTGAGCAAGTTGTAAAAGAAGAGGCAGAGAGGCACAAATGACATCTCAGAGATCTGTGGTGACCTGGTGCTTTCAGGTCTTAGTGGTTAGAAGTTCTGCATTGACTAACTGTAAGACAACAGTGCTACTTCCTCACATTTGAAATAAAAACAGAATTGTCCAGCAAGCCCAGGGACAAAATGAACAAACAGTATCTCATTTATGATAAGGTGAGCCACCAAGCTTTCTGATTTTATCATGTGGGTCTTCACATTTATGAGGTGTTGTTCAGAGATCCAAGCATTCAATGAAAGCATCATTATACATCTTCCAGAGTTCCCTTGAGTTACTTCAATAGGTAAGATTTTAGACTATCACATAGGAGGGTCAAAACAACATCATCTCCCTTGATGTCCCCATGACAATTAGGAATTTGCCCAGAAAGGCAGGAGACAGGGCACCTCACCCACTTCCTAGAGATTATCACTGTTCTTAAGAAACTGAGTAAGTAACTCATTTTTCAAAATTTAAAATAAATGTAGGACCACATCAGGAAATATCAGAATGAGATCCTCAGAAATAATGCCATGAGAACTAAATTTTCCCTCCATTGGTTACTGCTCAGTTAGCCAAATGCTTCTAGGAAAGAAATCCCATCGAAGAAAAAACATTTTCCCTAAAGATGTTATGACTGGTTAATTCATTGCAATTGGCAAATGTGCTGTGAAAGCCTTGGGAGAGAAGAGGCACATGTAGATTCCCCCTTATAGGAATATGCAGTGCTCTAATACATGCAAAATGGAGGAGGTCCAAACATCACAAATGGTAAATACCCATGACAAAGGAACATTCCCTGTAGAGATATTCATCCCATCAGTGTGGTATAGAATGTCCCAACAAAGTTCATTTGACTTGACTTCTGTGGAGGAAACATGGCAACATCACAGGAGTCCAACTGTAAGAATTATAGGAAAGACAGATGAGGGAGTCCCAGAAACAGTCTTATAGTCCCCACTCAGTAAGGTCTCCACTAACACTCAGAGCAGACTGACATATTTCATGTCTGGAGCATCTTCAATCCTGCAAATTAGACCTGTTGTTCAAGATCCCAAATGCTTTGATTTTTACTGGGATGCATATACCTTAGTAAACCCAGCTGCCTCATGAAAGGTTGCTAATTCAACCTCACCCTTTGGCTAGGAATGAAGGCCATCTCGGATGGTGGAACTTTTACCAGGATCCCTGAACAGGAAAAAAGGGGCAAACTCTCATTACCCAGAAGAGGCAATGCAGTTGTGTGTGCATGGATGGAAAGCACGTAAGGCCATAGGCAAAATACAACTCCATAGAGACAGGCAGTTCATTTATAATCATGTTAAGTGAAGCAAGACATCATGGTGCACTTCAAGGATACACACTAATAAACTCAACATACCTCAGAGTGTACCATGAATGATATAAGAAGTCATAATAGTTATTTTGAAAGGGAAAAGAGTAGAATTTGCTACCCAAATTTTGATAAAATTTGGTTAGCCCTAAGAAGGGCTCCAAAAACCATTTGGGAAGGTACCAAGTAAGTCTTAAGTACTACTTACTCTTACCTAAATGGAAAACTTTCATGGCAAAATGGTGGCTATCATGATATACTGACCAGGCAGATTATATACACAGAAATAACTTTGAAATAAGGCCATTTATTTTTCATTCCTTTAGTTAATGCCATTTGCAAGAGATCATTATACATCCAAGTCCATGAGAAGCCAGGGAGAGTAAAGAACAACTCAGAAAAGATGAAAATAGGATGTGATGACTTCCTGCTGAGCAGGAGTAGGAACTGCCTATCACATGGTGGGACAATAATCCACAATCCTTGCTCAGGAACAAAGCCCCAGAGGATCAGAAAAGTGAGAGGAATATGTGAAAAGCATAGGCAGGCTTTTGCTTGACTTCCATGTGGAATTTAGGGATATCACCTTGTAGGGGTAAGGTAGTCATCAGCCATTACCACTCTTTGCCAAATACTGATATTTTTCAACTTACCATGGCATTACATCCTGATTAACCCATCATTTGAAAATATTATAAATGGAAAATGCATTGAATACACCTAACCAACCAAATACCACTATATATTGTAGGCTATGGTTATTTACCCCTATAATTTGATCACATGGCCCATGGAAAACTTAAAATATAAAATTCAAAGTAAGGTTATATCACTTTAACATAATAGTAAAGTAGCAAAACCATAAGATGTACCATGCCAAGTCAGAGAATTTATAATTCCTGGTTTCCCACTTCTTAGCCATGTAAAGCATCCTTCTTCCATGCCCTCTGTGGTTTCATGGGGCAAAGTGACTAGTTGTGGCAGCTGAGCTGTGGGTGGAACTGATAGGTCAGTTCTGAGCCTAACCTGCCAGTACAAAACCCATCGATACTTTTTCTACTCCCTCAGAGTGACCCAGAATTCCCAAGAGATCATCAAAAGGAAACAAAAATTGAGCTGAATCTGACTGAATATACACAGGTCAAAACTTGACAGGAGCAAAATATACATAATCAAGGCTCTGACTTGCTGCTCAGCCAGAAACAAAACTCACAGACCTGAGGAAGTCCACACCATCAGCAAGAAGTGAAGTGACATGGGACACATTCAGCATAGGATGATGACTACTCCCTGGGAACACTTAGGAAGTCTACCACAAGCTTTAGGAACAGAAATCAACTAGTCTCCAGGGTTAAGGTCAGGCAAAGTCCCTCAGCACACAGCAAGAGTCAAGGACCAACATGAGGAGCTGACATACCATGGCATTTCCTCCTATCACACAGTTCCACCAGGGCAGGAGACTGTCCTGTGCATCCCAAAACCATCTTCCAAAGAAAAAGGAACAGTAATAAGAAATCTGAGCATTCCTGGAAGGCGCTTAACCCTCCAAAGAAGGCAACTGAGTCTACCAGAGCCCGGATTCTGGGGGTAATTTTATAGTTGGTAGACAAAGTCACACCTAATAACTGCCTCCTGAAGGATGCTGACAACACTGAAGACGCAGATGAACATGGGTGAACTTGGCTGGTTCATTCTGTTTGTCTCATCTGGTAACTTAGGCTCTGCGGAGAATAGAGAGGCTCTGAAGCTAGAGAAGGAGCAGGAAAGAACCAGAGCAGGTGTTTCCCTTCCATGTGATGACTACAGGGCTGATTCAGAGCTTTTCCTCACACGTGCTACCATTTTGTATTGCATAAAAACTGACTAAATAAAGCTATGTACTTCCAAGACAGGGCTCTGTGCACCAGCACATGGACATATTTAAAACACCCATTTTTACCTTTGGCCTGACCACAGCATTTCACACCAATGGTGCATCTGCAGGGTTTTTAAAAAAAAAAAAAAAAATTTTTTTTTTTTCAGGAAAACAATGGTAGTTTAAAAACAGAACATCTCTTGGCCCTCATAGATCTAAATTGTTTAGAAAGAACAAATAAACAGAATTAAGCATCTGATGTGGAAAGGCAAAATCTTCTCTGTATAAAAAAACTAGGTTCTGTGGAAAAAAAAATGTGAGGGAAAGATTTGCATTGAATATTTAGCAACATTCTGATTTATATCAGGAACTGACATATTTTCAGATATTTTTAATTATTATTTACTCTTTCAAGTTTTTTAAAGCATTCTTGGATTAAAAGCCAATTAATTTTATATCATATACTACTGGGGAAACAGGAGAACTCAAATAGTCAAGTCCCATAATATAAGAACTATTTAGTATCTTCAGGACAAATCTAAACATTTTCCTCACTCTAATCATTTTTTTTTTTAAAGAAAGAGTGAGAAAGAGAGGGAGAGAGAGAGAATTTTTTAACATTTATTTTTTTTTTAGTACTTGGCGGACACAACATCTTTGTTTGTACATTTATGTAAGCATTTGCAGGGAGCAGAAAAGAGAAAACCTCAATATGCTTCTTCCTAATTAATTTCAACCACCTCCGCCAAGATCACGGTTCTGGTCTCAAGCCTGCACCTACAGCCTCCATGACTGACAGGATGAGAAGGTAACACTGAGGTTGGAAAGCAGCAACATTTGGAATCGCAGAGACCCTAGAGACTCTGCACAAGCAAAATGTGAAATGAAAGGCTCATGTGGCTACTTTGGGAGATAGTTTTCCGGGTGCTTATTTTTAACTTCTGGATAAATTTGGAGTACAAAGTTTCTTAGGAGTTTTTTGAGAAGGAAAAAGTGAAAATTAATATTATAGCGTGTTCATATTTAGAATGCAGATTTCAGCAATCTGCTTTTACATGAGACATATTAACTCTTAATTTTAGTTTAATTTTGATGGCAATGAAGTGAACAATCAAATCCATTTTTTAAATAAGTTTATATCCATATCCAATGACATTAATTTTCTTAATTAGGTATAAGTTTTATTTCTTAAAATCTATCCATTTTAAAAACTTTAGTGCAGGCATTTTGAGTTATTAACTTTTCAACAGTTTATGTTTGTTGGTATAAAAAGCTAAAGAATATTATGTCAGGGTCACTCAGTTAAATGTATACCTGGAACCCATGCTCAGGCTTTAAATGGAAATTCCAGAAGAATTACCATGAGCAGAGATTCTAAAACTAACCTCTAAAAATGGTATATATACACAATGGAATATTACTCGGCCATAAACAAGAATAAAACTATGGCATTTTCCAGTAAATGGATGGAACTGGAGACTATCATGCTAAGTAAAATAAGCCAATCCCCTAAAACTAAAGTCTGAATGTTCTTTCTGATATGCAGATGCTAACTCATGATAAGAGGGGAGGAGGGTAGGGAAGAATAGAAGTACTTTGGATTAGACAAGGGTAATGAAGGGAAGAGGGTAGAATGGGAATGGAAAAAAAAAGTAGAATGAATCAGATATAACTCTCCTATTTTCATATATGAATACACAATCATTGTAATTCCACATCAGGTACAACCAGAAGAATGGGAAATTGTAGTTCATGTTATGTATAATATGTCAAAATATATTCTATTGTCATATATAACTAAAAAGAACAAATAAAAAGTAAATAAACTCTTAAGAATATTTAATTTTTTGTTGAATGATAATATTAATCCATTACTATCTCTACAATAATTTGTTCTTCCAGTAGGAAACTCATAAAAATCACTGACTCAATTGTGGCCACAGGATGATTGGCCATGATGCTCAGTCCTTTGGGAGCTGCCTCTCTGCTTTGGTCCCTAGAAACACCTGAACCTGCCCAGACTTCTCTACTCAGCCTTCTCAGTACTGTTCATAAGATCCCTTTTCATTATTTGTCACAAAGGTGTTGCTAAGAAATACTTTATTACATACTTTCATAAGTCAATAGAAAACAACATGAATACATAAATAAATAAAATGCACAAGAAAAACAGAAAACACACAAAGATAATCCTTCAGAAGAAATGTTGATATATTGAGGTTTGTAAATCACACTTCAGGAATGAGTATGAAGTCTGGTAGCAATATCAAGGAATATTTATTGAAACACACATTACATGCAATCAGAATAGCAACCATAAACACTAAACCTTGTTGGCTGATTGCTACTCTCAAACAAAAAAATTAATTTAAATATGCAATAAAAGTAGTCTGAATATACAAGATGAATTTTGTACTATCATTTCATAATTCTGAGCTGTTAACTTTTTTATAAAATAACTGGATCCTAAACTTGGAGATTTATCCCTCTGTATGTTTATAACCTTCATAGTATCCACAGCAGTGGAGCCTAAATCATAATAGGTTTGTGTCTCTGCGATCAGAAACACAACATGCAAACCCATTGAGCTTCTTTAAAATAATTAAATTGAGTGTTTATTTGGTTATTAGAATCCTTGAAACCACTGAAAAGTTTAGATGCTAACCTGATATTAGAGTAACCACCAGGCCAAAAATGGTAATTTGATAATATAAACGGGTGAAATCTGGTTGCAATGAAAATATATCTTAACTGTCATGCTAGATAATATTTGAAATCTAATGTTCAGGCCACAGAATGATTCTTCATGGTTAAAAAAAAAAATGAGGGGCTGGGGTTGTGGCTCAGTGGTAGAGCACTTGCCTAGCACATGTGAAGCACTGTGTTCAATCCTCAGCACCACATAAAGATAAATAAATACAGGTATTGTGTCCATATACAACTAAAACTATATTTTTTTAAAATGAGAGTGAACAATCATGGGCATGGTCTCCAACCCTCACTCTCTGGGTTTTCCTCTTGTATCAACTCTTTCTTATAAATGTATCTGATAACTAAGTACCATGCTTCATTTTTAAGGGATAAAGAAACTCAAGCTATACTTAAAACCCAGATCTTTGAAATATTACATATAAGGAGTAAATACTCAACTCTAAGTCTACATTACCAACATTTACAAGGATGTACTTACAGAGGGCAGAGCTCATTTTAAGCTGTACTTCCTGAATTAATTAGCTCACTCTCACAGAAAAATCACTCTACCTCTTTAGAAGGTTGTAGAGCACTTAACTTTTTATTGTATTCACTATTTAATCCTCTGAACTACTCTTCATGCAACAGAAAAGGTAATTTACTCAATGACATTGGAGTCTTGTGATAGAATAAGACATCTTCAAAAAGCAAGCCTGCTGCTTCCTTCACACTGCACAGGAAGAAAATCCCTACTATCAGCAGAGCCTACCCCTGGCCTTCTCCCTTGTGATGTCCCAGGATAGGGGTCATTGCCCATCAGCAGCCCTGGTACCTGTTGACTTCCCCCAGTGACTCTAACATTGGCTCATTTACTTATTTATATATTTGAGTTTTGCATCATCAGCTTACTAGATGAGTAACCTTTATATAGCCTGTTCTAAAACTAAAAAGAAATCATTGGAAATAATGAGTAGCCCCAGTAATTCCCTTCTGATTAATTTCCTTTATGAGCACTTACTGGCAACCAATAAGGAAGAAAGCTATCAAAACAAAATAAAAAATAGATTTATAATTTATTTATAATTTATAAATTTATAATAAAAAGAAAGCAAATAGAAAATAACATGAAAAAATCCAATTTCTTCAAATTCAATAAAATGCAAATATTAATTTTTGAGCTACAAGAATGGAAAATAACTAAGGATAAAAGCTCTCTCTGAGGAAGGAGCAAAAGACAGCAGCCGACTCACCATCTCTCCGATTTAGACTTGCAAAGCCAGGGCCATGGCTACTGGACAGCTCTGAGGAGCTACTGAAGGACACCCGCGGCAAGGCAGAGGCCAGTGGAGCATCACAGTTGTCTGCAGAAAAAAACAATATATGCAGGTTATCACATTGGGAGAAAATGTCCTTTCTCCTCTTCTTTCCCTCTCTCCTTTCTTTTTTTCTTAAGAGGCTAGAACTTGCACCAGTCTTGGTCATAAGTACATTAGCCTATATTTAACAACAGGCTGATAAGGAAAATAAAACCCCTGGTTTCAGCCTTTGTCATTGTCCATGGTGTAACTATTCTCAACAAGGCAATTCAAAGCCCTTAGTGTGAAGTTATTGAACCTGGAGCTGGGAAGGCATGCATACACAAGCCACATAGCATTTCCACCATGAACACAGAAGACATGTAAACAGCCTGAAGAGCAGGGGTCATAGCAAGACACCACAAAAAAGGCAGTAAGAGGTAAGTTCTGATAATTGATTACCTGTATTTTAATATGATGATTGGCTTATTTTCACATTTACATAATTTAATTTTAAATAATAATGATATTTTAAAACTGGCTTGCAAAATTCATGAAAAATTAATGGTTGGTTCTTGCCAACTACTGAAAATTGGTACCAGCACATGACTCAAGGGGGACATATCAGAAGGATTTCCTTTAAAATCAGGAAGAAGACTCATAGACAACACTGCTTCTGTTATCATTATACTGCAAGTCCTATCAGTAAACAGAAGAAAATTTTAAAAAGAAAAGCATATGAACTGGAAAAAAGAAAAAGCAACTATTAACACTTTCCAATGATGTGACTCCATGGTAGATAAATCCAAAAAAGGTTGTTAAGCTATTAGTTCAATATTCAAAAACTAATGCTCTATCTAAACACTAGCCATATTACAAAAAAATAGGAAAAAATAAGAGAGAATATCAAATGGTAACAAAATATACTGATTTCTAAGAATGCATCCTACAAAATGATGCAAGTGTTTATGGGGATCATTATAAACACTGTGTTGAAAAACAGGAAAAAAAAAAAGCCTACATAAATGCAGTCTACAAGAACCACAAGCAGGAAGGCTCCGTATTTTTAAGGTATCATTTTCCCTAACTTGAGCTAAAGATTCATTAGAAGCCCAATCAAAAGCCCATGAGGTTGTTCATAGGACTTACTTGAAGGAGTGCCCCACATGGCTCAGGGTTCTTAACCTAGGGGACAGACACCATTCAGGGGTTCTGCAAACATTAGCAGAAAACAATTACACCTTTATTTTTACTAACCTCTAACTAAACTAAACATTTGCTTCAGTCTTGGAAGTAGACAAACAGGTCACACAAGTTCAACATGTCCTGTTCATTTGTCACCAACATTAATTACAGATATTTTTATAGCAATCACTGTGTGGTTGGAAACTGTTTGCATCTCTCATCTCTTCAAAATAACAGTAGTTATTAAGCTCACCACCAGATTTTGTTATTTTACATGCTAATTAATAATCAAGAATTTCTATCATATTAAAATTTCTAGCACACTCATTACTGCACTTCAATAATTGCTTTTCTCTGTAATGCCAGTTGCAAATGTTCAGCATTTACAAGCATTACTCAGAGAAGGTACTCATAGGCTTCAGCAAACAGCAGAATAGATTTGTTCATGGCAAAAAAAAAAAAAAAAAAAAGAAAAATGGTTAAGAAACCCCAAAGTGGTTGGGATGTTATTGGAGCATTATGTTAATGGGGCATTATGGGCATTTCAAAGAATTCTGGAAGGTTATAGGCAGGCTTTGTACCTGGAGTGTTATCATTGCAATTTCTCTAGTACAACAAGTTCAGCAGTCCAGCCAGAGTCATTCCTACTGTATACAAAGTAGTCCCCCCAGTAGAAGTCACACTGTGGTTGGGGGCAAGTAAGGATTAATCCATGAACTGCTTAATATGAGAGGCCTGCTTCCTTCCCCAGCAGGCCTTCCTTTATGATGTCCTTTGACAGTCATGACCCATGGCTCCCCTTTCAGTCCTCTCTGCTCAGGTTTCTTCTTCTCATCACTGTGGTACCCCTCCCCCACCATCCTTTGCTTGTTGAGGACCAAGCAGATTCTAGAAGCAGATCACACAGGGCACAGGTAGGGGAACATGTCCCTGTTGGTTTTCTGATCTTGGGATATACCTCAGCCTCAGTCTCAGTTTTCACATCTGTACAATGGAGACAATAAGATCACACAACTAACAGGGTTGCTGTAAGGATGAAAAGCATTTGCATTGTTTCTTTTCTTTTTTGTATTTGTTTTAATTAGTAACACATGACAGTACAATGATCTTGATATGTCATACATTTGAATCAGATGGGATGTTTATTCTCTTTATGGTGAAACAAGTCATCACACATTAAGACCGTATAAATGATCCTGTAAGGACAGTTTCCTCAGGTAGTGAGTGCTTATAATTTTATGTAGCGTTAAACAGAAGTTTAATTTTCACACTAGAAGTACCTACTTATTGGATGTCACCCCAACATAGTTTTCAATACTATAAGGGAACCTGATGGCTCTAGCTGGTGGCCAGAGATAACCACTCAGAGGCTACTTTCTAGCTGCTTCCCTTAAAAGGACTATTTAAAGCTTGCTCAGGAGCTTCAGGTGACCCCCTCTCAGTCACAGTGTGACTTCCTTGGAACTACTGCCTGCTTACTTCAATCCACCAGTGAAAGCTCCCCTGGGGTACCTGTCTGGATCACACCCTCAGCCAATAAATGTATTGGCCCATAGGTACCCCCTCTTCCTCTCTGCTGTGCTATGTATTGGCCCATAGGTACCCCCTCTTCCTCTCTCAGTGTATGGCCTCCAGGTGTATTGTGCACTCCCCCTAAGGAGTCTGTAAGTCCTACAAAGACTTCAACTTTCACATTGTGATTTAATCTTTGAAGCTGTGCCTCCAGAAGGGCCCATGCAATTAGGTTTCTCTCTGGGCCTGTAGGTTGCTGAGGCCAGCAGACACCAGCTGAGTTGATAGAGATATTCCAGGAGTTCTTTCATAACAAGAGGGGGAGCATTCATAGGGCCAAACCACACATTCATTCATTTATTCATTCCCCAAAAGAAGCATACAAGGCTTAGTATTAAAAAGAAAAAAGAAAAGGCTAAACCCAGCAGTGCATGCCTATTATTCCAGCAATTTGGCTTGCTGAGGCAGGAGGATCATGAGTTCAAAGCCAGCATCAGCAACTTAGCAACTCTGTCTCTAAATAAAAAATTTAAAAAGGGGATAGGGATGTGGCTCAGTGATAAAGCGCCTCTGAGTTCAATCCCTGGTACCGATGATGATGATGATGATAAATTAAAAAAAAAAAGTACTACTGGTAGTAGGAATAACTTTTACAGTATAATCTTTTGTTGGGAAGAACAATTTGATACTTTTTAAAAAATGATCATTTTCTTTATAATCCTAACTGTGAGGCCTTAGAATCAGCTGTTCCAGTTGATTCCTGAGGTCACCTGTGAAATCATGTGGTCAAAACAAGTTGTCCACCTCCTGTGAGGCCCTGGGACAGGAGCATCTCTGTACCTGTGCACTGGTTCCTGAACGCCTGCATCTTCCAGCAGAGTTACATCCCCACAAGATGAGGTCTCAGATACCCCCAGAAATCTCCACTCATTGCTGTTTTCAATATGAAATGTTCTTGTTTTATATTAAGCATCCTGGAGCAAAAGTCGGTAGGATCAGACATCATTTTGTTTCTCTGGCATCATTATAAAATATGCAGTTTCACTAACTGAATATTATTCTTATCAATAATTTGAAATAATGTCTTAAGAACAACTAAACCTTGAAATGCTTCAAAGCTACAAGAACTCTAGGCTTCTTTGGTTAAAAACAACCTCTCAGCAATACATTAGCTCTTATGTTCTTCAGCACTTTCCAAGTTCTATTCATACACAATTGTAGATAAATGATATTTTTTTTGAATGAGCTATCTTCTGAACTAGATTAAATAGTCTTCAAAGGAAAAGATGTATTTTCATTCCTCAACACATCACAATGGAACCTATTCTCTGGACTGTAAAAGACAATGCATATAAACTCCCCTGGAGGTGGATTTTGATCCTACTTGGTCCTTCCACTTGGACTGTCTGAATGCCAGGAGGTGCCAATGCTCAAGACCAATACCCACACAATGGCTCCCCTCTGTCTCTGAACCTGGGACAAGTCTGATTCAAAAGAACCTGTAAATATCTGGTGATCATTTCTCTATCCATAAGAGTGAGATCTGGAACTTTTCTTTGGATCCAGGATCCCCCGTTCCTAGTGTCTGGTGACACATTAAGGCCTCTAAGAATTGTGAACATCAGGGTCCACTTACTCACCCTTCTCAAGTTTGTATTCACCCTTCCCAGGTTGTACTTACCCCACATGGCTGGCCCTTAATCCATCCTCATGAAGATTCCCATAATGTCTTTGCTACCTTGTATCCTACTTCTGAACTTTACTAAGTATACTGGGTCACTGGCCCATGCTACCTGAAGAAGACCAGAGACCCCCACCCAGAAGACCCTTACCATAATTGTTCTTATTAACAGACAGTCAGCAAAAATTTCTGCAAAAAAAACTCAATGTGGGTTAGGACTTCCTATTTTTGTGAGGACTAAATGGCTCTGTCTTATAAAAGCTGCAGACTTGATGATGTTACTACTGCTTTTGTGGTAAAACCTCTGACTAATATTAAAAAATGGAACAAAAAGCACTTGTCTTGTACACCTTCAGTCCCCTTCTCCCACTAGGTATAAAGTTCAAAGAATTTCCAGACTTGAGGTCCAGAGAAATTTTAGGCGATAGCCTCTGGACCCTGCAGCCAATAAATCTATTTCCTGAAAATTCCTTGGCTGTCCAGCCTCTTCTGTCCCACATCACAACCCCCAAAATATATGCAGCAGAGAGCATGTATATATGCGCTAAAACCCACAGTGCATTACAAGCTCAGAAACTTGGCATGGAAAATCCATGGATGGCCCTTGCATAATTCTCCAACCACACCTCATTCCCATCCATCTGGGCCCTCACTTGCCTCTAAATATATTCCACAATGGTCCCATTTTGTTGTCCCTGTCAGCAGCCACCTCCCTGGGTATATGTCTGGCACCATTTTGCATCATATGAGCTTCAACTCTACCATACTGCTTGACTCCACGACCCTGAAAGCCCAGCCCAATATGAAAATGGGGGAGGAGAGCAGGGATGATTTGATACCTTGTCTGGTTCAATCACTTATGAATTCTCATAAAATAATATGGTTCTATCTTTGACAGAACAAAGAAAGGGCACATTGGCTAATTTATTTTTTTTACACATATAAAGGGACTATGTCTGGCCATTAGCAACATCCTAATTTAAGCTCTTTTGTTTTTACTTCTGAACTCTTTTTTCCTATTATAGCAATATATTCATCTGTTATTTCATGGGTCTGCTTTATAGCCATGGCATTAACTCAGAGATGTGTGGTGGATCAATCTGTTGCCTGTAAACTTATTCCTCAGTGTAATTCACTTGTAAATGTAATTCTAAGGGTCATATTACATGAAACAATTTCCATTGAGTTTAAGGTTGTAACAGCAAATTGGTACCCATGAATTTGAACTATTATTAAACTATATTTGGTATGAACTAAAAACAATAATTATTCTTATAATTAAATGATACCTTAGGTTCCTTACAATGAAGTGGATTCATGCCAATATTGTTTCCTTTTTTAGTTCACAGTATTTGTGAAAAGCCTTACATAATTTTTAGAAAAATAACTGAATTATAAAGGTAGTTGTCTTCCAATATTAAAATTCTAATGGCAGAAGACATTTAACTGGGCAGGTACTTGCTAATAAAAAGAGCCTCCTGTGTAATATCTGATTTTGAATTTCCAGAAAACCTGGGAGAAATACACAAAATCTGTTTTTTAAAAAGGCTTCCTCTTTATGTACAAGCCTCTTAATTCAGTTAAAAATGAAGGCTCTGATTTAGACCACTTTATAGAGAAAAGACATGAAAACTTCACTTAAACCAGCTGATGTTGGTTTGGGGTTATTTTTCCAGCTGTATGTCTAAGAGCCTATTGGGCCCAGCAACAGAAAAAAACAAGCCTATTGCTTCATGGTTCTAAATTGTACAAAATCGTATGATTCTACAGAACCTTTAGGGAACTAAAGCTCTGGATGGAGAATTGTTCCTAGTTCTCACTGACTAATCTGCTTGGTACCCTAAAAAGAAAATGATTTGGACCTGCTAGAAAGCCAAACTTTTTTTTTGTACTAGGGATGAACCCAGAGGTGCTTAACCACGAGCCACATCCCCAGCCTTTTTTACTTTTTCTTTTGAGAAAGGGTCTTAATAATTTGCTTAAGGCCTCACTAAGTTGCTGAGGCTGGCCTTGGAACTTGTGATCCTCCTGCCTCAGCCCCTGAGTTGCTAGGATTACAGGTGTATGCCTCCATGTCCAGCTAGAAAGTCATTTTTTTTTTCCTTTTTGGTGCTGGGGATAGAACCTTGTGCACTCAAGACAAACACTCTACCAACTGAACTATACCCCAGCCCTAGAAAGCCAACATCATCCCAGTTATTCTTAACTGACCACTGAAAAAACATGCATTTGGCAAAAGAAACTGATTCTAAATCATCAGGGTGGTTCTAAACTCATAACCCTTAAATAAATTGCCACATATATCTTAAAGGCTCAGCACATTTTTGTAAAGAACCAGTATTTATCTTTACTTCCTTAGCTTTTATCATACTGCCTGGCACACAGTAGTCATTTGATAAATGTTTCCTGAATTAAACTGACCACAAGTTAGAAAGCTCTTATACAACTTTCTAAAATCTTCATATCTGTTATATTTCCACCCAGACATATATTGAGCTCAAAATATTTAAAGAACCAATTCATCAGCCCAACTTGATGCTCCACACCTGTAATTCCAGTGACTCAATAGGCTGAGGCAGGAGGCTCACAAGTTCCAAGGCCAGCCTCAGCAAATTAATGAAGCCCTCAGCAACTTAGCAAGATCCTGTTTCAAAAAAAGGAAAAGGGCTGGGGATGTGACTCAGTGGTTAAGTACCCCTGGGTTCAATCTCCAGTATCAAAAAAGAATAAAAAAAGAACCAGTTCATAATAAGAGGAGAACTATGGGAGGTCTAAATTTTCCAGGTGGGTATTGAGTGGGTAAATGACAGCCGAAGTCAAGAGAACAGACTGAGGAAAGGGCTTCTCTCTGGCTACCAGGAGAGATTGCCCCATGCAGCACTCATTTCCAAACACACTCCTGGCCCTATTTAAATAAACATGTAAGTAAAATTCAACAACCCACCATACTGAGGAATAGTTTTCAGAAGGAATCCACAAATTGAACATTTAGGGAATTTTCGCATTACGAGAAAGTAATATCTCCAGATTTGTCAAAATTGCATCATTCTATGGAGTAAAATTCATAGAAACAGGTAGAGCTGTAATTTCTCAGACACACACAGTCAAGGAGCCCTTTTCCATACACCTTTTCCATCTCTTCAAGTCAGAATTCAAGAGACATTCTGGCTAAGGGTGGGAAGGTCCTAAGACTGCCCTTGCTCAATCTCTCCCAGGGCCCTCTGGCTTGTCTAGCACTTACATTGATCTGGGAACCTTGCATGTACAGCAACAGTTCTCAAACTTGGAAATAAATATAAATCCCCTGGGGCATTTTAAAAACTAACAATTCCTCACTTCCTCAACTGAAATTCTGATTTCCTAACTGCAGCTTATTCTGAACCCTATCAAACCAGAGCACTTAGGATACAGTGTATGGTGTTTTTGCACTCAAGGCAGTCAGACTATGAACTCCAAAGAAGGAAATGCATAGATTCAGGTCAACAGCCCCCACATCTCTGCAGTGATGAATTCCTGGAGTGTGTAGAGGTGTGCCCTACAATGCATTTGCACAGGGGTAGTCCTGGCATCTACAGTGTGCTCTGTGGTTGAGGGTGACATCACCACTGGACAGCGGGGCAGTGTAAAGACAACGTAAAATTCCAAAGCCCAATCAAGCTAGTGCTTGAGAAGTCACACTGGAATGTTAGGCTGTTGACTCATATTAGTAATGATCTTGCTCTTAATTCTCAGTTTCAAAAGATTTTAACTATCCATAGCTTGCTAGCAAGAGAACTGCCTTGCTATATAACTCTTAAATATTAATATTTAACCAACTCTTAAATATTTCAACGGGTGAAATCTATTATTTCAAAATCAAATGGTTTCTGACTTTTGTAGAATTCTATAAAATTCTCAAATTCTTTATTCAAATTATTAAAATAATCACAAAGCAATCAAATGTAATTTTAATTTTTGTCCATACATTTGTTTACATTAATTACTTTTTTGAGTGAATAAAGAACTTACTTTGTAACTTTATACAAAATTTTTACATCTTGAGTAAAAACTTTTTCACCATGGAAAACTGAAGACAAAATTGCTAATTAGCTCTCTATTATATTGTTGTAGAATAATCAAAACTTGCTGCACAATTTTTTAAACCCTAGGAATAATATGAAAGTTCAGACAATCACTTCTATTTAGAAAAAATGTTTCTTCTGAAAATCCCAATGACTTTAAAAACTTACAAAAATTTAATAATTGTGTTATCACATTGGATCCATAAATATAACAACATCTGTTGTGTTTTCAGGAAAAGACTTAAGCTGCAAGAGAATATTTTTCACTGTCTTAGAAAAAAAACAATTTGGTAATTTGAATATTTGCAATTTGAGAATAATTTAAAGAAACATTAAAAATTTCCAAAGCTAGCAGGTCACAGTGGCACACACCTGTAATCCCAGCAACTCAGGAGGCTGAGATTGGAGGATCAGAAGTTCAGAGCAAGCCCCAGCAAGAAGCTAGGTACTAAACAACTCAGTGAGATCCTGTATCTAAATAAAATACAAAAAATAAGGCTAGGGATATGGCTCAGCAGTCGAGTGCCCCTGAGTTCATTCCCTTGTACCTCCCCTCAAAATTCCAAAGCTAAAGAGCAATTTATGATAAAATAGGAAAGCAGAATGAAATGCCATTGCAAAGACAATCAACGGTGAGATTCCAAAAGCTTTCCTGACTACAACATATATTCTATTGATATACACTATTATATATACTGTATATGTTCTTTTTGCTTGTTTTTCCCTCACTCCCTCCTTCCTTTTTTTTTTTTTTTTTTTTTTTTTGAGAAAGAAAACCAGGGATAGTTGGCTGCAAAATCTTAGCAAGCCCCTGGAGAACTGGCTCCCCTCTCAGAAGCTGAGCCTGGGCGGGCCTGGGCCTGGGCCTGATCTGATTTCTCAGGAGATATTTGGTTTTCCTGGGGGCTGTCTTGGTGGCCACTCTCTTCAAAGGAAGGAAAAGCAGAATCTGAGGCTGTGGTATGCTTTTAGGTCACCTGCCTATAGCAAGTACAATCAATCCATACCAAGTAAAAGTATTTATAAAAACAAATCTCCATAAAATGCCCCTTGTCCTCATTAAGTCAGGGACAGCACTTTTTATTTATTTATTTTTGTGGTGCTGGGCTTTGAAGCAAGGGCCTCATGCATGACAGGCAAGTAGTTTACCACTGAGCTACATCCTCAGCCTCATGGGGAGGGGAATTCTTTTCCAACAAAAGGTACAGTAATTTCTTTGAAGTGTTCAAGGAATGAATAAAAAATAGACAGAAAAAAAGGAGCATTCTTATTTTATATTACAAAATCTAGAGTCAGGTGACACTGAAAGCTTTAACACACCTAATTCATTAGTGAATCTTTTCTGGTTTAATTCATTAGTCACTGAGTATAATTATATTAAAGCATTGCTCTTTAAGGTAACATTTACCTAAAATTATTTGTATTTAAATATTAGCAACTCATTAAAAAACTTGAGTCTATGTCTAAAAAATTTTCATTAAATAATAATTTCCTTTAATTGTTCATGTTTATTAAAAAGTATAGCCCACTATTGTTCCAATAGTGGAAGCACTCATGTTTAATGAGCATATATTTATGGGTATGTATATATACCAAATAAACATTAAATTAAATTAATACTGAATAATGCAATACATTCTCAGATTTTAGTTCTTTAGATACATTTAAAAAAATAAATTATCTGTTTTATGTTTTCATCACATGGTGCAACTAAATATTTCTTAAGAAAATTTACCTAGAAAGGGTGTTTGCTTTTTATTTCTCAAACATTTACCATGCTATTCTTTCACATTCATATCAAAAAATTTGAATGTTTTAACTCAGTAACAAGCAGATTTTTAAAATTCAGGTCTGGGGTATAACTCAGTGGGCAAATGAATGGGATAGGCCCTGGGTTTAGCACAACATTGAAAAAAAAAAAAATCACAGGATATATTTAGTGACCCTGCAAGAGAGTAATATATCCCACCCCAAACACATTCCTTTGGTCTATTTCAAATTGGATATTCAGAAAAACTCCAGGCTCTGTGATCACAGGGATGACTCTGAAAGGTGGTTCTTTTGTAAAAGAAAAGAATCCATCTACATTAGTAAATAGCAGGTGTGCACAATGGTTTTTCCATTTTATGTCCCCCACCTCCTTTCTGCCTAGGAAGGCTCTAAACACAGCAGGAAGAGATTGGGATTCTAATACCTGACCCAGATAAAAACCCCATCTGCATCACAAAACACCCTTGCTGGCTGTGGGATGCCCACCTTCCATAAAGGGGTGTATATTTTTGTGATTTCTGTTAAGCAGTGATCCCTCCTCCCCCACCCTACTGTGGTTTTCTCTTTTTGCACCTTAATAAATTTGTATGTTTTTTCTCCAATTTTAAAATCTGTCAGGGTATACCAGCAGAAATGTCCCTTTGTCTGAGTAACACTTTTCTTTTATAAATCCAAATCTAAATCTACACCCTATAAGCATTACTAAGCCAGTAAATTTAAAATTAGTGTATAAATATTGACAAATCTGCTAACCTCAAGAGACTGTCAGTTTTTTATAGAAAAATGTATGATTTTTTTTAACTTGGTGTTTCATTCCATTTTTTAAAATATTAGAATTAATCAAATATTTAAATTGCTCACAGAAAAAAAAAAAGTGTTTACCAGCAATGGTAATTGTTGAAACTTCTTAAATACACTGGTAGGACTGGTAGAAACATAATTAAATACACTAGTGGAAGCATAAATTAAATATACCCCATGGATCCACCCAGGGATCACCTAGCCACCACAGGTGAGCCTCCCTGGGGTCAGGTCCCATAGAAAGTAGATTATGGGGCAGGAATGGTGGTGCAGAGCTGTAATCCCAGCAGCTCTGGGAGGCTGGGCCTCAGCAACTCTGCCTCAAAACTAAAACACAAAAATAAAAGTAAAGATAAAAATGGCTGGGGATGTCCCTCAGTAGTTAAGCACTCCTGGGTTCAATCTGTAGTTACCTACCACCAATTCAAAAATGAAAGAAAAAAGTAGACTGGGAAACCCTCAAGTGCTTGATGATCTCATGCACATAATTTCTGGGTTTAGGGGAAGATATTCTTATATAGAACAGTGAATGAACCAACAAGCACTCATTGAAACAAAACATGACTTTTTTCCTAAACAGGAAACAAGTCTCATTATTAACAGCATGCAAAATATCACACTTATTTTCTACTGAGCATTCTTCTCTTTCTTACACAAAACCAAATCTCAATATTTTTTTTAACAAATGTTTAAGGTTAAAATCCACTGTGTTCCCAAAGAACATAAATAAGAACATTCTCCTCCTTATCTTACCCACATAATGATCTCAGTCCCTATTTTTATAACAACTGAGATTTTTCAGATAACTGTTAAATAGCTACTAATTCAGACCTTATCAAATTTTACCATGTTTTATTAATTTGCTTTGCCTACTATGGATTAGAGTTTTTTTCACTACATTTTCTTTGGATTGTCTCTTCTTTGTGAAACACGTCCTTCCTTTTTTTTTTCCACTAAGTTTATGGGTAGTGAGTAGGTAGAATGTATTTCTGAATAATATCTTATTGAGATAAAAGAAATAAAAGGTAGAAAGGAGACAAAGGAAGAAAAGTGAGACTACTTTAAAATCAAAGCCTTGTGATAAATTTCCTCATACCTTCACTCTCTGGTCAGTTTTCCTCCCAGGCCTGTTACTTCCCAAGCCAGATTTTTTCCCCAGAACTGTCACTCCAAAGTTTCTAAGACATCTACACATCTCAGGGTTCCTGAAAATTCACTCACTTATGAAAAGTGCCTTTTAGAATAGATTAAGCAAGGGGAGATTCAATATTTTAAGAAATTCACACATTTCAAATGTTACATATTGTTCAGATAGAGGAGACAATATAAAGCTCCTAAGACAGCCACGCCTCGCATACCTTCCCATGCCACCCCATGCAAAGACAAGAGCCTGAGTCCCCAAAAGGTGCATCTCACTCCCTTGACAGCCGCATTCTCCCTGAAATATGGATTCGTTGCTTTCCTGAAAAATCTCTGCTCCTCCCTCTCTTTGACATGTTTTGAAATTCTTTTCTGCAAAGTTTGTCAAGGACCCAGTCATCCTGAGTTAAGGTCCCCCTTTTCAGGATCTCCTCAGACTCCCTTCAGTGACATTATGGTTTTTTTAATTTTGGTTTTGATTACTGTGGTGCAGGGGATCAAACCCAAGGCTTTATGCATGCCAGGTAAATGATCTTACTACTGAGTCAAGCCCCCAGCTCATGGGGTCTTAATAAATTACGAAGTTCTCTTCCCTTACTATGTACTGTTTCTGCATTTCTTTTTGCTTCTTGTATCATTCCTCTGCTAAAGGCAAACTAGCCCTCATTCCTCCACAGCAAATAGATTTATATCACTATCTTTGGTGGTTTAAAATGTGACCTTGATGTTTCTAGGTGTGCTTCTGTTGTTGGGTTGTTTTGTTTTTTTATTTTATCTTTTACCAGCTTCATGAAGCTTCTCTATGATTTTAATGTTACTAATTCTCTGAAATTTATGGAACTGACTTTATGGACAAGGATAGATGTAAATATTTCATAAGTAATTGAGGCTGCATAATATTTATCAATTGTTTTATATATATATATATATCAAACTGGGAAACAGTTTAAACAGTTTATTAATATCTTCTGTATTCTTATCCTTTCTTTTTAATTGTTTCCTACATGTCCATTTTAACCAGTTCTTTTCTTTTCTTTTTTTTTTTTTTTGATACTGGGAATTAAACCTAAGGGTGCTTAACCACACTGAGCCACATTCCCAGTCCTTTTTGTATTTTATTTGGAGACAGGATCTCAAAGAGTTGCTTAGGGCCTCACTAAGTTGTTGAGGCTGGCTTTAAACTCTTAATCCTCCTGCCTCAGCCTCCTAAGCCGCTGGGTTTACAGGTGTGCACCTCCTCACCCATCTTAACCAGTTATTTTCATATATATATATATATACACACACACTTCTATTCAGTGATCCTCCTTGAAATTTTATGCTGATTCTGCCTAACAGTTAAAGCATAAAAATAAACAAATTTCACCTCCCTTCACCAATAATGTAAGAACCATGAATGCTTTAATTCTGACTATCTTTCTACATTTATTTCCAGTTGTTCACTTAGATTTGTCTTCTTTCCTTTAATTCCACCAACTGCATACAGATGTTATACATACACCTTTACTATTGTTTAGACATTGCAATTAGACTTTCAGGAGCATCATTTGTGTAACAGCTGCTGGATTCTAACTACTCACACCTGCCCCTATAATTGCTTCCTTTCCTGCCCTACCCCAATCCATTAGCACTTCCTTAGTGATGGGTTGGTGGTCTTGCATCCTCTGAAGTCTTAGAAGATTTTACTTTTCTGCAAATGACTATGTCCCCACCACTCTTGAAAGCTAAGTCTATAAACCTTGGTGTTTATCCCCTCTTATAACTCTGAGAGCTCATGGGTCTCAATGTTGTTAGTTATTCCTACCCCTGGCTGCTTTCTACAACTTCTACTTCTGGTGTTGGACGATTCCCCTATGGTGGTGTTGGTGGTGTGCACTATTTTCTTTTTATTCCTACACATTTCAAAGTCTTCCTGACTCACAAGGTTGGTGACCTGCTTGAATTAGGAGAATTCCCATAGATCATCTGTTAAGTCTTTCCTCCTCCTGCAGAACCCAGGTCACATGCATGGATCTTGTCACTCACCACTCTGCCCTTTAACCCATTTTTCATATTTTCCTTTTCTTTGTCTCTCTGTGTATGCCAGTTATTTATTTCAGATCTGTCTTCCAATTGGCTGAGTCTTTATCCACCTATGTCTAATCTACTGTTTCAAAATTCACTGAATTCTTTATTTCAATAATTCACTTTTTCATGTCTACATACTCTTCTTTTTCAACTCTGCTTGATCGTTTTCATGTAAAGATTGTTTCTTTATATGAAGGAAACTGAAAGAAATAAGTTACTTATTCTGTTCTTTTTTCCTTTCTTCTATTTCTATAGACATTTGGCATTCTAAATCTATTTCCAACAACTACATTCATTTTGATCTCATCCTGTAGTTTGTTATTTCTACAGGCCCTCCTGTGAAGTAGTTTGTTTTCTTACGCACTTAGTGCATATGTTTCTATTGTGAGCGCTGGTGGCCAGACACCACATGTTCTTTCGAAGACTTTAGAAATACCAGTCAGATAACAAGTAGCCCATAAGTCCAGGGCATATTCAAAGGAGCATATTTAAGGATCTGTCATGCATCACTTAATGACAGGGACACATTCTGAGAGACATTAGGTGATTTCAACATTGTGTAAACATCATAGAGTGCATTTACACAAACCTAGTTTGCTTAGACCACCACACACCTAAGCCATATGGTATATATAGGCCATTGCTCCTAGGATGCACACCTATACAGCATGTTACTGTACTGAATATGTAGTCAATTTTAACACAATACTTGTTTATCTAAACAGAAAAAGTACAGTAAAATAGTGCTCTAGCAATATTTCAGTTCAAATAAAATCTTTTGGGACCAGCATATATGCTCATCACCAACCAAAACATCATTATGGGCACATAATTTCTTCAGGTACCGGGAAAGAAGTACTATCGGCAGACTTCTACAAAAAGAAATGTAGTTCCATTTTTCAAAAAGTTTACATTAAACATGAGGGGCAGACACACAACCAACCATCTGCCATAAACTTTTTAATAATAGATGCTTAACTAATTAGCTACAGAATTGGTGCATTTTGATTTATTGGCAAGGTGATTCAGGTGAGCACCTGGTCAAGGTTCAAATTACAAATCAGTGTCTGGCCCCACTTCTGAGCAGTTAAAAGCCCAAACCCTCTAGTCACAATCATGGGGTAAGAACACACAACACAGCTGAGACAAGGAAAGCCAGATCTTGGGATTTTACTAGATATTTTAGGAGAGAGAATCAGTCACATATTTACTTCCTCAGCAAATATATACTGAGAACTAACAATCTTCCTGAACCCAACAAGATTCCACCTGATCTCCCTGTAGTGACTGCAGTGATTCCCTCCACAGCATTCTCCACCCATGATCTCCTCGGGACACACAGGTGCACAGGCACATAGCAGAATCCCCAAGACGGATCCCACTAGTTAACTGAATCTGAACTCAGAACCCAGCCTGAAAGCCATTTGCTGACTGTTAGGTGGCACACTGGACCTGAACATTCCTGAAAGGGCCACAGCTAAACTTGGTAGCCTTCACCTGGACACGGTGTCACTGCCCCCAAATGAATGGTCTCTAAAGTTCTCAGTTTTTTACTGTTTTATTTGTGCTGCTTGGACTAACCAATGAGCTATGAGCCTCCCCTTTTATCTTGAATTCTCCCCTAGTGAATTTCTGTTGACAATAGTGATAATTTTACCACTTTGCCTATCAATTCACCACTCTTAGAAATACTGTATTCAATTTAACTTTAACAAGTCCTCAGGCTGCCAAGGATTTTAGGTGTCAACATAACAAATGACTGTAAGTCTCAGTCCTGCAGGCAGCACCTGCTCTAAGCCTTCAGGCAGCAGGTGACCACTGCAGGACTCCAACCAGTGATTCCATGGCTTGCTCACAAGTCAGAGAAATTTTCTTGTGTCTTGAACACACCAAGTAATGGAACATTACAAAGAATATTTAAGCCTCAGCCAGAATTCCAGGGATCATCCAGGGCGATGGAAATTGAGAGAGAGTCCACTGTCCACCAGCCCCAAGAATCACATGGCATTACAATTTCCTTCTACAGAGAATATAACCACTAAGTCAGATGATGGAACCACAAGCAACACATACCAAAACAAAACAAAACAAAACAAAACAAAAAAAAAACTACATCCTAAAAAAAATAAGCAAGTTTCATAAATTTATCTACTATCATAATATTCTCCCAAAAGAGATACAAAAATGTTGTTAGTCAAAAACTAAACTATCCAAGTTTCTATTCATGAGTTAGATGTAAATGACACTGATGCTGCCTCCATGCACATCTTATATGCACAAGCATATCTTATCCTAAAGAGTAAACAGGAAGAATTTAATGAAAGCTACAGCACAGATAAGAAATTATACATTTTTTCCCACTTTGTGATTTACAATCTTGGAGTAAATTTTTTATTGCTGTGCTATTAATGAGCATATAATAAGTATGTAGTTTCTAATTTTAAGCTAATTAAAATGCTAAATGTTTTTGTAAATTGCACTGCTGTAATCATTGGTATTCATTCACATAACACTACAGTACACTGATTTAGTTCAAGTTGCAGAATCAGCCCAAGGGCTCATCAACAGATGAATGAATGAATACAGTATGGTATACATACACAACAGAATTTTACTCAGTCATAAAGAAGAATGAAATAATTTCATTTGTTAATTAATGGCTGAAACGGAGAACACTGTGTTAAATGAAATAAACCAAACTCAGAAAGTCAAGGGTAAAATATTCTCTCTCATATATAGAAGCTAGAGAGGGGGTAAAAAAGGAATAAAAATGAGATCTCATGAAAACAGAAGGGAGACCAATAGGGTAGAGGAAAGAATTGGAGAGGGAGAAAGCAAAAGAGGGCATGGGGAAGTCCCAGGGAACAGAGTCTAACAAATTAATGATGTCCCTCTGTGAATAAATCACCATGAATCTCACTCATATGTACAATTATGATGCACTAATTAAAAATAATAATAATGAGAAAACAGTAGAATACAGTAAGTGGATGGGGGAGGGAGGAAAGGAGGAGAAGATATTGGGAGTGATACTGATCAAATTATATGTGCATATATATAAATATGGCATAATGAATTCCACTATTATATTTATAATACACCAATACAAATAATGACAATTTTTTAAAGTCAAATGTTTTATACTTCTATTAGTATTCATTTTAATATATTGAAAATACCCATTATTTGGAACCTAATAATATTTTTATCTCTTTTCCAGCCAGCTCCCTATTCCCTTATTGAAGATTAAAAGTTCTAATGGACAAGAAAGACATACAGTATAAAAGGACAACTGAACTAAGCACTGTGAGGATCACACAATGATGTGCAATGCCTACATCAGGCCACTGCTTTCAAAGAGTTAAAAACATTTAAGCAAAGTGTTTGACTCTTAAGCAAACAGAGAAAGGTTTGTAAACTCATTAATGAATGATCTAGGGAAGAGCATTTTTGAGAAACTGGACATTTACAGGCATTTTTTAGAGGATGAAAGAAAGAGATTGGTAGATTACATAAAAACTAATTATTATCCTAGGGCACTAATATCTTTATAGTTATCTTTCATACCTGAAACAATGCACTCATCAATTTAGCAGGTAACATCTCAGTGTCTCAATTATAATCAAATAGTAAACAAGTAAGGCAGCTGTGGGAGCATTCTTCTAGATAATTAAGCAATCATAGACACCTATTAAACAATGCCCTTGTAGAAGACTGAGAGGTCACCCTATCACACACTCTTTGACAGTATTTACAGTGATACAGAATTTTTCTTAACACGATTAAAAAAAAAATTAAAGCATATGCTTTAGAATTCAAACTAGGAAAAATACATATCTATATTTTAAAGAAATATATTATATTTGGTTTATGCCTTTCAGAAATATGCAGAAATGTATAATGCAGCTTTTAAGAAGTTATTCAATATCAACAGCAGAGGCTTAAGGCAATTGGCTTATCAGTGGGTCCCAGAGGCAGGTAGAAACAGGTAAAATTTAGAAGACACACTAAAGAACTTTTTGTGTTGAAATGACCCTTCAAAACTTCTAAAAAAAATTAGTGAGGGGGAATATCCTAAAGTTCATTTCATCTTTGTTATTTAGAAACCTGAGGCTACAGCTAAACCCTGGATCAATTACTACCAAATTGTTTAAGCCATTTTACACTTTTATATTCAAACTCTGATTTTGATTTAAAGGGGAAAATTCACCATAACATTTACTCATTCAAGGAGAGTTTTCTGTCCTTTATTAGGTATTTTGGAGTGATTTGCGTTCCCTCTTCCCAAACAACCTACACAGATGAGTTTCCTGAGGCCCATGAAGCTTGAGTTTTCCTCCTTACACCGTCCAGGCATGGTAAAGGCACCGAGAATGTGTGCTTATGGTCATTTTATTTGCTTTTGCTTAAAGATTCTCCTACAATTCCACAATCTTAAGACCCCCACCAAACCTGGCTCTCTCCTCACCTGATGCTCTGGGCTGAGCAGTCACATGGACTTTTATTAGAGAAAATTATTTTGTTTTCTGTAAGTATGCACACACACCCTAGCCTTCACATTTCTGGGAAATACATTCACATACTATGAATAAGGATCTTCTTACTAGCCTATCAAAAGTTCTTCTTAAAAAACTCCAAGTTCAAATGCACATAAAAACACTGATACCTGCATCCAAAGCCATTTGCCCAAAGCCTGCATCAATGCATGGCTTCCGGTTCACAGGGAGCCTTCCTACATACACCAGGTTGAGCACTAGACAGATGAGACTCAATCTAGACAAACGTTAAGCATGCTACAGAGGCAAAAAGAGCCTGCCTCAGTTAAAACATCAACAGAAGCTTAGTCTCTATTAGCCAAGGCAATAATTTCTTTATAGACTATGTTGATCCTCTTAGCACATGATATTACTTGAGATTGAAAATGTTCCTTTGGCAATAAAGAATGTGTTGACAACATTTACCAGATAAGAACAAACAATTCCATGTCCACTAAATGAGATAACTTCTGAAAGTACAGTCTTACAGAAGAGACATATAACAAAGACACTATTAGATATTTATGTAAATAAATGTTTATGACATTATACTCCTAGCAATGGGAGACTTTTCCGTGCCTCCATTCTGCATGACCATGATTTACACCAAGTATTTAAAGTTGATCATGTTCTCAGGTAAAAATAACTTAGACACTACAGTTGCCTATTATGTGACACTGGATATTTATACTTGAAACTGGTAATATAGTGCAAGAACTTATCAGATTAATACACTGTCACCAAAGATAATATAAAGTAATGCTTTCTACAGAAGAGACCCAAGGCTTCAATGAAGAAAGGGTACAAATCTTCAAATCAAGGTATCAATATGGTTATTCCTCAGGTCAAACGCTCAGTACTACTTGAACATCATGGGTTTCCTTCCCATAGACTTGGTCTGCACCCACAGTTATGGGCAGGGACATTTCCATGAGCAGTTTTCTGGACTTAATGGGGAGGAGGGAAGACATCAATAGATGAAAACAAACATTATTACTCTTAAAAGAGTAACTCAGAGTGTATGTCTAACTATAATGAGCCCAGAAATTTTTTTCTTGGAATATGAAGGGCACTTTTGACTGGGAAAGAAAGCAAAAGGAAGCTTCTGGAGAAAAATTATAGGTGTGCAGATTCCAAGTCAGACATACCACTGAACTGACTCCCTGAATCTGTATGTGTGGTCACTTATCAAATATCGCCATCAAGGAATGAAATTGCTAACATGTATTTCAATCCTCCTTGCAGTAGTGGGGGCACAGCAGTTGTCCCATAGAGCTTGTACTTTGGAGCCAATGATCCAGCTGTGAGTTAGCTTCCAACTGTGTAGTTGCTACATGGGGGAAGAGTAAACCCTATTCTTCAAAGTCACAATCCATGAGACAGCTTTCAAGCACTGGACAAATAATCAAAATGTGGACATTTTATTATTCTCCCTCTTCTTCCTCCAAAATGCCCCGAAATTAATAAAGAAATGATAGATTCACAGGGAAAATGATAAAACAGAAAGCTACCTTCTTTCTCCACTTGTGCCTCCTAGTAGGAAGTAAAGGAAATGACAACTGCTTATACAGAAAACAGGACTCTATAACTCAGAATCTGTGTTCAAATTTCCTCTGGAGTTCCCTTCAAGAGAACAGTTCCACATAAAACACTCTCATCTTGACTAAAAGAGTTTTAGAAGGCAGCCCAAGCAGTTGCTCATGTGTTTTAAAATATCAGATCCTATGTCATAGACTATAGGTTGCAGTCCATGCAACTTGGTTTTCCTCAGGGACAGAGAGAATATAGAGGAAAAGAAAAGAGAGAGAAAGGGGAGGGGGAAGTAAGGGGGGAAGGAAAAAGTAAAGCACAAGCCAATGGTACAGGCTATCTAGAAACATTTTACTCTCTGTGCACAATTCTCCTGACTCAAAATTTCCTGCTGATTAAAAAGATCATGTTGGAACTGGGGGTGTAGTTCAGTTGGTACAGTGCTTGCCTAACAAGTGTGAGTCACTGGGTTCAATCCTCAGCATCACATAAAAATAAATAAATAAAATAAAGGTATTGTGTCAATGTACAACTAAGGGAAAATTTCAAAAAAGACCATGCCAAAATGTGCATGATCTCTGTGAGCACAACTTCCAGCAAGTCCTGTTCTGGAAGAGCTGCTCTCATGACCAAACCTCATGCGAGCTGATCCATAAGGAAGAATGGTTTCCTCCTGAGAACCATCTATGAATGAAGGAAAAATGACATTCAGTCTGTGTGCGAAGAAGATCTACGCATTTTTTTAGGTTTATGTGCACTTCTCATTTCTTTTGTGTTGGTGCTTAAGAATATTTCAGTTTAGTCATAAAGTCTATAGGAAAGGATTATTTAAGTTTTCAAAGCACTTCTTAGGAAAATGAAGGTTAGCCAGCAAAACTGTTGAGCAACACTGAGGTCCATGGCTTTGTATTAGAACCTGAAATCCCACCCTGCTAGCAAACTCCTCTTTAAAATTTCTCACACACAAGAGGCCAGCCTCAGCAAATTAGCAAGATGCTAATCAACTTAGAGACCTCATCTCAAAACAAAAAAATAAAAAGGGCTGGGGATATAGCTCAGTGGTAAAGTGTCCGGTGTTCAATCCCCAGTACGGCAATATTAATTAACTAATTTAATTTAATTTCTCATAAGATGGTACAGACATGAAAATAAACTCTCTATCATGACTTGATAATAACAGATTTCGAATACATGTTTTAAGTACCTTACTTGTACACACACACACACACACACACAAATACTTCCCAAAAATCAGAAAACAAAGAAATATTAGCTTATCTAATTAGCTTGCCTAATGAGGTTAATAACATTTATTCTCCATTATTTCTACTCCCACAAGTCATACTATCAGAATGGGATCCCTAAGGAATTATCAAATGACTTTTTCTAGACTCTGTGAACCTTTAAAGCCACAAGCCATTTAAATAGAATCTTGACATTTGAAGAACCATCAACAGATTGACCTTATTATCTAAAATGTCCCTAGCAATATAAATTTATTTTTTAACATTAATTTGAGTACTAAATACAACAAAATAAAAAGAGGGTGATACATGAAAGCTAGTGTTGATATTTACAGAGTCCGCCAGAGAGCCACAGGGAGCTGAGCTTAGAAATACATTCACTACAGGCAGATGTACTGCCCTTCTCCACAGAGCACCTGCACTTGTGACTCCTTAGCAAGAATGCTCAGTGTCAGAGGGGGCACCCTCTTGGGTTCCAGGAAATGCAATACCAATGAAAAACAAAGAAAGAGTAAAACAACTAACAATGTCAATATCACACAATTAAAACTAAGGAAACAGGAAAGGCAACAAAGCCCTCTGCTCCTCTCATGGCAATGGTTTCTGAAGCCACATTTCCTCCAAGTAATAGTGACCTCCAGTGACTTACTTTTTAATTGTACTTCAGTGACTGGGTGGAATTATCTGACAATTTGTTTCTACAAACAATTAATTAGTCTGGTTATTTTTAAATCTCTTAGCAAAATGACAAAGCTTTCTTGCAGGACCTTAATGATTGGGTTTTATGTAAATACCCCGTTTTAATTAATTCATGGAGGTGGTTACACAAAGCTAAGTTAAAATTGTGTCTGAAATGCAGGCTGGCATTTGCATGTTCATGTGTTGCAGGGACTCACATACACTATGGCCTTAAATGAATGGTGGAAGGGTAACTTTGCAATGCTTTTCCCTTCAGGCTAAACTTTCCCATGATGACAAAGCTAAATATGGATACAAGGCAGCAAGGTCAATTCTGAACATGCCTACCAGCACTTTCTTGAAAGTCACATTAATTTGTCCTCCTGCCCACAACTCGATTAAAAAAAAAAAAAAAAAAAAAAAAAAAAAAGAGGAGGTATGGCAGAAGGAAGTGAAGGACATGAGAGACTTAAAAAAAATTCCTCAGGTAAGGGGTTGGGGGTGTGGCTCAGCGGTTGAGCACTCCCCTAGCACTTGGCAAGGCCCTGGGTTCGATTCTCAGCACCATATAATTATAAGTAAATAACATAAAGGTATTGTGTCCAACTGGAACTAAAAAGTGAAGTATTTTTTAGAAAAAAATCCTCAGGTAAAGAAAAGCCTGTGATGGAGATCCTTAAACTTTTTAAACTTTGTTTTTAAATCGTCAGATTAAAATGCCTTGAGGTCTGCCAAATCTATTTGGCTAGCAAACTGAACCCCTCAAAATCAGAAGCGGAACAAATCACAAAATACAAGCATTTGAACGTTTAAAATCTGAATGGCAAAAACGTTTTTCCGCTAAGCAAAAGCCCTCTCGGGAGAGGGGCTGGAAGTCTCCCAGAACATGCCACGAAAATCTAGGTACCCTGCTGCTGTGCCTACCAATGCAGCACCAGAGTTCTCTGGTCCGCCCCACTCCGCAAAGCGCCAACTGCAAGGATCTACGCTCTGCAGGACAGAGCCAGTTCAGCAGTTGTTTCTCTTTCTTAAACAGTTTTTACAAAACGGCATTATAATGAAACGACATCAGTGATGGCACTTGCAAGCTCCTCTCATGTTCGCTCCCCTCATCTCATCTCTAAATATCCTCATGCTAATTTTAGGTTTTACAAGAACTTGCGCTTACTCAAAGAATATGCAAAAAAGCAGCCTAGGTCTGGGGCCACAAAAGTCAAAACATGCTTCGTATATTTTAGATGCGACAAGAGGGAAAACAATTTTAAACCATCCTATCTTACCGGTGGGACTTGGAGATATTTTTAACGCTTCGTTTTCAGAAACAAGCCAGCGTTACATTTGTAAATATTTATTAACCCTAACAACACAATTTCTAAGTTATCAATATAAGTTTTAAAAGCTCTACTGTACTCACAAGTATTCCCCGCCACCACTGAGCTGCAGGTCTGCGCAGACAAAAGAGCGAGCATCTTGAGCAAGGCTCCAGCCACAGGGTCCATGTCCACACTCTCTGGGGCTTCCCCACCCCACACTCAATATCTCGCTCCGTGCCCAGGTCTCCTGGCGCGCGCCTTTTTTTCCTCTTTCTCCAGCCCGCGCAGCCTGACGCGGCTTAGAGGTGGAACCTGCAGCCGCACCCACCCAACCCGCCACCAGGCGCTCCTCGCCCCCGAAGCCTGCGGAGCCGCGCGGTTCAGGCTGCTTTGGGCCGGTGCTTCCAGTGTGCCGCTGGCGCTCCTAGTGGTAAGTAGGGGAAGTGCAGACAGGGGCCTCAAATCACACCTGGCTGGCTGCTGGTGATGCAGGGGAGGGGTGGCTACAGACCTACTTTCCTGGCTAGTTTGCCCTAAGTTTCCCCACACAATATGCCCCGGCTAATATGAACAATTCGATATACTTCAATTTAAAGAAGCCAAGTATGAGTGGTATTTGCTCATTAGCATTGTGTCTCCACATAGTATTGAGGATGGATGGTAGTAAGTCTGTAAATATTTTGAGTTGAAAAGAGGTTAGAACAGAAATAACTAAAAGAGGTTTGAAGAAAATGATTACACATAATAAAACTTGCAACAAGAATATTTTTGTCTTCTCAGTTCGTTTCATGAACCAGATTAAAAAAAAAAAAACACTCCAGCTGTAAGATTTTTATTGTACATGTTCCTACTTGTAAACTTGAGAGTGCTGGTCATTATGTATCTAAAAGAATTATGAATTAGTATCCTAGGAGGAATAATCTTAGTCCAAATTCCACAACAGAAGCAGTGACCTTACACTAAATAAGGGGACCTGACAGATTTAATTAGTGAATGAAGTTTGGTGAGTTTGTATTGTTGCTTTCCACTCAGCTTCTTTAAAGTAATTTCCCTAAGGGACATTTTGAAAACTAATAGAATTTGAAAGTAAGGAACTGAGAGAAAAATATGCTTCACACTCTAAACCATCCAGAAGACTCAAGGAAAGACAGAATTAGGGGTTTCAAGACTCATGACCTTGAAATAAGTTAGCAGACTTAGAGGCATCCTCTACTTCCTGAACAGGCTGTGAGCAGAAGTAAATGAAGAAGTCATGAACTGGTGTCAAGTACAAGATTAGTGAATGCAAACTATGGGAAGGTGTTTTAGTCAGCTTTTGCATCACTGTGACCAAAAGACATGACAAGAACAGGAAAAGTTTATTTTGACTCAGTTTCAGAGGTCTCAGTCCATAGACCAACAGCTCCATAGTTCTGGGCCCAAAGTAAGGCATAATATCATGGCAGAAGGGTGTGGTGGAAGAAAGCAGCTCAGGGCATGATGAGGAAGCACAGAGAGCTCAGTTGACCAGGGACAAAATGTGAACCCTAAAGGTGACCTTACCTCCCCCAGCCACATTCTATCTGCCCACATTTACAGCCCAGTTAATCCATATCTGTGAATTAATCCACTGATAAGGTTAAGTGTTTTAGTCAGCTTTTTTGCTGCTGTGAATAAAAGGACTGAACCAGAACAAGAGAAGTTTATTTGAAGGTTCACGGTTTCAGAGGTCTTAGTCCATAGAAGGTTGGCTCCATTCCTCGGAGCTCAAGGTGAGGCAGAACATCATAGCAGAAGAGTGTGGCAGACAGAAACAGCTCACTTGATTATCAGTAAGCAGAAAGAGACTCCACTCACCAGATACAAATATATATCCCAAAGCCATGCCCCCAATGCCCTACCTCCTCCAGTTACCATTCAGTTAATCCCATTAATTCACTGATTGGGTTAAGGCTCTCACAACCCAATCATTTCTTCTCTGAACTTTCTTGCATTGTCTCAGAGGTGAGCTTTTGGGGAACATCTCACATCCAAACCATAACATTAAGGCTCTCAGAACCCAATCATTTTACCTCTGAAACTTCTTGTATTGTTTCACACATGAGCTTTTGGGGACACCTCATATCTAAGTATACATTCTCACTGCATACACAGATCAGAAAATGAAAGCTCTTGGGCATCTATCTGCATAACTTGGTGCATCTCTGCAAGCCCAAGCATGCTAAGAACATGAACAACTGGATGCCATCACCAGGGAGTATGACCTGCTTTTTAAAGCCAGCAGCATTGATGGCACTGATGAAGACCCACACCACCACAGGTGTGGCAGGCCATGCTGGAACAATATTCCCCCAGTAAAGACGTCTCAAGAGAACCCTCCACCATCACTCCGTTTATGGCAAGGTTAAACTTGCAGACCAAAAAGACAGGTTAAAGGAAGTATTTTCCCACTGTGGTGACATCTGGCAGTTCCAGGTGGTGAGGGACTTGGTCATGAGCTTCTCCAAGGACTATACCTTCACAGAGTACAAGAAAAAGCTTGAGCTGCTGAAAGCCTATCTGGATGCCAGTGGCCTGGTGATACACCTGCACATGATATTAGTGGACTATGAACTGGAGCAGACTCTCCAAGGGTAGATCCCTCCACATCTGGGGTGGGAGAACTAGGAGGGAAGAAGGAATCTGGGCAGTGGAGACTTGGGGAAACCGATTGGCCTTTTTGAAAATATGAATTTGCTGGTTTTTAAAGTACCACCTCTATAGAGAAGGGTAAAGAGTAAAGGAAGGAGTGATCCCAATACCAAGAGAGTCACTAGAACTCCTGGACAAGGGATCCAGACCAAGAACAGGGGTCAGGAAGAGATATCAAGAAAGACAGCTAGCCAGGTGTAACATAAAAATGACTGACAAAAAGAGCAGGACCTTAGGACAGAGTAGGAAGTAGAGGCCCAGCAATAACAGACCTGAAAAGGAAGGGACAACTAAGTAGGAATGGCAGGGTATTTTCCTTTATGCATTAGACATACAAATCTGTGCAGTTGAATAAGAATTACTGATAATGGGTTGGTGGGGGGGTTGAAAGATTTTAAACCTTTACAAGGATCACACTTGCCTGAAAATGAATCAAAAAAGGTGTTTTTATTATTGCTATTTTATAGTCAATAACAATAATAATAACAACACAGGACTAGAGAATTTAATAACCTGCAAAGGCCACAGAGCTAATACTAGGTGTGCTGAGAGCTCAGTCAAAACATGTAGCTTCAAATTCCAAGTTTTTATTTGCCTTTACTCCTACTCAGGGATTCAGAGAGCAGCCCTGAAGTCAGGAAAGTTCCCCACACCAGAGATCAGCAGTCATGGGGAAAACACCGACAAGAATATCCCAGGGAAGATGCAGAAGGTAAAGTGACTTTCATTCATTAATCAGATGCTTCTGCAGTATCTGCTGTGTCCCACACCTGAATATTTTATTTTTAACTTTTTACAGCAAACATAAATCAATGATTTGCATTTAAAGTCTAACTTTTTAAACCTATATACCAAGCTCTGCATATGTATGTGTGTGTGTGCACATGCTCTCACATACATACACACACACACACACACACACACACACACACGGTATACACCAAATAGGGGAAAGAAGTTGAAAGTGGCATAAGCCTCCAAAAAAAGAAGAAACCAACAGCAGATGCTCAGAGCTGTGTGTCACTCATAAGAAGAACTGTAGATCAGTCTGCCCAAGTGAAAACTAACCTCATGGCATTTCCTGACCAATGCCTCCAGTCCTCGTCACACAGCTGGGCAAGCCCAGGCACTGAGAGACTTGAGGACCTGCCCCTGAGAGGAAGAACAATCAAGTTGGCCAGCTGCAGTGAAGCCCTTTCTAAGGTTCTCCACAGGTTAAACATGACTCCACTCATTTCCCTTCTTCATTAGCGATTTTCTTCCCTTAGATTATTATTTCTACATGTCTTATTTAAATCTGAAAATGCATTTAAGTTTACTCTCACGATGAGAACCAATTTGCTATTAAATCTTCTGAAACTGAAAGCACTGCAAATAAAATATAGTATTATTTCTATTAAAAGTAATTTTTCCCAGAAGCCCTCAAGCCACAAATCCTGGGGAACGGTTACCAATAGACAGCCTCCAGAGAGGATAAATGTCCCTTTGTGATATAGAACACACAGCTCAACTTCTATTTGGGTTCTCTCTGATGAGCTGCATTCTCTATAATGAGAATTTATTTAAGCTGGGACTTAAATAACCAACAGATGATGCATTCAATTACATAAATCTCAATTCTTGAGAAGAGTTAACCTCACCTTTATTTCAAATCCAGCCTGCTTAGCCCAGGAGGACCTCTGTAACCAACACTGGTGTCTCAGACAAGTAGGCTAAAACTCTACGTATACAAACAACACTGCATGCATATTTTGAAAAGTGTTTACAGAAACATTTTGACTATGTGGAAACAGACACACAGGCACGTTTCCTGGTGTTCTATAGAAATAGAACCAGAGATGCTTAGAATTAAAATGGAGCTCAGAGTTGGCAGGACAACTCCACTCAAATACTACCATGTCCCCAGTGTGGTCCTTGATGCTGTCTACGTATGACAACCACTGGCATTTCCCAAGTGCTCAGATAGGTTTACCAGAGGAGGAGGAAGGCACAGAACCTCCTTCAATCACAGCATGAAGACTGTCACTGACATGACCACAGAGGATTCCAGGGGAAAGATTCTAGTGTATGAAAGACATAAAAGGTGACTCTGATTTTTTTCACTCCTTCGGGAGTAGGAAGAAGGAAGCAAAGTTGTGTGTATCCTTAAAAGTACTTGTTTTTTTCATTTGAAATGCAATTAAAATCTAGCTCGCACAATGGCTCATGCCTGTAATACCAGCAGCTTGTGAGACTAAGGCAGGAGAATTGCAAATTCAAAGCCAGCCTCAGAAAAAGCGAGGCGCTAAGCGATTTGGTGAGACCCTGTCTCTAAGTAAATACAAAATAGGGCTGGGGATGTAGCTCAGTGGTCAAGTGCCCCTGAGTTCAATCCTCAGCAACCCCCCCCCCATAATAAAAAGGTAAAAAAATTTAAAAATTAAATTAAAATCTAATCTCAACATAAATAGAATACTGAGTCATCTTGAAGAGGCAAGTTTTCTAAATGTAATTTTACAGATGAAGAATGTAAATGGTAAGTCTTTCAATATAGAAAGCTTAATAAATATCACTAAATAAGTTTGGATTGAAGATCTCATTTACCAAATGGAGAAATTAGTTCAAAAACAGAATGACAAGTCTATATGCTGCACCAGTCACAGTAGTTTGAGTAGAAACTGAAAGGGAGTTTTAAATGTTGAATCTATCTGTTGAAATCCTCAGGTTTAGTGGTGAAAAGCTAATAACTTTTTTTCCATAAGTATATACTCATTTAAAAAAATTTTTTTTAGTTGTCAATGGATCTTTTATTTATTTATTTATTTAGTTAGTTAATTATATGCAGTGCTGAGGATTGAACCCAGGGCCTCACACATTCCAGGCAAGCACTCTACCACTGAGCCACAACCCCAACCCTATACTCAATTAATTATTGACCTTTTTTCAAACAACTTAAAAAGTATGGTGTGGAGGGCTGGGATTGTGGCTCAGTGGTAGAGCGCTTGCCTAACATGTGTGAGGCATTGGGTTCGATTCCCATTTACAATAAATAAATAAATAAAATATGGTGTGGAGTTTATGTTTTATTACTGTGTGAGACGTAATAATATCATCTTCAGGATTCCTCTAGATACAAATCATATTTTTAAAATTTGGTTGAGAAAAGAATTGAGTTTAGAATCAATGTGAAATCTACCTAGAAGACACTGCATAGTTCAAATATGCTAAATATATACAATCTTTGATAGGCTATTATTACTAATAAGCAAAGCATTTACTCTTCAGAGAGACTAAAAGCAAGAAAATGGTTGCTGGTGTGTTTGGTTTTTTTTCCCCTCCTTTTAAGTTACTACTTGGATATTGTCATGGACTGAATGTTTGTATTTTCCCAACTGCATATGTTGGAATCCTAGCCCCAATGTGATAGTCTTAACAAGGTGGGGCCTCTGCAAGATGACTTTGTCTGTTGGTACCACCCTTATGAACACAATCAAGTGCCATATGAGGATACAGCTAAAAGACACAATCTATAAACCAAGAATCAGGCCCTCACCAGACCCTGAATGTGCCAGTCCTTGATCTGGAACTCCCAAGCCTTCAGTACTAGGAGCAATACCTTCCTATGATGTATGATCTACCTAACATACAGTTATTTGATATAACAGCTTCAGCTAATTTTAATATTATATTTATATTAATTTTATTTTCCTGGTTTTAGTTAAAGGGCTTAAAGTACAGTAAGATAAAATGATGCTTATGAATAAAAATGTAATTACTATTGGAGAACTGTTGTCATTGTTATTAAATTATATTGGAAACTCACTTTGGCAGTAGTGCATGCTCCAATTATATATAATTAAGAAAACTGAAGTTTATCACAATGAGATCATGCCCTTTGGATGACTATGATAAGAGAGAGAGTCACACGTGTGTGTGTGCAGGGAGTGGGGGTGGATAATCAATGTTGGTAAAGATGTTGGTAGGAATGAAATGGTGAAGTCACTTTGGGTCAAAGTCAGGTAGTTCCTCAAATGGTTAACTACAGGATTACTATATAATCCAACAACTTATTCTTAGGAACATAGAAAAACACAAACTGAGTTTCCTGTCACACTCACCACTCAGCACCCAACATTCCTAGAACCAAGTATGAAGGGACTTCTCCCCACCAAGTGACCCATTCTTTTTGGTGAACACAGTTGAGTTTTCCACAACTAAACTGAACTCTGACACCATCCCTTTAGAATTGTTATGGGACCCCTATGTTGAGGGTTCAGTCCCACAAGGCTGCCCCCTGCTTCAGACAACAATTTTGAGACAACTCCACATTTTGAGCTGTGCTTCTTGCCAACCAGCTATATAGGTGAGGTTCCCATGACCCTCTTCTTGTATTTAATAATTTGGTAGAATGGTTCACAGAACCTACATAAATACTTATGATTACTGATCTTAAAGGACATGGTACTGGATAGAAATAAACAGCCTGATGAAAAGACATATACAGAGAAGTCAAGAGGGGTCCTAAGTGAGGAAGTTTCTGTCACTGTGGCACTAGGGTATGCCACCCTCCTGGCACATGGATCTGTTCACCAACTGGAAAGCTCTATGACTCCCATTTTAGGGGACTTTTTGGGGGGGATACCAGGGATTGAACTCAAGGGCACTCAACCAGTGAGACCCATCCCCAGCTCTATTTTGTATTTTACTTAGAGACGGGGTCTTACTGAGTTGCTTAGTACCTCACTGTTGCTGAGGCTGGCTTTGAATTAGCAATCCTCCGGTCTCAGACTCCCAAGCTGCTGGGGATTACAGGTGTGCATCACTGAGCCCAGCTAGGGATTTTTAGTTAGTGTTAATTAATTAATTGGTACTGGGGATTGAACACAGGAACACGCTCCATCCCCAACACTTTTCTTTTTTTTCAAAACAAGCTCTCATGAAGTTGATGAGGCTGACCTCAAACTTGTCATCTCTGCCTCTGCCTCCCTAACTGCTGAGATTAAAGGTGTGTGCCACCATGCCTGGTTTCTTCAGAGATTTTTATGGATCATGTGGACAATAACAGACTATTAACTCCATTTCTAGCCCCTTCTCCCACTCCAAAGAATGGAGAAGGAGCTGAAAATTCCAAACTTCTATTCATTGCTCAGCATTTCTGGTGGCCAGCCCCTATCCAGGAGCCCATCAAGAATCTCATTTTTTTTAAAAGACATTCCTATCACCCAGAAATTTCCAAGGAATCTAGAAGCTCTGTGTCAGGAAGTGGGGTCAAAGAGAAAAGATTCTCCTGGAATTTTTACTATGAGGGTTTTAGACTTTAGAAGCTCTGTGTCAAAAACTAGGGCAGAGCAATTTTTAAGTATTTCTCATTATTTCATAGAGAAAAATGAAAAATACCTATCTACACAAAATCTTATGCAATACTGTTCACAGCAGGATTATTCACAATCAGCAGAAGATGGATCCAACCCAAATGTCTACCACCAATATCTGAGTGCATAAACAAAATATGGTCTGTTCATGAGACAAGATATGTGATGAGCCTTAGAAAGGAAGGGGCTTCCGACACTTGCCAAAAAGAAACATAACATGAATCAACCTTGAAAATTTTTTACTAAGTGAAATAAGCCAGACACAAAAAGAAAAATAAAATATTGTGTAATTGTACTTACAAAAGGTATATAGAAGGGTCAAATTCATAGAGGCAGAAAGTGGAACAATAGGGGTTAGTGGGACTTGCAAGTAGGAAAAACAGGGATTATTGTTAGGGATAGAGGGTATAAATTGGACGATGAAAAATTTGTAGAAAGATAGTGAA